>NC_135489.1:57164789-57523830 GCF_052094955.1 Ictidomys tridecemlineatus
TAGTTATAGGTGGACACAATATCTTTATTTTACTTGTATATGGTGCTGAGGATCGAACCCAGTGCTTCACGCACGGTAGACGAGCACTCTACCTCTGAGCCACAGCCCCAACCCAATTTTTTGGATATCTCCTATAAACTCCTGTATTTAAAAATATTCCTTTTTAAATACAGGAGTTTATAGGAGATATTATTTGTAAGAAGAAAGGGGAACAGGACTTTGAGGAGGCAGAAGTTCTATTGCAGTTCACTTGCAATAGTTCCCTCAGCTGATTCCTTAGGGAGCTATATGGAACTCTTATGACCCTTAGGGTTAGCCTCCCTTTGTCAGAAATTTGAATCAGCAAAATTGACAAATCATGGAGAAAAAAACAAAACAGTACTGGCTTATTTGCACGAGAAGGGTCACTGAAAACAACCCTCCTCAAATAGGGTCCCGCAACAGTACATGATGGCTCAAGGGCCCGGTCCAAGTATTCCCACTGGCTTCCTTTTTCTGATAAGAACCCCATCCACAGGGCTGGGGTTGTGGCTCAGTGGCAGATCACTTGCCTCACACATGTGAAGCACCACATAAAAATAAACAAACAAAATAAATATATTGTGTCCATCTATAATTTTTTAAAAAAGAACCCTATCCAAACCCTGTCAGCAGAATCCTTTTGCCTTTCTCCCTACAGGACCTGGTATGATGCTCACTTGGATATCTGCATTCAACAGAGACACAAAAGTTTGTGTTACTCTTTTGACACCCCACCAAAGAAATTCTCCAGCACAGGTAAATACATATATAACCTATTCCCTTGAGGACAGAGTGACCTTGGTCTCACCTCTATTATTTTTTCCACCAAAAGCAGCTAAATTAGGGGAGAAGAAAATGGGGCAGGTCAGACAGCATGAATAGGAAGCAGGTCTGTGCTCATCAGCAAACCCATATCTTCTCAGTGCCAACTATCCAACTTTTGGACTTTTGGGTTTGGCCCACCCAAAGTTTTCTGTCCTCATTATTGACACCATTTACTTTAGCTTTGGAGACCTTTGACTCAGCAGTCAGCAACATTGTCCTTTAGCTGGGACTGCAGTGCATGATAACATCCCTTCTTTCCCCTGCCTGGTGGTGCAACAATCAAAGCACCATTTAGAGACTTGTTTTAATACTTGCCTCTCAGCCTCCAAGCATTTACATTAGTGAGCTTTCTGTCACTATAGCAAACTACCTGACATAATCAACTTTAAAAAGGAAAGGTTTGCTGTGACTCACAGTTTTAGAGGTTTCAATCCATGTTCAGTTGATCTATTCTATTGGATCTGTGGTGAAGCCATATATTATGGTGGGCGCACATGGCAAAGGAAGCTGATCACCTCATGGCCACTGGGAAACAAAGCCACAAGAAGAGGAGGGACTGGGGTCCCACTGTTGCCTTCAAGGGCACACACCCAGTGATCTGACTTCCTTCCACTAGGCCCACTTTCTAAAGTTTCTACCACTTCCCATAGCACCACAGATTGGGCACTAAACCTTCAACATATGGGCCTTTTGGGGAACATTCATGACTCAAATTAAACAACATTTATTCAGAGTTAAGAGGTGGGAGACCCTTACTCACCACCTACCACTAATTGGGCAAGAACATTCAGTACCAAATCCCAGGAAGACTTCTCATGTCACATAGCCCAGCCCATTATACCACAAGACCTTTTTCTGTCCTCTTTCAGAAAGCCATGACTTTATCAGAATCCTCTCTTTATCATTGAGACTGCCAAGAATTGAGAAGGTTTTGAGATTTTATCCTGATCAGAAGCTAACAAGTTACCTGTTACTATTTCAAGGATGCTGGCAGAAGACATGAGACTGCTAGGTCAGACAAAGGATGTTATTACTCATGGCACAGCAGACAGCAGGAGTTTCAGTTCAAACTCCACAGGGCAAAACAGAAAGTTCCAAGTGCATGTTATATGCACAGCGGGTTTGCATCACAGCTGAGCGACCCTGAGCTGCAAGCAAACCTGACCTTTGCTCCAGAACAAGACATTCTCTTTATCATACTGGACAAAAAACAAATCTGCCCTCTGCTGTCTCTGCCAAGGTCCTTAAAAAATAGTCCAGAATGAAAGCTGTCAGTACTTATGCTCACAAGACATTCAGAAATGTGAGAGACCCATGGAGAATTGTCTCACAGTAGGGAATGGGAAGTTTCTGGAAAGGGTTGTGTGATGAACAATATTGTTGCAGGTATTTTGGGGAATGCTACCTACTATTGCTGTCTTAAACATGAATATTCTGATGCTTTAATTTCCCTATCCTTAAAAATGGAGCTGTAATAATATTTACATTATGGGTGGTAGCCTGATCAATATGGAGATCAAAAAGTGAGATTTATGTAGAAGAAAGAGTTCTGTGCTACATGTCAGTTAAGTACAGGTTATAGTCTGTTTCTGACACTAACTCACTGTGTGACCTCAGGAAAGTCAGTCACATTACTGCCGTATCCCATTTCCCCCATCTGAACTGGATACATGACATTTAACATTCCTGTTGTCTCTAAATTCTGTATTCCCATCTAAACGTCAACATACAGTACATACAGTGAATGGGTTTAATTATAAGACATGCATCTCTATAAATTATCATGACACACAAAACTGTAACAAAGATATATACTGTAATCTTGTCATAAGTCCTCTTACAGTTGTTGGGAATATTCTTAAATACATGTTAAGAATTTGAATAGTATATACCAGATAATAAGAGTTAATACAAGCTATTTGGACGGTTAATTGCACATAGACCATAGATTCCATCACATTATTTCTAAAACATAGATTCTGTGAGGTGAGATTATTGGGTCAGGGGGCATATACTGGTTCAAGTTTTGACTAGATAGTTCTAAGTTATCCTCCAAAAATTGTGTAATAGTCTCATTCCTATCTAAACTACTTAAGAATAAGGATTTCGGTGTTTGTTTGTTTGTTTTGTGGTACTAGGGACTGAAAGCCATACCAATAAGGCTCAGTGGTAAAGCTGAGGAACTTAGGGTCTTACTAAGTTCCTGAGGCTGGGCTCAAACTTGACTTCCACCTGCCTCAGCCTTCCAAGTAATTGGATTACAGGTATGTGCCACTGTGTCCAGCTTGTCTTATTTAAAAATGTTTCTTAAAATCTTGGATAAAGTTAATCTAGTTTTGTAGGCATATGCAGCGTAATATGTGCTGTGGTTTAAATATAATTCATCCTCTCCAAAACTCATGTTGACATTTGATTGCCATTGTGGAGGCAGTTTGTCATATGAACATGAGACCTCCTATAAAGTTATTAGCAGATACTGAAGATGCTTCTGATTATAGATCCCTGTTAGTTCTTGAAACCACCCCATTATGGGGAAACTATTCTGAAACAAGTGTAAGGAGATTTCTACTAAGTTTAAAAATATTTGGGGGTAGAGCTAAGGACTCGATACATTTGACTAACAACATTTTTTTCCAATTTCTTTGTTTTTAAGTGTTAAAAAGTCAAATTACAGGGTGGAGAAGTTCACAGTGGAATAGAGACTCCAAGAAACACAGTGGAAAGAGACTAACAGGAAGCTCTTGGGCTAAAGACCAGCAATAAGGGGCTGGAATAAAGAAAGGAGTAGAAGATGAACAGGATTGGCTTTGGACCACAAGTGATCAAATATGTAACACATGGTTATTAATATTTGTAACACATGGTTATTAATAACCTTCCGCAAGGTTATTAATAAAAGTGGTAAGAGCTACAACCCATGATGATGCGAACTAAGGCTCCAACTAAAAATGTTTTAGGTCTAAACTTTGGAAATCTGCCTTCACTAGCTTTAACACAGGGTTGGAAATAAAATATGCAGCAAAGTTATTATCTTATAAATGAAAAGTTGGTTCTTTAGCTGAAAAGGGAGGGGGAAGTCATTCACCTTTTGATTGAACTAATAACTGCCCCCAGAGTTGAGGATTTCAAAGAAAACCAAATGCTATCAGGATTCCTCAGTAAACAAAGAGAAGCCTCCAAGGAAACCCAACCTCATGATGAGAGATCTCCCAGCCCTCAGTTCCGAACATCTCCAACACAATTCTCATGATGAGAGGTGGGCTACTCAGCTTTTTATCACTGTGGCTGAAATGACTGACAAGAACAACTTAGAGGAGCCAAAGTTAATTCTGGCTCTTTTAGAGGTTCAGTCCATTGTCAGCCAGCTCCATTACTCTGAGACTGAGGTGAGGCAGAACATCATAGGGAAAGGGCATTCAAGAACAAAGCTGCTCCGGTTGTTTGGTAGTTGAGAAAGGAAGAAGAGAGAGAGAGAGAGAGAGAGAGAGAGAGAGAGAGAGAGAGAGAGAGAGAGAGAAAGTGAAAAAGAGAGAAATGTCAGGGGGATAAGTGTGTTAAGGGCCACAGCTGAGTCAGGATGACGCATGGCATATTGCCAGAAGGGAGTGGTTGAGAGGTGATGCCAGCGAGGCATTGAGATGATGATGGTTATGTTAAGCTGTGTATTCAATTGTATATTTGACCTTTACTGTCCGGCAATAGGGCAGCTCTTGCTGCCTTGGCACTGCTACTTTGGAGTTCCCGTGGAGTTCTCGTGGGTTCCGAGGGAGAGTGCGTGTGGACCTGGTGGAGGGTGAGAGTGTTCCCGGGGAGCGTGTGTGGAGTGCTGGTGGAGTTTGGCAATAAAGAGTTGCTGTTTTGAATCTACAAGTGCTTCGTGGCAGCTCGGTTATTTGTGCCCAGCCAGACTGCAGCATAAGTGTAATAAAAACCCCTAAGGGTACTAAGTGACCTATTTCTTCCAGCCATACCCTGCATACCCACAGTTAACACTCAGTACTTTATTCAAATTACTTATCCATCGAATGTATTGATCCACTGATTATAGCTTTCATAACCTATTATTTTTGCCTCTTGCATTTCCCATCGTAGGTAGGAGCTTATTGAGGGACACCTCATATTCAGACCATAACAAAGCTCTCCCAACATGAGTTCCCAACATCTCCCAATGCTGCCCTCACAATTTTTAGATATATTTTTTATAGCTAGTCCACCTTCTCCTTTACCAAGTTGATGTGTCGACAATCAAGATCACCCCTGGTTCTTCCTAAATACAGTCTTCAGAAACCTCTGCAATTATTCTCTCAGAGCCTACAGATATCTGTGCTTTCTTCTCCTTCTTTTCTTTGGCCCACAAATACCCAACATTTATTAATTCATATACATAGAATGAGAAGTGATTTTGTTGGAGGGCAACTTATCTTGAATAGTTTTACAAAAAATACACATTTATTTTTTGAGGATTTACTTAACAAAGTATTGGATTTGTAAATCTTAAGAAAACTTTTCAAAATTATTTGGAATTTTACAGAGGAAGCAGGGGAAACCATTAGATGGTGGCAAACACTTAAGCCTCTCGGTCCAACAAGGTGCAAAGATTGCCTGTAGGAGAAATTCCACATTGAGTGGAAGTGGCTAGGCCCTCTGCCAACATCTTGCTCTGTCATCAGCTATGGGTTTCCCCTGGATGAGCAGGATTGCAGGGGAAAAGCCAGGAGATGATGGCTAGAGGCCCTCCACTGACCTTGCTCTTCATGTAATAGTGGTCCACTTTATGCCTTGAAAATAGCCCTTGCTGTTCTGCCACTGCAACTTATTTTTAAAATGGACATGTTTCTTACTCTTCTACTCTCCCTGCTCCTCCCTAATCTTTCCCCCTCCTTAATCTCAGGGGAAACAGGATTCCCTTTCTTCCCCATATCAGGCAGATTTATGTGTTCACCATTGGAATGAAGTAATCCAGACTTTGGGGATAGTACCAGAAGATCTCAGAAATGACTGCCTCCTCAATTAACAAGTGAATTACAACTCCAGCAGAGAACCCGTGAAATGTAGCTTTTTGAATCATCTCTTTAAAAGCCCCCTGAATCACTGCCTCTGGGAAAGAAGTCCCTGTGTTTCTCCTTTACTAGAAAAGCAATAAAACTTCTTTTTCCTTTTTCTCAAACTGTGTTCTTGTTATTGGATTGGCATCAGGGACTAGGACCAAGGTTTTGGTAACACAGCTGGCAGCAGCAACTCCTTTCTTGAGGAAGAATCAAGTGGTGCATCTCTAAATTGGCCACAGTGCGATTCGTTTCAGAGGTCCCAGTCCACAGTCTCACTCCATTCCTCAGGGCCCAAGGTGAGACAGAACATCTTGATAGAAGTATGTTGCAGAGGAAAACAGCTGGGAACATGGCACCAGGAACCAAAGAAAGCTGTGGCTGTCTTCTTTTTAAGCCCTGACCCACTCTCTCATATTCTCTAAAAAACAGCAGGGTAAACTCCCTTCTAAGGCACTTTTCTTTTTCTTTTTTTATCAGAGAAAATAGACATGTGGAATAGCATAATGTTTATGAACCCAGACTCCAGAGTCCAACTACTTAGTTTTGAATCCTAGATTTCCCATCTTGTTAACTTTGTGACTTTGGACAACTGGTGGCTCCATCCCCCAGCTGTGTCTGTTTGCTGATGATATGATTGTGTATCTAGAAGACCCTCCAAAAAACTCCACCAGAAGATTTCTAGAGCTTATAATTGAGATAAGCAAATTATCAGGATAGAATAGCAACATCCATAGATCAATAGCTTTCCTGTACTCCAACAGTGATTCAGTTGAGGAAGAAATCAGGAAAACCACCCATTCACAATAACCTCAAAAACAAAAAAAATAGAGACATTCCTTTTTCCATGTACAACTACAATTTTTTTTCAAATATTTTTTGACTATTTGTATTTCTTCTTCTGTGAAGTGCCTATTTGGGTTGTTTTTCATTTTGTTTTGTTTTGGCATTAAGTTTTTTTGAGTTCTTTATATATCTTGGAGATATAAAGATTGCTCCATCTAAAGGGCAGGTGGCAAAGATTTTCTACCATTCTTAGGCTCTCTCTTCATGTTCTTGATTTTTCCTTTGCTATGAAAAAAACTTTTTAGTTTGATGGCATCCCTCTTATTGATTCTTGGTTTTATTTCTTGCCCTTTGGGGGTCTTGTTAAGGAAGTTTGTGCCAGGACTTCTATGATGAAATGTGGACCCTGTGTTTTTTCTAGCTGTTGTAAGATTTCTGATCTAATTCCTAAGTCTTTGATGTATTTTTATGTGAGTTTTGGGCAGTAAGAGATAGGGGTCTAGTTTCATTTCTATACATGTAGCTATTCAGTTTTCCCAGCACCATTTGTTGAAAACACTATCTTTTCTCCAAAATATATTTTTGGCACCTTTGTCAAATAACAGATGGCTGTTGGCATATGGATTTGTCTGTATTTTTTCTGCAAATCAATCCTGTTGAATTGGTTTTCATATCTATTTCGATGTCAATACCATACTGTTTTGTTACTATAACTCTGTAGTATAATTTTAGGTCAGGTATTGTCATGCCTCCTGCTTCACTTTCCTTGCTTAGTATTGAATTGTATTAGCTATTAGCTATTAGTATTAGTATTAGCTATTTTGAATCTGTTACTCTTACAAATGAATTTAAAATTTAAAAAAAAAATTTGTGTTTGTAGATGGACAGAATGCCTTTATTTTATTTGTTTATTTTTATGTGGTGCTGAGGATCAAACCCAGTGCCTCATGCATGCTAGGCAAGTGCTTTGCCACTGAGCTACAGCTACAGCCCCAAGAAATTTTTTTTAATTCTATGAAAAATGTCATTGGTATTTTGATGGGAATTGCATTGAATCTTGTATGTTGCTTTTGGTAGCATGGCCATTTTGACAATATTAATTCTGCCTATTGAAGAACATGGGATGTTTTTCCATCTTCCAAGGTGTTCTTTGATTTATTTCTTCAATGTTCTATAATTTTCACTGTGGAGCTCTTTTACCTCCTTGGTTAGATTAATTCCCAAGATGTTGTGTCCGCCGAAAACTAAAAAATAAATATTAAAAAAATTCTCTCTCTCTCTCTCTCTCTCTCTCTAAAAAAAGAGAAAAAAATGCAAAACGAAACCAAAATATACATTTAAAAAACAAAAACCAAAAAACCCCAAACTCAAACTCAAACCCTAAAAGAAAAAAAAAATCAAGGAAAAAATAACTACATTTTTTTTAAATGAGAGAAAAACAAATAAGTATAGGCATATATGTCCCTGAACCAATCAACACAGCAAGAATTTACAGACACATAACAAAGAAAAAGAAAAGAATGAAGATGTTTAATGAAGAATGAAGGAAACGTTTTCACTAAGGTGGTCAAAATAACTGACCAGAATGTGGTCACTATCTATGCTCAACAGTCTTTCTTTCCATTTCTTCTTGAAATAGAACAAGGGGGTGGGGGGGGAGGTCATTAATTCCTCCCTGCTTATATGTTGCTCTCTGAGCTGCCAATTGGAGCAGCCTAAGATTGATGCTGTTTGATATAAGACTCAGCCTCCCTTGTCACCACTATGAGGTGGGACGGGTTAGGGAGTACTGTTAGCTGGAATTTTGTCCATTCAGACAGGTACAGGGCACTTCCATGGTAAAGCTTATGATTCTGTGAGAGAGTTCAAGTAGGTGGGGCTTAGGTCTAATCAAATCAGGCCTCAGGAACTTTGTTGGGTAGTGTCTGTTTTTAAAGAGAGTAGATCGACCTACAGCTTGACTATATGATCTCTGATGTGGGTCTGGATCTCAGAAGCCTCCTAAGAATTCCATTCCTGGGGCAGAGGTGCCAATCTTCTATTCTTTGCTGTCCATGAGCACAGCCTTTCCGAGCAAAGCATATTCATCCCTATTTGCTCAGGCTCCCAGCCTGCTTCAGCTGGTGAGCCACCAGACTCAAAGGAAAAGCAAGTTGGCCTCCCTTCATCCTTTCAACTCAAATCCTCCTGGGTACAGTCCTTTCTGCTCCTGTTTCACTCACATTCCATCAGATACACCCGAGGCCACCCAGTAGACACCTGTCAGCATATTGTGGCAGTGTTTGCTCTGATCTCCCATTTCCCATAGCCCCCACTGCAGTAAGACCACCCCAAGATGGTTCCTGCCTCAGTGCTCCACAGCCAGTTGGGATACAGAGTGCACTTTTCAAACACCAGTACACAGTGCAGCTTCTGAATCTGCCAAGTTCAGGCAGCTTTTTGAACTCAGGTTTTTCCATACCAAATCTGTTTCTCTGTGTTCTGCCTCCCTCTATTGTGAATAGGCACCACAATCACCACTGATTTAGGCACCAGTATAGCAGCCAGGTCAGTTCTAATGTATTATTTCTTCTTTGTTTATTGTTCCTAAATTTCGGAGTCCCTAAGCCACTCTCAATGTATAATATAGAATTTTAGTGAAATCCCTCTTTCACATACTTTGAACCCCTGAGATGACTTGGAATGCAGCTTTCCTCTATTTCACTATCTTCTGATCCCTACAGGTATACCTTCTGAAAAGGAAGCAAAGGGTTTAGCTTAATGAATCATCTGCAGGCTGGGTAACTATTGTTTCACCTTATTTTCACAGACTGCAAATTGGGTGTTTTATCTCCATTATACATTAGGATAAAACTAGGCTAAAAGTGAGCATCTTACTCCAAATCACAATGCCTAACAAAAAGTCTGGATGTAAATTCAGACCCATCTGATTACAACATACAATGTATCAAAATAGACATTTTCCAAGTTTTCTGTGCATACAATCACTGATTTCAGACAGCTACCTGAAAGAGGTAAATTAAAATCATTATTTTTGAAGGAGTTCAGGGCTAGTAGGAGTCAGATTATTACTGGATATTCCATAAATAGTTAATAGAAAAATAATGAGTAGAAATAATTAATTATGGTTTTCTATTTAAACATGGCACTGGTCCAGGTTTAATAGTCTAGTAACTGAATCTATAATCAGTCAGTAACCTATTTTAAGAGAAAGTAAAGATATAATGGGGAAAAAAACTGGAAATTAAAAGACAAGCTTATATAGCTATCTCAAAAAAAATGAGATGAGATGACTGGAGTAATAATTTTGAAAAATGTAATAACCAAGAAATGAATTGTAATAATTACTGAATCTTATTTTTGTGCAATATTATTTTGGCATGAATAGACATGAACTACCACTCAGTGAAACCTACCTTTCTTCCTTATTTGGGAAACATCAAGCAGTTTTTGGTATCAGTCTTTTAAATATTCAGAAGGAGAAGCAATTATCTAGTGTGTTAGAAGAGTAACTCAGGTAAGAAAAGAAAATGTCTTGTATACTTTTGCCACAGATGTGTCTACGGAATTATTAGTGTTGTACTAAAGAGGTTCTGGATATATTTTATTTATCTGCATATATAACCTGTACTCACTATTTTTTTTTTGGTAGTGAGTAAAGGAGAAATGCAATAAGAACAAGATGACGTTTCCATTTTGTCATAAAACAGGAAATAGGTAGAGGAAATACTGCGTTCTTTGGTTACACAATAAAATAATTTAAAATTGTTAGACTTAATAGCCAGAAGACTTAATAGCTGATAAACATCACCAAATGAATATAAACACTGACTTACTAGCATGAGTCAATTCTTTAGACTGCTTCCTCATAACATCTTTCTTTTGTAAAGTAATCTCAAAGAGTCTGAAATCTCATTTTTCATTCAATAGCACATGGAGAATGTGCTGGTGAGTCATATAGGTCACTTGAAAGATTAATGAGTTCTAATATTTGTATTCCATGATCCTAATGCATTCAGAATAGACAAAGATAGAGGAAAAGTGGAGAATCTGTATATTTAACTATTGAAGTTAATTTCCCAGTTGCTCCAAAGTCCAGGAACTTGAGGACAAGATTGGATTTTCTTAGGCTTAAGAAACACCATGACTGAGGCTGCCAGATATCTATTAATGGGTTTTATCTATGCCAAGCAAGAGAAAAAGTAGAGTGAAAGAAAAGACCTTCAGGAAGTCTGGGCAGGTAATAGGTACATTCTAGAACATTCCATCTTTTTAAGGAAACACAGTGTTGCTATAGAATGAAACTCTAAAGAAGTTTACCATAATGTACTGTTTGGAATGATTTCCCAGTTAGCTGATTCAACTACATGGAGGCTATAGACTCTGTGGCTAAGAAAAGACTTCTGGTAAGCAGAGGGTGTGTTTTAAAAGAGGGAACATCAATTTGAAAAACAGTAGATAAACTAACTACTAGCTGGGGTCCATGAATCACATAAACTAGTACACCTGAGTCTTGGTTTCCTAATCTACAAAATTAATTGTTGGAAATTATCATTACTTCTTAGCTTGGGACCTGAGGACTCCTCCTCATCTATAAATTGTTTTCAGAGGCTCATAGGTTCACTAGTTTGAGAATTACCAAATAATTCTTATTTGGTAATTCTCAAACTTATAATGACCTTGCCAGCTCTAAAATTCCAAGGTATATTTCTCTTTCCCCAACCCTCAGGATCTAGAGGAGAAAGAAAATTCAACACCCTTATTTTTTTCCTCTGTTACTCTTCTCCTGGACATGTGATTATTCTATTGTTCTGCATATTTAAAGCAGTGTTTTCAAATAGTAATACATTTAATTTAAATGTATTTTATTTAGTCACATGTTAAAAATAAATCGAAACAGGTGAAGTTCACTTTAATAATAGTAATTTATTTAACACAATATATTAAAAATATTACCCTTTCAATCTATACTTGATATAAAAATTGTGTGTATGTGTGTGTGTGTGTGTGTGTGTGTGTGTGTATATATATATATATATATATATATATATATATATATATATATATACAACTAAGACTTCAAAATCCAATGGGTACAGTAGTCCCCCTTATCCATGGTATATATATATCAAGATCCTTATTGGACATCTGAATATATATATATATATCCCTCACTGGTTACCTGAAACCTGAGATAGTAGCAAACCCTGCATTTACTATGTTTTTTCCTATACCTATATAACTATGATAAAATTTCATTTATAAATTAGGCATGGAGATTAACAATAATAACAAGATAGAATAATTATAATAATATGCTATAATAAAAGCTGAATGAATATAATCACTCTTGCTCCATCTCTTTCTCTCCCTCCCTTCATCAATATTATATTGCACTATTTTATCCTTTCTACTTCTTGTGGTGATATAAGATGATATGCTGTCTACATAAGGAATAAAGTGAGGTCAACGATGTAGGCATTGTTATATAATAATAAGCTATTACAGAAGGGCATGGTGGTGCATGCCTGTAATCCCAGGCAGGAGGATTGTGAGTTTAAACCCAGCCTCAGCAATTTAGCGAGGCCCTAAATAACTCTCTCTAAATAAATTATTTTTTAAAAGGGTTGGGGATGTGGCTCAGTGGTTAAGTACCCCTGGCTTTAATCCCCACTACCAAAAAAAGAAAAAAAAACAACTTTAAAAAGCAATTTGAACAAAACATTGGGATATCACAGCAGTTGATTTATATAATGAGATGTCTACTGAATGGTTAATGGATAAGTAACATATACAGCATGAATATCCGGGACAAAAATATGATTCTAGTCTTGGCCAAGGGGGCTGATGGCATGAGATTTCATCACATGGAACAGCACACAATATGTATAAACTTAGTCATAATAAACTTATGAATATTTTCAGATAGCAATTGGCCATGGGTAACTAAAACAGCAAAAGTGAAACCATGAGGAAGGGAGTACTACTGTATTTTACATTTACAACACATCTCAGTTCAAACTAGTCATCTTGTGAGAGCTCAATAGCCACATGTGACTGGATTTGGAAGATTCTATGTCTAGTGGTAGACACAGTACTAAGAGGGCCCTACTGATGGATGACTGATGCTCTGGGATTTGGATACTCTGAAAAATAGGCCTGCTGGGTTACCCCCAATTGGAACCTGGGAAAGTCTAAAACCCACAGACAAGACTCAGAACCTACAGGAAATACTCAAAACTCTACAGTGCAAATGCTTCCTTAACTCATTAGTTCACTCCCTCACAGAACATGTGAGAAGCATCATTTCTTTCCTTTCTAAGCCTAATGCAGCTTCTCAGCAACAAAACCAAAAAGTGTTTTTTTCTCAACAGACCATTCCCCAGAGAAGAATGTAATTATCTCCATCTTTAGATTCAAGCAAATAGTGATTATCCACAAAATCACTGCTGTAGAAATAATACACATTTGTACTAGTGATTTTCAGTTTTTAAATGAAGTGGAAACTTTCATTAAGTTACCAACCCTTCTGCTGGAGCCCTGATTCAGACTGTTTGAATTGAGTGTATTTCTTGTATGACATGAGAGCAAGAGGATGGAAATAATTAGCATCTAATTTGGAAGAGAATGATATAGATTTCAGTTAGAGATATCATGCTTGTGCTTTTAAGGAAACACAGAACAATGAGTAAAAGGAGTAATGAGAAATTTTGCAAATTAAGATGAAGCAGACTATTTCATATAGGGGGAAAGATAAGATTCATTTTATTCAGCCAACCCATTCTGTAAAATAAAAGTGCCACATGTGTATAGGAGTACAGAATTTCCAAAGTGGCTTCTGAGGCATCTTTGAATTTCACCATATTTCTGCTTTTATATCTTTTCCTACTTGAGATGGCAACACAGTTCAGACAGATTAAAGAAGTATTAGACTTGTCGCAGTCTGGCTGGGCACAGAATCACGAGCCACTCAAGCAGGAACAGAGCTTTATTTTTGAAAATGCCACCAATACCCCGTATGCATCCGGGAAGCATGCCGGTCCACACACGCGGTCCGTTCTACCGGAACCGGGGACAAGGACCTCCCCACCCCCCAAATCCCTCCTACTGTACTTCCCCAACCAATGGGAACTCTCCAGGAGTCCCATAGCAGGCCAAGGTGAACAGCAGGAGTCCAATATCCATATGAATGTAAATCTTAACATAATCATATCATCTCAATGGCTAGCTGGCGTCACCTTACAACCAAAAGTGCCATGCATCATATTACTTGGCTGTGGCTCTTAGCAATTTTCTGTTTTTAGAGGGAAAAAAAAGTGAGCAAAGAATATATCAATATTCGTTTATTTAAGTATGATTTGTCATATTGTGCCATTCAAACTCTTTCCTCCATCATCTAAGAATAGATTTTGACTGGAGAAACCAAAGGGGACATTGGGTAAACTACCAAGGAACTCTCACTAGAGGGTAAATGAGATTTCACCAAATATCATTTGATCCTACTTCTGCAATATTGATTAATCTGTGCTTTTTGTATTGATGGTTCCAGACAGTCACCATTACACAATTCCTTCCTTTTTGGTCATTAATATCCCCTCAGAAATATGAATTCCAATAGAAAGAAGATTACTTACATAGTGTAAGTAACAGATTTGTAATAGTTTATGAATTTAGTGTCTTACTAAATTAGTAATTATATCAGTTGGATTTTTTGCCACTGACCAAAATATCTGACAAGAACAATTTAGAAGAGGAAATGTTCATTTTGGCTCATGGGTTCAGAGCCATGGGGTTCTCATGGGCTCATTTTGGCTCATGGGTTCCCTGATTGACTGATTTTGTTGCTCTGGGCTCAACGTGAGGAAGAACATCATGGTGGAAGATCATGGCAGAGAAAAACTGCTCAACTCATGGCATCTAGAAGCAAAGAGACAGAAGGAAGATTTGGGGGAGAAGATGCAATCCCTAAGGGTACACTCCTATCTTCTCCACCCATATCCCACCTGCCTACAATTACCATCCAATACAGTAGTCCTTTCATATTATTAATCCCTAACGTGGATGAATCTATTGATTAGTTTATGGCTCTTGTAACCTAAGTATTTCACCCCTGAACATTCCTGCATTAACACAGCAACATTTGGGGGATACTTTATATCCAAACCATAATAGTAACATACATTTTTAAAAGGTTAATGCTTACTGAAGTGATGTTCCCTTTTGGTGTTCCCTTAGATAATAAACAACCTCTGTGTCTCCATACATCCCCTCAACACCTTCAGGGTGTTGGTGGCTGGTTCCCTCAGCTCCACAGCCAAGGGAAGTGGACTCAGTAGTGATGAGTGTAAATAAGGAGTGTTCATCAATCCAGTCCTAGTTAATCAAAAATTTGTAAAAGTAAATGGCAAATGGATTCTCTTTGTTAAGATAAAAGTCCTTGCTTTTTTTTTTTTGTGGGATCACTATCTGTCCATCCACAGGCAAAAGTGGTCTAGGATTTTGTTTTAGTTGCCATCATCTTTACCTTTACTCTAAAAGTACTACCTCTAGGAAATACTCAAAACTCTACAGTGCAAATGCTTCCTTAACTCTTTAGTTCACTCCCTCACAGAACATGTGAGAAGCAACATGTAAGAAGGACTCACTTTTACCATGTATGTTGAGTAAAGGAATTTCCATGAATTAGAAATTAGCCTAATCCGTACAACTCCATCTGATCTTTTCCTCTCTTGTCCCATCAAGAACTTCATTCAGAGGCAAAGTCCCCAAGTGGAAGTGGGGTCCTTTCTAGCTGAACCCTGGAGCATCTGCCTGATCCCTTTATGTTTTGCTACAAGCTACTTCTCAGTCCCAGAATGTGGCTTTAGACAACTCCATTGAGAGAACACAGGCCTGTCAATGATCTGAAACTTTATCCAATTTATACTGTTACTGTTTCACTGATGCTGACAGAAGACACAAGTCTCTTGGGTTAGAGACAAAGGACTTTGTTACTATTGGCAC
The DNA here is from genome assembly GCF_052094955.1 of Ictidomys tridecemlineatus. Classification (NCBI taxonomy): domain Eukaryota; kingdom Metazoa; phylum Chordata; class Mammalia; order Rodentia; family Sciuridae; genus Ictidomys; species Ictidomys tridecemlineatus. The sequence goes on from NC_135489.1 coordinate 57,180,470, forward strand.
AACAAATAACATCAACATATTTGAAAGAGTTTCCTTGCCTCTATATAACACACAGATGGAGTGATGATCCTAGGAAACACTAGTGTACACAATGGGTCACATTACAAAAGAGGAACCCAAGGCTCAGAGGCAAGCACAAAAGCAAACAACAAATAAGTTAATCTCTCTCAACTGTGATCTGTTTAATTGACTAAGTGGCTAACTAGAGAAACTGTCCAGGTTTAGGAGACAGATTAGTTTTATAATCTGCACACTCTGCAAGAATATACAGAGATGTTCAGGGTCAATGGCAGACTATATCTTCCAACAGGGCCCATGAACTTTTTATAATCCCAAACTTTTCCTTTCAGAAATTACCTGAAACCAAGGGTCTAAAACACTGATTACTAACAACCAGTACTGGCTGTTGAAGACTGCTTAAAATACACCATTAGCTGATGAAGCAAAATAGACAATGGGATAAATGTGGTATCCTATGTTTAAACAAAACCACTCAAAATCCTCTTCCCCAGCCCTTCCACTATTTCAGTTCCTACTGATCTGTTATGTAAGTGCTCAGTTCCTGTTAGATTGTAATATTGAAAAAAGAAACAATACTTTTTCTCCAAATTGGATAGGGAACTCTACACAAAGAAGAAAAATATGTCTAATAAGCAACAAACTTATTAAGTCCAAAGTGAAACTTCTAGTCTTCTTTACCAGCTTCTCCTCCTACAGTTCCTCTATCACAGAGAAGACAGTGCCATCTTTCCAGCTGTTCAGAACAACTGTCTTGGAATCACTCTTGACTCCTCTTTTTCTCTTCAAGTTCACAGCCCCCTCAATCCTCCAAGTGAATTCAGAAGACACTATCATTTCTTGCCTGGATTATTACAAGAGTGTGGAACTGTTTTGCTGCCCATCTTTACCTTCTCATGCCCATTCTCAATTCAGCAACCAACAAGATCATTTTAAATAGAAAGCCAGATAATATCACTTCTCTGCTCAAAACCTCCCATTGCCTTTTAACTCATTCAGTATAAAAGACCAAATTCTCACAGTGAGCTGCAACCTCCTTTACATCTGCAAGCCTACTTCCATCTCTGATCTCTTCTCAACTACCTCCCCTCTCTAGTTCTATGTACACCCCGCCCAAGGCATTTGCACTGTGATTACTTCTGCTGGGTGCTCCTCTTCTGGATGTTCACAGGACCAACTTCTGCTTCTCCTTCACGTTTCCTGCCCCAGCACTCTCCACCCCTTTTCCGCATTACTTTTATCCCTACATTTACCTCTATTTGACCTACTACAAATGTTCACTTCTTTGTTATTATCCTCTGACTAGAATGAACACTTCATGATGTGAGGGATTCTTTTTGTGACTATGTGCATTACTATATTCCCAATGCCTAGAAAGTGGCTGCCATACACTAGGATCTACTAACATTTGCATTTTAAGAGGTAATGGAACCTTTAAGAGGTGGAGTTTAGTGCAAGGTAATTAGGTCCCTGAGGACACTGCCCTTAAGAGATTAGTGCTTGTCTTTTGCATAAAGTATGTTCCTGCCAGAGTAGGTTGTTATTAAGAAAAATATTGGTTCCTCCATACTTTCTGACTTCCTTTCTCACCATGTGACTTCTCCCTCTCACAAATCCTCATACCATGAGGCCATCTGCCACTTGACACAGCCAACAGGGCCTTCACTACAACTGATCAAATATTAGTACCATGCTCTTAATTCTCTAAAACTGTGAGCTAAATAAATTTATTTATCTACATTCAGGTATTTTTATAGCAATTTGAAAACAGACTAACATAGTATCCAATAAATTATTGCTGAATTAATTAATTCAACAAATATTTATCTATTACCTTTCCTGTTTACAGTCTAAGACATAAAGACAAGTCAATAGGTTCTTATAACACAGTTTGTAAGTGGTGCATTTGGAGAAGTATAAGGTATTACAGGATTATAAAGGAGGGCTACATTAGGGAGAGCCAGATAAGAATTCTTTTAAAAATAAGGACTTTCAAGGAAGTTCTTTTGTGTAAGTCAACTTTCCATCACTTTGACAAAATACCTTTGAAAAGCAATGTAAAAGAAAAAAACATTTATTTTGGCTCAGTTTCAAATGTATCAGTCAGCTGAGCATGATGGTACATGCCTATAATCCCAGCAACTCAAGAGGCTAAGGCAGGAGGATCAAGTTCAAGACGAGTCTCAGCTACTTACAGAAGACCTATGCAACGTAGAAAGACCTTCTCTCAAAACAAAAAATAATAAGGACTGGGGATGTGGCCTAGTGGTTAAGCACCACTGGTACCAAAGGAAAAAAAATGTTTTTTTTTTTTAATATTTATTTTTTGGTTCTCGGCGGACACAACATCTTTGTTGGTATGTGGTGCTGAGGATCGAACCCAGGCCGCACACATGCCAGGCGAGCGCGCTACTGCTTGAGCCACATCCCCAGCCCCAAGGAAAAAAAATGTTTCAGTTCATGGTTGTTTGATCCTGTTGCTTTTGAATGCATCACAGATGAGGCAGAACATCATGATAGAAGTACACTGTGGAGGAAACCCCTTCACTTCATGGCAGCCAGGAAGAATGGAGAGAGGGACAGGAAGGGGCCAGAGCCACACTATTCACTTCAGAGGCATGCTCCCAGTGACCTCACTTCCTTCCACTAGGCCCTACCTCCCGAATAGTGCCATGGACTGTGTACCAAAGCTTTGAGACAGGATTGTGGGAGACATTCCAGATCCAAACTACAATACCTTCTGACATCCTGCATACTTCAATTTGCTGAACCCAGTATCTTATCCCACCTAAGGAGTTCTGGTAATTTTCTTTTAATTGTTATTGTGTGTGTGTATGTGTGTGTGTGTGTGTGTGTGTGTGTGTGTGTGTGTATGTGTGTGTGTGTATATATATACTTTTAAACTATAAAGGATATATATATATATATATATACTTTTAAACTATAAAGGATATATATATATCCTTTATAGTTAATAGTAAATGAAGGAAAATTTTCTTAATAGTATTTCCAGGGCTGTTGGCACATGCCTATAATCTTAGCTACTCAGGAGGATGCAGAAGGAGAATTGCAAGTTAGGGTGCAACTGAGCAAGACCCCACCTTGAAATAAAATAAAAAGAGTGGGAGATCAGTGATCAAGTACTTTTTTTTACAAAGAAAAGGCCTTGGGTTCCATCCCCAGTAAAATACACACACATAGTAATTGCATGGGAATCAATAAAAAAAATTCTCCCATGTAGTTTTTAAAAAATAATTTAAAATTATTTCATACTGTTCTTTTTTACTTTTTATATGAATTTAAGTTTTAAAAGTTACAGAATTTTTTATTTTAATTATGCCAAATTTCTTATAATTATTCTTAATGTAGAAGCATGTGTCACTACAATTAAAATTTTATGAACATGTATACATTTTTTCCCTGATGTTTTCAAAGGCACAGGCCACATACCTCTTTCAAGTCTATATTTTTTTATTAGAATATCATTCCATTTGCACATATTTCTCCTTGGCATGATCTGCATAGCTATTTCTTATTTCTTCATTTACTCTCTCTATTTTTTTCCCTTCTGGGACAACATATATGCAAGTAAGTCATCAAAATAGAGTCTTTTCCTGTATACCAAGGCTACAAAATCAGTTTGTTCCTGCAGTTTTCTCCTCAGTATCTTCCTCCTCGCTCTTCATTTTCTTCTTCCACTCCTAGAAGCTATGGGTTTGTTTAGTTGGCGGTTGGTTGGTTGGTTTTGGAAGGTGGTGGTGGTGTTTAGAGAGTGGAATTTATGTCACATAGGTAACTTAATCCTTGGTGCCAAATACAATTGTCCTTCTATATCAGGGAGTTCCACATCCAGGATCCAACCAAGCAGGAATAGAAAATACCTGGGAAAAAAATTGCATCTATCTTGAACATGCACAGACATTTTCCTGGTCACTGTTCCCTAAAAAATATGACAATCATTTATAGAGCATTTACATTGCCTTAAGCATTGTAAGTAATCTAGAAATGATTTAAAGTATATGGAAGGATAAATATATAGGTTTTATGCAAATGCTCTGCCATTTTATATAAAGGACTTGAGCATCCTCAAATCTTGGTATCTGCAAAGGTCCTGGAATTAGTCCTCCATAGGTACCAAGAGATAACCACATGAGTTTCTTTTTCTAAAGACCATGGAAGCTTTGTCTATGTTCCTCTTCATTGCTACCTCTCAGTCTTTTGCCTACCTTTCGTTTACCCCCAAGCCCATGGAAAGTAAAACTTATAAACAAAAATCCCCTTAGGGCTTATAAATTAACAACTGACCCATGGTTCTACATACTCTGTCACTTGAACTTCATAACATTGCCATGAGGTAGGTACAAATGCAAAATCTTCAGGCTCAGAGAGGGTAGATGACTCATCTGAAATGACCTGAATGTTAAATGATGGAATAATTATTTGTTCTTAAACAGTCTTACTTTTAGTGCCAAGCTCTAGCCACTGAGACACTGGTCAGGGAAGTTGACAAGGAGTAACAAAGCAGTTGTTGTTCCTTGAGAAAAACTGCAGCTGTTTTAAGAAATAATATAAATTGTTGAGATGTAGAACATAAGCAATATTTGATCCTTGTCTATGAGGAAAGGTAATTTTCTTAGTCCATTTTGCGTTGCTGTAACAAAGTGCATGAGGCTAGATGCCTTACAAAGAAAAGAGTTTTATTTAACTCACAGTTCTGGAGCTCTAAGAGCATGTACCAGCACTTGCTCAGCTTCTAGTGTGGGCCTTACAAAGATTCAATTCATGAAGAAAAATGGAAAGCAGAGCATGCAGAAGAACACATGTACAAAAGAGTCCAAGATGAGGTAACAGACTAGCTAACAGACTTGCTTTATAACAACCTACTTTCATGATAACAAATCCGGTCCTGTCAGTGAGAATTCACTCCCAAGGGCAGGGGGGTGAACAATCCCTCTTGAGGATCCTTGACTTCTCCATACTGTTAATTGGAGACCAGGCCTGCCCTTGAGTTTTCATGGGGACAACTGCAGTCAAACCATAGCAGTAGTAGAATCATGATTTTAGATTCTTCTTTTCTAGTTCTCTAGGTTTTATTCTAGGGTGACCCCTACCCAATTTTATTTGACTAGAACACTGGTAAAGCTAGATTAGGCCACAGGATGATTGAAGTTGACATTATTGATGAGCACAGTTCTCAGAGTCCCAACAACTTTCAGAAGCTGCCTTCCTGTGCATACTTCCTTTCTACCCCATCAGACCTCTGACTCAAGACCAAGTTTCATTTGTTTCTCAGCAGCCACTTGAGGACAGCAAATCCTGAAAGATTCTGTCCTTGTTGCTGGGCCTTGATTCCTATCCTTGGATTCAAATTAACCTTGCCTTGAATTGACCTGGATATTTTTTTCCTTCCCCTGTACATTGACTCTAATCCAGAAGTTTCTATGGCCCAGGCTCCTGGAAAAAAAGAAGCTGCCCTTTCTTTTGTCTCTTTTACTTTTCAGTTTGCTCAAAATATTCACCACCAACACATTCAGGTTGGTTTATTTCCTCAAATAAATCTCATCTCCTTTTTAGTACACTTACACTATTCAGCTGGCCCATTCATAGTGGGGCCTGGTGACCACAATAGCAGGTGCCACTCTTGGGGAATGCATCTACCTTGCATAGAGTCTTCCAACACCAGCTGATACTTCCTGTTTGAAAGCTTGAGCCAAAAGTAGACCCACCAGTAAGTCAGTTTCTAGCTGAGGGTAATTTTCTAATTCTCAGCTTATTTGCACAAAAGAAATAGCACTAAATCCAGGGATATCCATGTCTGCCCAGTAGCCAGCTGGGCCAGCCTTATTCTCTTTTCCCCATTCTCTCTCAAGAGTCATCTGTGAGCTCACAGTCTTCCACATAAGAGAACCATCCTTTAGCCTAGGATGTGGGACATTTTTACAGTACTTAACAGTACTTTTCATATATCAGTATTTCATACACAGTAGTTAAAATTTTTGTCATGGGTGAGTACCATCTGTACTATGGATTTCTTCTTTACATCAAATCAGTTTTTAACTTTAAACTGAATTTACTTTCATGTTGCTCTAAATAATATATCTTTAAAATCAGTGCTTGAGTCCACTGCTTATATATTTTAGCTAAAAAAATACTTATGAGAATTGAGTCTATCTGTGTCGATGTAATTCAACAATTTATTCTAGTAAATTCTTGCCACCTAAACCGTTTGCCAACTAAAATCACCTCATATACTATGAATGGTACAAAAAAATTTCCTTTCCCTCCTTTATTTCTCTTCTCCTCCTCATGTTCTCACCAACAATTCCATTTTGCATCTAATAGGTTCCCATCTTCTGTGACTCTGAAAACAAGACACAAACTAAGGGGAAAGGCATTGATCAACCAGGATGGAAGGAAGAAGAAGAAGAAAGAGAGAGAGAAGAGAGATCAGGCTGAAGGGAACACTAGGGAGACAGGGCTCTCACCTCTCCCCCAAGCGCTGCTTTGTTCACACAAAACACTGTCATCATGTTTGGATATCAATCACACAGGTTGGTGCCCCACTTTGAGAAGGAAACCCATCAGAAATCTAGGTGCTCTGTAAAATATATAATGCAGCACAAAAATAAGGAAAACAATTCCCATGAGATTTATGATAAATTAAACATAGTTGTAAATAGATTGAGAGGAGAGTTAAGGCTTTTGCCAGATTGCCCTGAAGAAGAAGAAACTGGGACTTACTGGGGGCCAGGCTCACTTCTAGGCTTTAATTGTTGAAGGACATTTACAATTCCAAGACATAGACATCTAGGGCAATAAAGGAAGACAAGAACTATTTTTAAAAGGGTCAGCAAATTGGTGACTCTAGCTGTTTCCAATAGCTACTTAAACTGGGCACCTACCATGTGATGGGCACATTTACAACAACTTCATGCAAAAGAATTGTTAGCTTCAGTTTGAGATTAGGATGTTGTCTTAGTCCATTCACTGCTGCTACAGCAGGATATCAAAGAATATGTAAATTATAAAGAAAATAAATCTACAGGGCATTCTACTGTCATATGTAACCAATTAAAACAAAATTTTTTAATATTTATTTTTTAGTTATAGGTGGACACAGTATCTTTATTTTTATGTGGTGTTGAGGATTGAACCCAGTGCCTCACACATGATGGGCAAGCACTTTACCTCTGAGTCACAGCCAAGCTGTAAACAAATTTTAAAAATTAAAGAAAAAAAATCTTTTGGCTCATAGTTCTGGAAGCTGGAAATCCAAGATAAAAGGGCTACCTGTTGGTGAGGGCCTTCATGCTATGTCAAAATAAAGCAGAAGGATAAGGGAGCACATGAAATTTGGAGCGGGATGCAAGCGGGAGCTGAGCCTAGAACAATCCACTATCACCATCACTAACCCATTCCTATGATGACAGTCCTAGTCCATTTGGGAGGGGAGCTCTCATAACCTAATCATCTCTTAAAAGTCCCATCTCTCAATATGGCTACAATGGTAATTAATTTTGACATGAATTGTGGAGGAACATTTAAACCATAGCAAACACCAAGGATCAGCTAGCAAGTTTCTGGATCAAAATTAAAAACTAAATTTTTCCTGCTCCAAAGGCTATGCCTCATCATTATGATGATTCTGATGATTCCACATCATTCATACAATATCTTTAAATCAAATAGAAAGAATAGATTGGGCAAGCAAGTATATAATTAATCATTTATGTACCTTTAACTCTATCCTGTTTACTACCTTGTTCTATCTTAAACAAGTTTTTAGAAAGAGTATAAAAACATGTTATAAATAATTGACTAGAAATACAATAAATTGTATTTAGTTTGCTTTAGTTTGATTTTTTTTAGAAAAATAGAACATGGCTTTTGAACTTTTTTGACCTTGACCAACAGAATGAAAATCCCTTTATATTACACCCTAATACCCACAAATATACATCTATGTTACAGAAGTTTTACAGAACAATATTTACTCATGAGAAGTACTGGGACATTTTTGATTCTGTCTAGTCTTCTTCTTTCTTTCCTTTTTATTTTTTTCTGTTTCATAATCTTCTTTATCTTTTTTTTTTTAAATCGTGGTAAGACCACAATAGGAGATCTGCTCTCTTAGAACTTTTGGTGTACACAGTGTTGGTAACTACAGGCATGATGTCATGTAGCAGATCTCTAGAATATACCTGTTTTGCATAACTGAAACTTTATATTCATTGAACATCTCCCCCATTTTCTCCTCCCTGCAGGCTCTAACAACCATCCTCTCTCTGCTTCTATGAGTTTGACTATTTCAGTTATCATATATAAGTGGAATCATGCAGTAGAAAACAGAAGTCCCTCAAAACAATTAAAATAGATATTTTCATTTTTTGTCTTTTTTATTGCTGGTCTTAGACCACTTTACTAATGTCAGGATCTACTATACTGCTTTTGCAGCTAAGAATCCTGAAGCCAAGTTCTAATACTACTCTCTTTTGCCTTAGGTTACACAAAAAAACAGGTAAAGACTTGTGGGGGGGGTAGCAAAGACAGATGGAAAGGGAGGAAAGAAAATAAATTTTTAAAAGTAACTATCAATGGCAACTCAGTGGAAATCTTGAGACACCCTTATGTATTTTTAATTCTTGAAAAGAAAAGAAGTGCTGCTTATATGCTGCTTTTTTCCCTAAAGACTGATCAAAGATGATGAGATACACATTTACTTCACTAAACAGACATTTCAATGTCCAAAGGAAACTAAAATTCAAAGGTTAGGTCAGCTTTGGTGTCTTCAGTAATATTCATCTGCTCATTTGTTAACTAGGGCACATCTCTCTTTGAAGCAAATGCACCAAGGAATAGGTGGATCACTGTCCACTAGATGGCAATATCGAACAGAAATAGCCTTTGCCTGAGCCTAGTTCCTGAGGCTAGCATGGTGTGTGCCGCAAAGGAATTTGGAAATCTAGGGTTACCGATAATTCACATAAATTCTGCCTCCAAGTTTGCTCACTGCTCCTAACGTCTTTCTACCTTTTCTTGGAACATTCCTGGATTTCCACTTCATTCTTGCTGACAGGCTGGCATCTAAAATTAGTAACTTCATTGACTATTTCCTTATGGCAATGCAGATGAGTTGCTGCTGTGTAATGTGAAAATCAGTATACTGTCTGCATCTGTTAATAATTTAAAAGGTAACAATATGCACTAAGCTTTTATTTTAGCTCCTTTCATCTAACATTTAAAAAACACTATGGGTCCTGATGTCATTTCCCATTGCTATATTTCTTCCTTGCTCTATAAAGCCACTGGAAATACTTGATGGACATTTTGGTTGTTATTGCTCAACTAGAAAGATTGATCTTCTTGGATACACACTGGCAATCCATTTTTCCTGAAAGAGCTAATAAATGATAGATGAAAATGTATCATAAAGAAAAAATGTATACTTTTTTGTAATGGTAATAGTCTTTTGAAATAAATATATGTTTGAGATTTTAAAATATTTAAAAATCCTCATGGGTGATGAAGGTTTGCATATTTTTGATTTGCATAATTGATAATATTTTAAAAAAATATTTTTTAGTTGTAGATGGACACAATACCTTTTTTTATTTATATTTATGTGGTGCTGAGGATTGAACCCAGTGCCTCACACATGCTAGGCAAGCGCTCTGCCTCTGAGCCACAACTGAGCCCCTATATTTGCTTATTCTAGAATATTTTAAAAATATATAAAAGAGAATATATTTATGAATCATTCTTTTGCTATTAAAATTTGCATATCATTTGAGCTTTGCAACTATGTATTATTTTACCAATAGAATAATAAAGACATTTTTTATTATAGAATACATAACTGTGAGTGAAAACATTAATTTTATTATGATGAAATCTAGTAAGTTATTATTAGTAGGTCATTGAATCCTCACACCACTTAGGTGCTGTATAGTTTGATCTTTAATATGACTTGCTGATTTTGGAAATAATTTCTGGACCTGGGTCATTTTTACCATATTCTTATGTATAATTTAATATACTTCTTAAAGTAGAAAGAAGTTGTTCATTATTCTTATTGTGAAAACAGATAACCAGTAGTAGTACTTATAGTTCTAAAAAACAGCAAAACCAGTATATTTAACATTTTACTATTCTTGAAGCTACCCAACTGATGGTTTATAGTTTTATAGTCTAAGAAGCACTTTGGCATACATCCGTTCACTCAGTACTCCTTATGATTATACAAGACAGATGGGACACATAGATAAAAAATTCTAAGACATTCAGAATATCTGTAAAAGGTGGGGTTCTCTACATGTGGAAGGACCAACCATTTGATTTCTGAGTTCAGATCATGTGTCTTGCATTTTGTGGTCCTAGAGACTGGACCTCCAAATGTTTCATAGGTATAGACGAGGAAGAGGAAGACTTCTTACCAGTCATTTAAAGTTCTGGATGCTCTGCATTGCTTTTTCTTCCTCTTCAGGCAGGGAGTTGGCTGGGGGAGGGAAGAGGAACATAGAAGGACAGGAATCATACAGAACAGGCTGTGCCCATTGTGTTCTCATTCCCAATGTTGAACGAGTTCTTTATGGCAGCTCTCTTAGGTACACAATACAGACCTTATTAATGCCAAATCTTAAAATCATATTAATTTGTGATATTGGTCATTGCCTTTCAAGTTACATCTTCCTGCAGCATGTCCATGTGTTCATTCAACTGATGAAAACAGAAGTCCCCATTTGTTTTTCAAGAAATACATCACAAGATGCCCAGTGAATGCTTGAAGTCACAGATAGTACAAAATTCTCTCTATATCATGTTTTCCCCTATCCATAGATATCTATTAAAAGTTTAAATTATATATTAAGAACAGAAAGAGATTAAAAATAATAGAACAATAATAAAATAGGCCAATTATAACAATGTACTGTAATAAAAGTTAAATGAATGTTTTCTTCTTCTTCTTCTTCTTCTTCTTCTTCTTCTTCTTCTTCTTCTTCTTCCTTCTGTCTCTCTCTCTCTCTCTCTCTCTCTCTCTCTCTCTCTCTCTCTCTCTCTCTCTCTCAAGATATCGTTCTATATTGTACTTACCCTTTTTATGATGCTTTGAGATGATAAAATGCCTACATGGTAAAAGGCCTAAAGAATGAATGATGTAGGCATTGTGACAGACATAGAATTAGGTCTCTGTATAAGGGTTACTTGAACACAAGCACAGCAATACCATGGCAGTGGATCTGAGCTAAGATAGCTGCTAAGAAACTAAATTGTGGATAGTATATATAGTATAGATACCCTGTACAGAGGAATTATTCATGTCCTGAGCAGGACAGAGTGGGACAGCATGAGATTACATGTTACTCAGAATGGCATGCAATTTAAAACTTAAGAAGTGTTTATTTCTGAAATTTTCCATTTAACATTTTTTTGAACAGCAGTTGGCCATGGAGGAAATGTGTGTCAGGAAGTTCGTCTTGAGAAGTGTTAATTAGGCTGAAATCTAAACAACAAGTAAGTTTTTATCAGGAAAAATTATAAGAAAAGTTCCAAGAGGGACTGCTCTATGAAATGGCCTGAGGTAGGAATGTTTAATTTGTTGGAGAATCTTGTGAGCAAAGGGGAAAAAGACTGAAGACAAGGATAGGGCAGGCAATGGCCCCAGCACTGCCGACCTTGCTGTCCACAATAACTATCTTGTATTTCATCTTAAGATTAGTAATAAGCCATTGATGAGTTGTAAATAGAAAAAAAGCTATAATTAGATTTGTGTTTTTAAAAGATGACATTGCAAACCTGTAAAGTGAGGCGGACAAAGGATGGTTATTGGGTACAATTGAATAGGAAGTATAACTTCTAATGGTCTATAGCACAGTAAGGCAACTATTCTTGACAACAACTAAGTGTACATTTCAAAACAGTTAATAGAATTTCATATGTTTCCAAAACAAAGAAATCATAAACATTTGAGTTAATGAACATACTAATTGTTTTGATCTGATCATTGAACATCTATTGAAATGTCACACAGTGGCACAACCTGTAATTCTAGTAACCTGGAAAGTTGAGGTAGGAAGATCACAAGTATACACAATTGTGTGTATGTACCATATTTTCTTTATCCATTCATCTGTTGAAGGGCATCTAGGTTGGTTCCATAGTTTAGCTATTGTGAATTGAGCTGCTCTAAACACTAATGTGGCTGTGTAACTGTAGTATGCTGATTTTAAGTCCTTTGGTTATAAACTGAGGAGTGAGATAGCTGGGTCTAATGGTGGTTCCATTTCAAGTTTTCTAAAGAATCTCCATACTGCTTTCCATAGTGGTTGCACCAATTTGTAGTCCCACCAGCAATGTTTGAGTGTACCTTTCCCCCCACATCCTCATCAACTTAAGTGTACTATTTGATATGTATTGACAAATGTATATCTTATGCGAATTTTACTAGGTGATAGAATATAACATCTTTCCAGAAAGTTTGTCTCCACCACTTTATCTTTCATAAAGGGCAGAGAATGTTTGTAAAGAACCCTGGTTGTATCAATCTAATTTCTGTTGTTACCACAAAATACCTGAGGCTGTGTAATGTATAAAAGAAAAGATGTTGGGGCTGGGAATGTGGCTCAAGTGGTAGTGTGCTTGCCTGGCATGTGTGAAGCACTGGGTTTGATCCTCAGCATCACATAAAAATAAAGATATTGTGTCCACCTAAAAACTAAAAAATAAATATTTTTAAAAAGATGTTTACTTAGCACACAGTTCTGGAATTCTAAGAGCATTCTAATGCTTTTAGCCAAGTATTTGCTTGGTTCTGACAAAGATCTTACAGAATGTGAGATCATAATAGTGGAATGCATGCAAGAGGAAGAAATTTCATGGTGAGACAGAAAATAAGAGGGGAGGAGTCAGACTTGCTCTTTTAAAACAACTCTCCTGTACAAGAACAACTGGGGTACCGTGAAAACTACCTTAATTTACTCTGAGAGCAGTGCCCCTAATGATCTTCCCACCAGTTTAAACCATTTCCCCTATTAACTACACTAAGGACCCAGCTTCCAACACATGAACATTCATACTATTTCCAAATTTGGCACTGATGCAGAGCTCATGGTAAGAACACAGCAAGTGTTAATTCCTTCTGCCTTCTGCCAGGGGACTCATACAGATTCACCCACATTTTAACCAACATAGAAAAAGACATTGATCTCTTCTTAAAAGTGCTTTTGTAAACATTTCACAATAAATGCTTTGTAGAGGACAATGGTGTTCAGTGAACCAAGCCCAGCCTGGGAAATCATCATTCCTCACTCAGAATCCTGCTCTGCTAGTGCTGAGCAAGCTTATGGCACAGTCCTCTGACTTGTAAAACAGGAACAATAACTATCCATATAATAGGGATGTAAAAATTACCCTTATATTTTTAATGTATTCATTAAACAAATCCCGAGGAAAATGTGAAAAGATTTCAGTACTAGGTTACAAATATTTTCAGCAATCTGCCATGTTTTCATAGAATGCTTCTTTAGTGCCTTCATCTGGGCACATCACTAAGGTGAAGCATGTGGTCACCAGCTATCTGTGTGGAGTATTTCACCTGCTCAGATTTGGCACTAGAATCAGGATTGTAGTTGCTAACCAGATTTCCCTGGTGGTATATCTATCACTAACAACCCCTCAAAGAGGTGATGGGGTGAGTTTATTTTCTTGATTTTGTTTTATAAATCTGTGCTTTAATTAGATTATACAAGAGACTGGTGGGTTGAAATATAGAAAGGGTTTCTGAATCTCTTACCTTAAACCTGGCTTTAAGGAACTCAGAGACAAAAGGGAAGAGCACTTTTTAAGATATAAATAAAATTTCTTGAGCCTCTTCCCAAGTGTGTATACTCTATGCGTGTGTGTGCATATAAATGTATGTATATGTATATATGTATGTAGAATATATGTAGAGGAATACATGTATATATGTATATATGTATGTACACATATATTCATCTACTTATAGCTAAACCACCTTCACTATAGAATTAATCTCCTGATTCAATCTGTTGGTTCTTTTTCTCATCTTTCTTTTTTTTAAAAAAAATATTTTTTAAGTTATAAATAGATACAATATATTTATTTATTTTTATGTGGTGCTGAGGATTGAATCCAGTGTCTCACCTGTGTGAGGCAAAGCTCTCTACCACTGAACTGCAACCCCAGAACCATATCTTTATTCTTATTGTATTGATTTATTTATTAATATTTGCAGTGCTGAGAATTAAATCCAGGGCCTTGTGCATGCTAGTCAAGTGATCTACCACTAAACCACACCCTGTCTTTATTATATTGTAATAATATATAAATACATTTTTTATATTTATCTCATCTTTATTTTTTATTCTCATATTTTCATTTCTGCATTACTACAGATTCTCCTGTATCACTGAAGTGAATCCCATCCAGTTTGCACTGTTTCATTTTAAAAATGAGAGAATGGAAATATTTGTAAAGTCACTTATTTAGTCAATAGTTGCATTCTTTCAACAGAATAATCAAGCACCTACAATGGAACACCATAGTGGATCCCATAGAAGAGAAAGGTAAAGGGAGTGGAGTCCGAGTCTTTAGAAACAAAATCCAGCTGCATGTGTGACACTTACACATGAAACAATATCCTCAAATGCACAATTCTCATCAGAAGCACAGCAAATTAGAGCAGAAAGCTTTAGCTTTGCTGTGCACAACAATGCTGCTGTATCAGCAGAATGAGAAGGAGGGAGAAAAATCACTGTGGTTAAAAGAAACTGCTGGCTTATGGATTTTTTTAAAATTACAATTTGCCTGCTCTTCTGACAGTGCTAGTTTTGCTTAGGTGGCAGAGTGGCTTTCATGAAAGCATGAGCTCAGCCTTGTCTTATGCCTGTTTAAAGAAAGAGGTCAGGTACAATGACTATAGTAGTAGCACCAAGCTAGTTGAAAACCACAGTGTCTTTCAAATGAGAGAGAGAAAAAAAAAAAAAACCATACAATGGAAAATTTCTGTCCACTGAAATCCCCTTAAAGTTGTTTCAGAAACATACATGTGAGCAATATCCTTTTTATACTTTGGAGTGTTTTCAAGAAAAACAGTGTTTCAAATCTAACCTTTGAGAGCAGTAGAATAGTTTAGAAGCCTGAATTAATGTGGGGTTGAGAAGCAAGTGGGCTTTGAGTATCAAGGATGATTTGGAGCTCACTGATGTCTGGCTAATTTGCTGGTTCATTCAGATTCACCTGGGGTTATACAAACTTACAAGTCACAGATGCTGTAAATTCAGTCTCAGTAACATACTGGCTATACTTTTTGTGCTTTTCTTTTCTGCTAATTTGGTTTTGGATTGTGTCAAACGTGAAACATGCAGAACTGAGACAAGTCAAAATAAGAAGAGATGGACCTCAGGTTTTTTTTTTTTTTTAAGTTCTGCTTTGCTGTATTTGGAGTGAGTAACTTAATTCTTGAATAGTTTTCCAATATATAACTGAACACTACACTGAATACAGATGCTCCATGACTTACAATGGGGTTGTCTTCCAGTTAACTAATTATAAGGTGAAAATATCATAAGTTGAAATTGCATTTAATACACCAAATGTACTGAACATTGTAAGTTAGCCTACTCTACCTTAAACATGTGTAGAATATCAAAATTAGCCTATGGTTAGGAAAAATCATCTAATGTCACTGAATAACTGTATTCAAAAACTGGTGTTTTAATACAGAGTACTGGTTATTTCCCCTTTCAATGGCTTGCTGACTGGGAGCTGTTGCTGCCACCCAGCATCACAAGAAAGGATGGTACTGCAAATCACAAGTATATCACAAAATTCAAAGTGTAGTTTTTTAACTGCATGCATCTCACTTTTCATGCATCTCACTTTTATACCATCGTAAGGTAGAAAAAATTGTAAGTCAAACCATTTTAGGTTGAAGACGGTTTGTATTTTAATCATTTAAAATATTTTAAACCACTTTGGAAAAGAGATGAATAATAACTGACTATATTTTCAAAACTTCATGTCATATATATCATAGGATGTCTTCCTAAAAGCTGAGTTAACCTCATCGGTATTTTTGGCAAGAAAATTGGGCCCAAGGGTAGAAAAACAAAAGGACTCTCATCCTAAATGCTGATCAATATGGTCTGTAACTGGTACTAATAATTTTTTAAATTTATAAATCAAATATATTTTAATATACTCATGAGGAATATAACAATGAAGTTCACAAAAAATGGCAAGTCATTAATTTTCTTGAAAGATATTCATGGGTAGGGCAAAGTTATGGTCATCTGTTTCATGGTGGTAGTGAAATATAACAAATGACTTCTTTCCATAAAGCCTCCCAAAGAGAATAATGCAGGTATTCCTGGCTTCACATTCTAGCAAGACTGTTTATGCAGTGCTTTTCTAGAAATTGGCTGTTTTCCCTTGGATACTTCCATGACACATTACAGATAAATTATTTGTGAGAGGAAATGCTAGTGGTCTTAATTTAAGAACATTTAGCAAGATGCATATGGCATGCTGGATGTGAAACTAAGACAATCTGTGCCTCTGTTTCATAAATTTGCAGTTCTTAGTTTTCATACTTCCTCAAACCATGAAAGAACTGGCCATTCTTAGGAAATCTTTATTTCTTACATGATAGTACTTTGTATTCTTTTTATTTATTTACCCTGCTTAAGGAAATCAGGTTACCATATGAAAATCCTTTTAAGGCAATAGTTAAAATTCTGTAAATTATATCCAAATCTAGTATCAATTCTTTAAGTTTTCCCAAATGCTAGAAAAGTATGCTCTTTTGTATTATAGAGTTAGTATTATAAACAAGTGGGGACAGGATGGATTATTTGACAAATGGTGCTGGAAATATCAATGGTGACCATGATAGGGAAGAAGGATTTCAGAATGTCTGCACTTAACTCTTTGTTAAGCCAAAGGTAGAATTAGATAAATTCAAACATATTTCTTCATATTTAAAAAAATATTTGGGGCAGGGGTTATAGCTCAGTGGTAGAGCGCTTGCCTAGTATGTATAAGGGGTTTGATTCCCTAGCACTATTAAAAATAATGATTGTTATTATGATTATTTTAATTTTAACAATGATCATGAATTCTTTATAAATTAGAAAGATACAACAAAGCTGTTTCCATTGTAAAATTAACACTATTGGAGAAATTGTTTTTTTCTATGTAAATAAATAAAATTAGATCCTTACCTAATACTCTATTTGCAGGCAAGTAACATAGAACAAAAGAAAAAATATAAAGTAAAAATTTCAAACTATGGGCTGGGGATGTGGCTCAAGTGGTAGCGCGCTCACCTGGCATGCGTGCGGCCCAGGTTCGATCCTCAGCACCACATACAAACAAAGATGTTGTGTCCGCTGAAAACTAAAAAATAAATATTAAAAAATTAAAAAAAAATTTCAAACTATTAGAAGAAAATATATAGGTTATTTTCATGACCTTGAGTTAAGAAGAATTTAAAACAGAAAGAACATGAGTCATAAATTATAAACAATATTAAATTAAAAACCTAACTAAAATGAGGTTAAATAATAGACTGCAAATTAGAAAGTGTATTTAACATCTATAAGAAAGTATTAGCATTCAAGATAAATGAGGTGGAAAATTAATAAGCAAAAACAAATTTAATGGGCAAAAATATAAGCAGAAAAGGAAGACAAAATTACCAAGAAAAATCACAAAATATGCTCAGTCTCACTATAATTAGAGAATACTAATTAAAACAAGATACTACAGCACATCCATCTGTCTACTAAAGTCTGTACTTAACTCTTTGTTAAGCCTAAGATAGAAAACCAAGGTACAAACAAAATCTGCAAATTTATACACTAAAATGTGTTTGCTTTTATAGTGTGATGACTTCAACATCTAGCTTCCTTCAAAGGCACGTTGTCAGTACGTTCTAAACTCTTTATCAGTCAAAGTTGTCATAGTTAATCTTATACTTGTTGATTTGTGTGCTTAGAAACAGCTTTACTTTAAATAGTGTCATGTCCACGTGAAAAGACTAGAGATAGGGGGAAGAAACTTTGCCAAATCCATCAGAGATGAATTACAAATGGTTTAAACCCAAACTTTATCAAAAGCTTTTTGATTAAATCTGAAAAAAAGTAACATACTTAAAAATAAGCACTTGTACTTTTCCAGTGTTACCTGGACTCTTGTGGGCTTGGTTCGCATAGTTATACTTGGAGCTAGTTGCCATAGAAGTTGCCATGCTGTTGGTTTTTATTATTTAAGAACTGGGATGGTGGGCTGGGGATGTGACTTAGTGGTAGAGCGCTCACCTAGCACATGCAGGGTTCTGGGATCTATTCTCAGCACCACATACAAAAAAATAAAATAAAGGTATTGTGTCCAGCTACGATTAAATAGAAAGAAAAAAAAAAGAACTGGGATGGCTTAGGAGGACAAGAGTCCAAAGTGAGGGTGCAGCCACTCCATTGGGAATTTACTGGAACTTGCCTGGGCAGAGATGGACCTGTGGGGCAACAAATATTCCTCCAGCTTTACTAAAGGAAAATAAACTCTATGTTGATTTATAGCAGTTATCCACTATTTGTCAATATTCTAAAAATCATTGGGGAGTCTATATCATTTAATAAAACTATCTTATCAACCCAAAGATAAGGCAAACAATTTTGTTTTGAGAAAAGTATGGCTTGAGGGCTGGGGATACAGATACAGCTCAGTGGTTGAGTACTTGCCTAGCTTGTGTGAGGCCCTGGTTTCTGTCCTCAAGAACCACCAAGGGGGGAAAAAAGAAGAAAGAAAAGTACAACTTGATTTTTTTTTCTTTTTTAAATTTCTAGATCAGTTTAAGGATTCCCTGTTTGATGCAAGCATTGTAAATATTGTGATTAGTTATATTCCCCTGAAAAGCTCGTATTTTTTTTTTTTTTTTTTGTAATCTCTTCTCCTTTCTAACAGGCCTAAGACAAATTTAGTCTGGTAAGTGTGAGTCTTGGAAATAAAACATTCAGCAAGTTTTATGTATTAATTACTACCTGCAACACCATTCAAATGCCCTCTGAGTAGTATTTGGTAGACCACTGGAGACAAGATTTACATTCAACACACACTGTTATGTATCAGTATAGTGGCCAACATCCAATTAGGAAAAGTACTTGAGACTTACCAGGAGTTCAACATGTGGATATGGTCATGGCCCAGGAACTCATTATTGCCTGAGATATATGAGTCTTGGCAGACTTAGTGCCTGGGCAGTAAAATCCGCATCGATTACTCCAGCCGTCCTCTTCCCATTGACAGGCATCTGATCCTCATTTTCACCTTATGCAATCTCCAAGGCCCATCAAATGTTAGGCAGGAAATAGTTGAACCTTGCTATTCCTTACCCTGGACTTGGTGCTGTGTCCATAGTAGGGAACATGGCCTGACACCCTAAGACCTCTCCAGCTTTACTTGTTACCCAATCCCTTAAAACCTGTGCCCCTAACTCTCCAGTATACACACACACACACACACACACACACACACACACACACACACACACACGCTTACATGTACTCCATGCTCTTGGGTCATGCTACCCTGCTTATTATAGCTAGTCATGTACTTTTAAGCCATATTGTTTCTTCTGCTCTCTGCCTGGAATGCATCATTTTCAGTAAAAATGGTTCGATGGTACAAGGAAATGACATTAGTAAGAAAGGATGTGATAGGGTTTTTGATCACTCATGTTTCTTAGAACATCATTACCTCTTTCTGTATTCTATGCAAGTTGTGATTCCAGTGGAAAGTGTGACCTGTTTGGGCTGTTCCTGCTTACTCAGTTGTAGAAGTGAGATACCAACCTCTTCCTCCCACTTTATATTTACATAATTGAAATTCTACTACAACCTTCTGAGAGGAACTGTTATCCCTCATTCTACAGGTGAGGAAACTGGATTAGGAAAGGCTAAAACAGCATGCCCAAAGTCACCCGTCAGGAAATTGGGAAACTAAGATTCAAACTAAAGATTCTCAGATTAAAAAGCCTATGCTCTTAATCATTGTCTTATGACCCTGGTCTTTTAGTTTGGCTTTCTCTTATTTGTTTTGTCTGAGTCCACATGTTATTTTATGTTTAGAACCAAGGTCTTCCTAAGAATGGGACTCTGCCATGTTCCAGCAGCTCATTCTCCAAGAATGAACAGCTTTTCTGACCTGATGGCATATCTGAGTCCAGCTTCCTTCTGACAATGTGCTCCATCACTGCCTGGTTATCCAAATATAACCGCAATTCACCATCACTGTACTCTTCTGCCTGATATAGTACCAGATTCCTGAAGCCAACTGCTTATATAAACTACAAGTTTTGCTACCTACTGCCTTGGAGCCCAATTTTCTTTCAGAAGCAGCAACTAAGTCTGAGCTCTCAGTAGTAACTCCAGCCTAGTGAGTAAGTCAGTTTACAAGTCCTGCCCCTCTCCACTGAATACTATTTAACCACATTTAAGTCTAGCTCCTTCTTGAGGCTCTTGAGCAAGACAACCTCAGCAGATTAAATCAACGACTATGACTCAAGCCTTCTCTTTGTTCACTAGTGTCTTAAGTTGGGTTTTCCCAAAAGTCAACTTTGAGACAAGAATTTGAGTCCAAGTAGTTTATTTTGGAGGTGAAGTGTTATTGAGTGATTCCCCCTGTGTGTACATGGAGCTCAGTGCCATTGAATGACAACATGAAACACACCCTAGTCTTTCCATGCAAGGAAGACAAGAAAGCTTGGAGGCTTTCCTGTGGTCATTGACTGAGGGCTGCACCTGCACTTTATGCTAAAATTCTAAAGTGCAGAGTCATGGGTGCTTATGGTAGGTTGCCCTGACATATACTACTTATAGGCAGAGCACAGGTAGCATCTGCTATGATATGCATCAAAGCTGTTTTCTTAGTGATTGGAAAGTTTCAGGAGGAAGTACTTAGTATCAGCAACGGACTCCTATTAGGTTTCTCACATTTGACTTAAAAATTGCATTATCAGAGGCTTATACAAGACTGCTTTGGCAGCCCTCCCATCCTATCTCCAGTTACATTCAGAATTCTCAGAGATCTTTCCTGTATTTTTTTGCTTTTACCAACTCTGAAAATACAGTTTATCATACACTATTTAGTCAGCCTTTTTCCCATCTGAAAGGGCCTGAACTACATGCTATGAAAGAACATTAAGTATAAGATACTCTCTTTGAGCTTGAGAAATATGTAGTCTAGTTGGGCATTTGCATTATGTATCATTATTCTTTTCATGCAGAATATAAGAACTAAAGCTTCTCAAGAGACTTTCCAGCTAGAAAACTTGTAATAACAAAAATTAAGATGGTTTGAGACTAGATTAAAATGCTAGAATCATAGAATTAGCTACCTCTGCAGAGCTACAACAGATGGCACTACTTTTAACATTGTTCTATAGTGATATATCTGACTCCAGCTTTACTATCAATTCCTTAAAAACAGGGGTGATTTCTGCATGAGTTATCTATTGTTGCATAACGAATTACTCAAAACATACCATCTTAAAACAAGATACATGTGTTACCTTAGTTTCTGTGTGTAAGGGATCTAATCTCAGCTTAACGCTCTGTCTTACTGGAAAGCCCAGCTGGGGAAGAATCTTCTTCAAAACTCACATGGGTGTTAACAGGATTCAGTTCCTCCCAGACTGGTGAGCTGAGGATATCAGTTACTGGATTGTGGTTGGATAGCAGTCACCCTCAATTTCCTGCTTCTCTATCACAGCAGTTTGGTTTACCAAAGTATGTAAGCCAGAAGGGCAATAGGGACTGTTTTCAAACCTAATCATGGCCATGACATTCCAACCCCTTTGCCATATTTCATTGTTTAGGAGCAAGTCCCAGGTCCAGTCTACACACTAGATGAGGAGGTTACTTATATAAGTTTACTTTCATGAACACAAGGAAGTGGGATAATTGGAAGCCATATTAGAAGTCTGCCCACTCTAACACCTGGTTATAGCAGATTCTTAATGGTGTTTGTTAGTTTAAATTTTTGTCTTCCTACAACAACAGGAAGAGTTGAAAACTGCACTATAGCAAGATGAACATCAGATTTCAGAGTGGGCAAAGCAATATAGTAGGAGAATTTGGAGTTGCAAATTCCATTCTTTCTAGTGAACAGATCCACTTAAGAACTCTGACATATACTAATAGCTAGACTGCCAGTTCCTTGAAGGCAAGACTTTATCATGACATCTTTAAAACTTAAGTGTGTCCGTCCCTGAAATATGAAAGGAATTTGGAAAATATTAAATGGGTTGAGAAATTGAAGAGGATGATAAAATCTGTTCCTTTTAGGATAACCTCTCAGGATACACATTTAATAAAATGTGGAATTTAGAATGCAGTCATGGAAAGGGAAAATTCACTATTGCAGGAATACCAAATGAGTATGAAATGAATGTCAACAAGGCTTTCCCCATGATGGCTCTGGATATATTCATTTTTCAATAATGCTTTTCAAAATGCTAAACAGAGAAAATCTGTTTTGTGAGAAAATAGAAGCTGTATCAGTCAAAACTGCACTTGCCATGACAGTCAAAAGGAGTCTTCACAACTGAGGCTTCAGGCAAATAGGATTCAGAATCTAGATTTATCTAGAGGTTTTTAGAAAGGATTTAGGTACTAGATGTACTCTGGGTAATTGTACCCCAAAAAGATTTGGAGTTGCAGTTCAGTAGAAGAGTGAATCTATAGGAAAATCTGTGCAAATCCTTCTCTACATAAGGAAAACTACAAATTTTTGAAAGCCCTTAGATGTCTGGAACTGCAGTGGGTTTTAAGAATGTGTTAAGTAGTCGAGCACAAGGCCCTGGGTTGGAACACCAGCAGAAAAACAACAACAACAAAAACAACTGTGTTAATTGTTTTATTATTTACCTAAGAAGAAATGCTGATTAGAAAAGTAAATTCATTCATCTGTTGTTTCCTTCCTCTTCCTTTCTTCTTTTTTCTTCTTTCCCTCCCAGCCCCCCTCCTTCCCCTTCTCCCTCTTTTTGGCAGTAATGGGATTAAACCTAGGGCCTTGTACATGATAGGCAAGCATTCTACCACTGAGCTATATCTCTAGCTCCCTTTTCATCTTTCTTTCAATACACATATGTCTGATTCACTGGGAAATGCCATAAAAATGTCAAAGCTTTTTTGAGCTGTTTTCTTATTTTTAGGCCAAATCAACATTTAAAAATGTATCCTACTTATAAAATCAGATTGAACTTCAATTGGAGTAGATATTTTTAATAGATATTTTCACATTTTTTCATGGTTCTTCTTACTTAGATATATAATGACATTTGTAGCTAAAGATTAAGACCTTTAGTTTAACTTCCATAAACATATTTATCAAGCAATGCTAAACTTTACCCCTTTCATTCCTTGCGTCTCATGGTATATTCTTACATGGTTGCAAAAAGTGAAACTGGCCTGCTGTTTGCATCCTTCTGCAAGCATGGTCCCCGATAAGGGCCGACTTTCTTTTCTTTGATGAATTTCTCTATCGTCCTCTGTCTCAAGGAGATTTCCTGATTCTACACATGAGAGATATTTAAGGAAAATCACAAACATTACTGGTCAATTTGGCCTTCTTACTGTTTTGGGTGATTTAAAGCATGCATCTTAATGCTAGCATCCCTTCGGTATTGATAGATGAGTAGGAGTCAGATTGTATACTTCATAAGTATGATGCGGGGGGGGGGGGGAGGGGGTTCCAAGAACTATGAATTCTGAAAAACAAATCCCTTAAGTAAATAATGGAAAATGATAGTTTATTTTAAGCCCTTTTAAAGGTTGAAAAATGATGCAAAAGGAAAGAGCTCATCTGTTCTTAGTCAGCTTTTGACCTTTGACTATATAAATACAAGAACCATACAAGCTAGAGCTAGGGAACATAGCCTAAAATTTCTGCTATCCAGATTAACAAAAGAAACCTTCCCATTGGTTTTACAGAGATATACAAATGCCATTACATAGAACATTACATTCAATCATTTATGAAGAAGGAAGTTGTTAAGTTCCTGGCAATCTCAGACATTTTTTTTTCTTTTCTCTTTAGTCCTCCCAAATTCCTTCACTCCCCTTCTTTCCTTTCTTCTTCTACTTGTAGATTAAGGAGATTGGACCAGATGGGTTCTATTCTATTCTGATACAAGGCTGATACCTGTACCTGTACCCATCCAACAGGCCATGTCATAATCCATACAACTATGCCTGTCCTTCCACTTCCCTGATACCACAGCCTCTTCTTATCTGGCTTAGAGATCCTATCCCATATTATCTTGACACCAATACACAGTAGTGTGCTAGTTCTTTGCCAAAAGCATTTTGCTTTTATTAAGGATGATGAAGGTTGCTTTTGTCCCCTTGACCTATTTATGCCCAATCACACTCTGTGAAAGCTAGTCTCTCAGTAAGACTTTGGCATTACTTTCTGTAAGTTTTCAATTCACTTTGCATATAACTCTGTATTATTTTCCTGTAAGGTTTTCCTAAGAAGGGCTATGGTTTTCTGCCTTTGTATCACCAGTGTTCTAGTGCCCAGAACACAAAAGGGGCTAAAAATATATTTGTGTACTAAATGAATAAGTTTTTTTCCCTGGCAAATTTCACTTTGTTTTGATCACTCTTTTATTATATCACTTATACTGTTTATATTACACCTCACAAGTATATGCAGCAAATGAACTACTGTGATTCAATATAATTTTTCTAGTAAAAAAATTTTATACATGCAAGGAAAATTGTCTACTTAAAGAAATTTTATATGAACCTTTTTGTAACAGGGCAAGGAAGACATGAATTCAAATACAGGGATTTTAATATGCAGGATTGGGAGGGGAAGGGGGAATCCAAAGCTGTTTCTTCTGCATAGACTAAAAGCTTCCCAAAGAGCCTAAGAACTGGCCCATTTCTCGTATGCTCACCACACTCATGGATACTCTAAACTAAAACCTGAAAGAAAGTTAATAGCAGTAAAAAAAAAAAAAAGAAAAAAAAAGAAAAAAGTTCTCATTTATTAAAAAGAAATGGGTATAAAAGATTAATTTTTTCCTTTTCCTTTGTTAGATTATTTCTCAAAGTGAACACACCTTTATTTTCTCTAGCAACACAAACACTGATTATAAGACAACACACATTAAATATTGATCTTCATTGTTATTCTAAAATATGCAGGTAAATATATTTCCTTGTAGAGATGTACTGTAAATTTATTTAATGGATTCTCTATTGATAGTAGTTTCCATGGTAGTAGTTTCCAAAAATAAAAAAAGTGGGGCCAATGGACCCAGGCTTCTGAGATTTTGAATAACATTGTAATAAACATTTTTATTCACTTTTCCAGTTATTTCCCTAGCATAAATTCTTGTTAAGAAATTGAATGTACATTGCGAAATTACGATCTTCAGAGGCTGATCTACTCCCATTGCTGGGTGAGAGTATGTTACCCACACATTAATAATACCAGTTATTAGCAAACTCAAATTTTTCCAAGCTATTAGGCATAAACAGTGTTCCCTGTTATTTACTTACGGCAATAGTTTGGATCTTGAATGTTCCTCAAAGGCTCATGTGTTAAAGGCTTAGTCCCCAGCTTGGGGCTATTGAGAGGTGGTATACATTGAGAGGTGATGGACATTGAGAGGTGGTGGACATTAAGAGATGGAGCCTAGTGGGAGGTTTCCAGGTCACTGGGAGCATGTTCTTGAAGGGAGTAATAGGGCTCCAGTCCCTATTCTCCCTGTCTCTGTTCCTTGGCCACCATCAGGTGTGCAGCTTTGCTCACCATGTGCTCCCTGCCATGATGTACTACCTCATCCAAAAACAATGGGGCCAGCCGAGTGAGGTGGTGCATGCTTGTAATCCCAGAGACTCAGGAGGCTGAGACAGGAGGATGGAGTTCAAAGCCAGCCTCAGCAAAAGTGAGGCACTAAGCAACTCGGTGAGACTCTGTCTCCAAACAGATACAAAAATAGGGCTGGGGATGTGGCTCAGTGGCTGAGTGTCCCTGGATTCAATTCCTGGTACCCACCTCCAAAAAGAGTGAACCTAAAAAAATAAAAACAATGGGGCCAATGAACCACATTGGAACTGTAAGCCAAAAATAAAACTTTTCTCTCTATAAGCTGATTATTTCAGGTTTTTTGTTACAGTAACAGGAAGCTGACTAACAATTACTTAGGTAGGGAAGGATTGATCAAATTATGACAGAAAAATCTCACATTACCCATGGAAGCCAATAAGATTCAGTGCTATGTTGGGGGAATAATAAGTGACATGAAACTAATAATGGCTTCAATGATATTCTGCTTATTTTTTTTAAACAGTCGGTTCTTGAAGTCTATATAGTTATGTTATGGCTATTATGAATTTTTACTTCCTTTTTGGTCCCACATATCGATGATTCACTTGACAAGAATTTGGAAAGGTCATGAAACAACAATTTAGTTTACCATTGTGACCAGATCGATCTATTTTGCAATTCAAATTTCCTGTTGGAAATACTTTTTTTTTTTTTTAATTTCTCTAAAGCTCTCTCTTACTCATCAAACAGTAATCTTATCCCTTTTCCCCTTTCTATGGAGTTTTGACTTTCTAACTATCAGCTCTTGGTACTTCTTTCTGAAAAGCAGGACTGGACCTGTCTCTTATTCATGGAAAGTCCAGTGAGGTACACAGGCCAGTATTGTTATGTGCAGGCATGCTGAGAGGCAGAATGCATGATCTGCCTGTGGCTGCTTTAATAAGTAGGATGTGACTTAGGAGAGGATTATAATTTAAGATACTTGACTCAAATGTTCCATAGATGGAGCAGCTCACATCGGAAAGAAATGAAGCATTTTTGAACCATTACTGTGTGACAGGCTACATGTTAACCATTTTCTATAAACTGAATGATTTAATGCTCTGATTATATTTTCAGAAAATGAGAACCAAAGCTTCACAGAATCCAGTAAATGATGAGGTCAGAATTCAAATCTAAGTCTATCTTATAACAAAGCTCATCGTTTTCATTATACCATGTCCTCAATAGGGCCTGTGTGTGTGTGATGGTTTAACTGGAGAAGAAATCATGGGAAGGAGATGATGCCCACGTTTGATTATCCCATAGACATTCTTCTGGCTCACACATTCTTTTTTTTTTTTTGGTACCAGGGATTGAACTTGGGGGCACCTGACCACTGAGCCACATCTCCAGCCCCATTTTGTATTTTATTTAGAGACAGGGTCTCTCACTCGGTTGCTTAGTGCCTTGCTGAGGCTGGATTTGAACTTGTGATCCTCCTGCCACAGCCTCCAGAGTCACTGGGATTACAGGTGTGTGCCACTGCATCTGGGAACACATTCTTTACTTAAAGGGTTGATCACTCTAGTTATGGCCAATTTTCCTAAGCTGATAGTAGTAGCACTTAGAATAGTAGAATATATCTAACTTGCCAGACATACTGTTCATTATGTGTATATAATCTATCAATTCTAATCTATTAGAATTAGGTTACTATTTTTTTTTTTTTCCTTTAGGGCTGGGTATTGAATCCAGAGCTTCAAGCATGCTAGGCACACATCCTACCACAGAGCTGCATCCCCAGCCTAGGCTATTTTCATTTGAAATCATTGCCATCTATGTTGGTCTGTGCCCAGAGACAATGACTTAGAAAGTGGGAGGAAGAATAGAGAGTTTTCAAACAGCCCTCACAATTTTAACCTAAGGACTCCAGAAAGAATAGCTGATTGCACATTGGGTTACTTTATAAGTGGAATGGCTCTGGAAACCAACTTACATTTCTGGGTGTGAGAGACATTAATCCTGACACTTTAACTTGAGAATTATTTGGACTAAGGATAGGTCAAAGTCATCCAGGACAAGCTTTGAGGCCCTGGATTTGATCTTGATCCCCAGGACTTAAAAAAAAAAAAAAAAAAAAAAAGAAGAAAAGGAAGAAAGAAAGAATATTGCTGCTGATTTAGAAAAGGCAAACTAATATAAAGGACTAATATAAAAGAGTACAAAGAAATGGGAACCAAGGCATTCAGTATCACTGGCTGGCAGCCCTCTGTGTCTTGAATTCTATAATTCATAGAGGATGCAGTGGAATATCTTAAACTGAGTTTTTAAACTCAGGAAGGTTAAACTTTTAAAATTCCTGTGCTGCTGTTAAAGTTCCAGATACTATTTACAAATTTATTATAGGAAAAAAAATGGACAAAAGGAAGGGGGCAGGTACAGGATGTGACACAGAAGAAAAGAAGGCAGTGAAGGGAAAAATCAGGAGGCAGTAAGTGCTTGGTAAACTCTCCACAGTAGGAAACAGTGCTGTGAGTATACTAGCTGTCACTGAATAAATACTTGTTGGAATTTCCAGAGATGACCTAACAAACATTAAGAAGGAAATGGCTTTTTAAAAGCAGTATTATGGAACATTTCTGATACAGAAAACTTCGGGGAACAGTAATGAGATGTAGTGTGAGGCTCTAAAGGCCATCCCTAACGACCAATCTTAATTTTTACCTCCCACTCCCCATTACCAGGAAGCAAATTACAGACAGCACATCATTTCACCCCCAAATACTTCGTTACACATCTCTGAAGCAACGAAATGGAAACCAAAACATTTCTATCTAACTTACTTCTGTGTATGAAATGTCATAATTTGTAAAAATAAAACTTAACTTTTTCTTTTTAAAGTAATTCCAAGACAAGAGGAGGCAGTTAATCCTCACAAGAATTTCCCGGGTGTGGGGGGAAGCTCACCCCATAAATCCCGCTTGGCGGCGTTTTATTCCCCCAGGAGCCCAGGGAGCAGCTCAGAGACGCTTCCTTTCAAGGCAGGACCCCAGCCTGACCCGAAGGACCCAGCCATTTAGGGCCTTGGCTGGTTCCCTTCCCCGCCCCGCCCAGTGGGCCCAGCAGTCTCCGCGCGCCTCTGTAGGCCACCGCCCCTCGGCGTAGAGAGCGGCGCGCCGCCCGGGACGCCAGGCCTGAGCTCGGGCGCGCGCACGCTGTGCGTCTCGGGCTCGCTCGGAGTATCGCTTGGCGCGGCCGGGGAAAGGCGAATAGTTTAGTCAGCCATGTTCTTCTCCTTGGTGTTCCGGGCCCGGGCGGCAGGCCTCACCGCCCCGTGGGTAAGGAGGCTCGGGATAAGCCTGGGCACTGCCGCCACCCTTCTCCCACTTATTGTGCCTCCCCTAGTTTGGGGCACAGGAGGACCTTGGGCTCTGGACCGATCAGCAGGCGGCGGCAAGGACACTGCGGCCTTGGCCCTGTCCAAAGCGTTTGCAGCTTCACACAGAGTGAAGAAGCCCGAGGGAGGGTCGGCAACAGTAGCTGCCGCGGGTGCGTGGCTTCCCCCTCCAAACTGGGAAGTGTACGCCTAATTTGGTCAGAGTACAGGAGGGCAGGGCTACCGATGGATTTTGTTGGTTTGCTTTAGTGCGGAACCTAGGCCTGCCCTCGGCTGGTCGGGCCGTATCCAAGACCTCCGGATCTCAGGAAAGAGGCACGTTACACATAAAGTCTATCGATGGCGTTACTGTGGGGTTACAGCATACCGGAGAAAACTCTGGCTCCTTTGCTGAAGGTTGAGTTTCTTTAGGTCTAGATAAGGGTGACTGCAGTTGTGCTTCGATATTGGAAATGCTCAGTAAATAATCGTTATCAATCTAAGTGCGAAAAAAAAACTCAACTGCACCCAATTAAAAAATGTAGAATTTCGGTGGTCTTTGAGGTTCAAGTACATATAAGTTGAATTGCAAAGAAGCACTCAAGTTAGTTAATGCAGATTCCAGAAATGATGATTGTAATAGCAGGTCATTTACTGGGGGGGGGGGGAAGCCTAATTTGCCTTTGGTCAGTTTTTTTTTTTTCTAGAAATGAAGAAGAAAGATTGAGCCAGTTTTCAGCAAAAGAGAGGCAGATAACATATTAATTCACGACCGTAGAGTTAGATAAGAATTTGGATGGTATCTTCACTGCCTTTTGTAGCTATATGGCCTTGGGCTGTTAATGTTTCCTTAGAGGTAAAATGGGAATATTTCCATTTATATCTTTCAGTTAATATTTGAGTAGGTCATGTTCTGCTGGGTGCAGGTTACTGTGTATAATAGTATTGATACATTTGGTTACTATTTTATGTGTTTGCCAAATGCAGTATTAATAAGCATCTACATTTTACATCTCATTTTTGGGATCCTACTGTTTTTTTTCCCTTATTACAGATTATAAACGGACTTAATCTCTGTTATTGTGGAATTGATAATGTAAATATGATACAGTTAAAAAAAAAAAACAAAAACAACAATGTTAGAAATCTGAATGGGGCCATCCAATTTAGTTTGAAGGTGGGATAAGATTTTTCCTGGAGGTAATATTAACAGAGTGGGGAAAAGTCAGGAGGAGGTAATCTAGGTGGACAGGGCAGCATGAAAAAAGACTTATTGATGTTGGCAAGAGAAAGATTGGTATGTATGAGCAGCCAACTCTACTGTTGCTGTTAAGGCTAGTTTTCTAATAAAATGAGAGAGGGGCATTGGCCAGACCTTGAAGCTCCTTGCATTCTGCTATTCTAAATCCGATTTTATGTTGGAGGTAGGGAGGAGTCAGTGAAAGGTTTTAGAATAAAGGGATATAGTCAGGTTTCGGTTTTGTATAGGTCACTGAATGGGACTGAGGGTGGAATGGGTTTGACTGGAGATAGAAACAGGGAGGCTACATCCATAAGAGGCTTGCAGAACCCTAGATGAAAGATGAGGATCAGACCTTGTCTGCCATTAGGAAAACAGAAATAAGAATACCCATTGATTTCTTTTATTTTGAGGCAACTGGGATTAGAGGTGTAAAAAGGGTTAGAGATTTTTAACACTGAAAAAAAGGGACTTTGGATATTTTTTCATGTTTTATGTTAGTATTTGCAACTTTTTAATTTTTACAAGTAATACCTCAATTAGTTTGTGTTCAATAAATATTTTTTGACAAGTTTAATTTTTTATTATGCAAGTAATATATTGCTGGAAAAACAGTATTGGGAGTAGCAAATAGAATAAGCTAAAAAAATATAAACCACCCTATAGTCTCATCAACCTGAAAATTACCACTGTTAACATTTTGATGTCTGCAATTTCAGACTTTATAATTTTTTTATATACAAAATCAAAAGGTACTAGTCATGTGGTTTTTCCTCATAATTTTGATCAACTTATCAGTTGACATTACTGTCATTTTAATGCTGTATATTATTTTATCATGAGGAGATTCTATAACTTTACATAGCCAGGCTATTTAAACTTTTTACAGATAGTAAAGAATGAACTTAGCTTCTTAAGAGAAATCTTGACCATTTACATTTTCAAAAAAATTTACTATCATTATTTCTGCCATGTTAGCCAGCCACTAATCTGTTCAGCTAAAAGTTTCTCAGCTAATAGTTGCCTAAAAAAATGCCTATGGCTAGGGGGTGTAGTTTAGTATTGGAGCTCTTGCCTACAAGCCAGCGTCCCATCACTGCACACTGGCACACATACCCCTACCCACTCAAACCCAGAATTTAATACCAATCTGTTTGAGCTTCATTTTTTTTTCTCTGTTAAGGTGGATTAACACCACAATGGAAGATTGTAAGAATTGACTAAAAATTATAGTGTGATATTTTATAGCAATAGACATGACACAGACTTATTCCTCTCTTTCCTTTAATAATTACATGTCAGTTTTTGTAATGTTGACACCACTTCAAACTCGGAACTATTTCATTCTGGAACTACTACTTTTGGTTTGGTAGTGAGAGTTATGGTGGCATTTTCAAATATTGTGCTTTTTCATTCATTGAGGATATTTTTCTTTATGTCTGTAATGATGGTTATTGCTACTTTTGAAATTGTTGTCTGATAATTGTTCTTTTTCCTTTGAAAATAGGTTGTGTTCCCCTTCCCCAATCATATTGAATAATCTTGAACATTGTGAAAAATGTAGAGGCTCTAGGTGCTGTTTTTTTCCTCCAAAGACTGTCTTTTGTTGTTGCTTGTGGTGAGCAGTAGATGAAATATTGACTCAGTTCTCTTAGTTGGGCTGCTTGAAGTTTGCTGCATGCACAGGGCTCAGTCAGAGATAAGTACAGTTATATGTGGTGCTTCCCTATTTTGGTACTTCATTTTCTGAAGTTTCCCACTTGCTCAGACTCTCCTTTGGTCCTTCAAACCAGTTAAACTGAATGTTTTCTCTTGGTTTGAGCTGTCCAGCAGTAGTGGCAAACTAGGGGCTTTGTCTTCAGGCTAAAAGATGTAAAGAAAAAAAAAAAACAAATCTTACTGGCTTTTGTTTCTTCTGAATATAGACTCTCTGCTCTGTGTGTGTGTGTGTGTGTGTGTGTGTGTGTGTGTGTGTGTGTGTGTGTGTGTGTCTATCTTTGGTTGTTCTCCAATACCTTCAGAAGTTGTTTTTTTTTTTTAAACATTTTGCTCAGTGTTTGTAAGTCTATAGTTGTTACCAGTGGTTTGGCTTAATATATCTACTTGGTTATGCTAGAAGTATGCCACCTTCCATGACAATGTTTTCATTCAAATTTTTTTTAAAAAGTTTTTTTAGTTGGACACAATAATTTTATTTATTTATTTTTTATGTGGTGCTGAGGATTGAACCCAGTGCCTTACACATGCTAGGCAAGTGCTCCACCACTGAGCCACAACCGCAGCCTCTTTCTTTTTTAATTTTTAAGTTGTGTGGAATGAAATGTTTTCCCAATTGCATTAGAGATTCTTAACCCTAATTTTGTATTATACCAAGGGATTTCCATTTTGGCTTAAGGATTCTAGAGTTCTCTTTTTAATATGAGCAAATCTTCCCAAATATTATATAGAATGCTCTTTATATAATATTTAGGAAGATTGTATAAAGAGCATTCTATACAATATATAGAATGTATAGAAAACCATTCTATATATTGTATAGAATGTATAGAATACCATTCTATATATTGTATAGAATGTATAGAATACCATTCTATATATTGTATAGAATATACAATATTCTATGCAATATATAGATTTGATGGTGTCAAGTCCAGATATACCCATTGTTAAAATGCATTCAGAAAACCTAACCTGTGGAATATTGTAGCTTAGCAACATAGTTCACTGTCCAGTTCACCTTCATGTTTGCATGTCTGTTTTTATTTTATTTTATTTTTTAATGACTTATTTATTTAGTTAGAGTTTGAGATTTTTACATAGTGTTTTTATTTTATTTTTTATTTTTTATCTTTCTTTCTGAAATTGCTCAGGTGTACCAAGGGACATTGTTATATACGGTGAAGATCTAAGTTTAATAGGTGCTGTAATAATAGAAGGCTGTGCCAGTGTGCTCAGAGGCTATGGAAATGATTTCATTATACTTAGGGAAAAGAGATGGAGTTAGGAGCTGTAGAGATTAAGAAGAGGTTAACTTTGTCATGATGGTTGTCATGATGGATGTCATGATGGAAATATAAAATGAGAGTATTAGGTCTAGGTGAAGGACAGTGAAGTAGAATGGAGAAAGAAAAATCACCTTAGAAGTTGAGATAGGAAAGGATCATAAAGGGCTTGGTATATATCATACCACAAGGTTTAAATTTTATTCTGTATGCAGTGGACATTTTTAAGTAGATCAGTAGCATAATCAGATTGATTCCACCACTAGGACCCCCAAATCCCTTCTCCATTGTAATTTTGGTAACAACCTCTAGAGATGTAGAGACAGATGAGACTGGAAGGTAGGGGACCAGTTAGAAGGTTACTGTAGTAATCTAGGAGAGAAATAAGAAAAATTTGAATGGGGATATAAGCATGGAAAATGGAGGGGTAGGAATACCAATTTAAAAATTTGTACAGGTAAAATGGATAGAATTTGATGATTGATCAGTGAGAAAGAAAAGAGGATTCTGAAGTGTTTTTCGTGGTGACAGTGTAGGATATTATCTCTAATGCCTATCTAATGTTGAAATACCATGGGCCTGAAAAATACTTTGTTACATCCTTTTCTGATTGAGATGAGGAATCATTTTTAAAAGTTAGTAGAAATTGACATAAAGGTAGGAAAATGTAGACATAAAATTACATTTCTCTAAATAAAGAAGTGTTAATCAGTTATCTTGGGGTTCAGTATAAAGGCCACCCTCTTGATAATCTCACAGGTAAGAGGGTACTTAAGTCACTTATTTGTAAAAGTACTTGACCCATCTACATATTATTTCTGGTAGCGAAGCAGCTGTTTGGGATTAAGTTGCAGAATTATGTAACTATCATGGTGAGTGACAAAAGTTTAATTTTACCAGCACAGTAAAAGTATACATTATGGCAGGGGTGTGAATTGGGAAATGCTACTTATAAGCCATGATTTATGACTCAGAAAGATGATCTTGTTATTATCGGTTTAATGTACTGTAATGGTAAAATATAGATGATTGATAGACTGTAGGAAATATAAAAACATTATAATTTTTAATGTATAATACAATACACTAATATTAATATAATACACAAGACTATTGCACAGGTTTTAGTCCTTCTTTAGCTCAAGGATAGCATAATGAAGGTACAAAATGTCTAGAAGAGGGTAACCAAAATCCAGCTTGTTAGCTCCTGTATGAGGATAGAATCTTTGACTACCTGAAGGGAAAGCAAAGACAAAATCTTAAAGATGAGAATGTGCAGACTTGTTAACTCAATTACAAAACAACAGTAGGTTACTGGGAAGAAAGATTTTAGCACTTGTCCTACTCAAGCTCAGGAGACATTTTGATGAGGGGAAAAAGATCTTTTTCTGTCTCAAATCTCCAGTTGAGAGTTTTGTTTTTGTTTTTTTGTACTGGCAGTTGAACCCAGGGTCACTTAACCACCGAGCCACATCCCCAGTCCTTTTTCTAGTTTAAGATAGGGTCTTGCTAAGTAATTTAGGGCCTTGATAAATTGCTGAATTACTATCCTGCCTCAGCCTCCTAAACTGCTGGGATTACAGGTGTGCACCATTGGAAGCTTTTATGAGAGGGAGACATAATGGGACAAAGGCAGGGAATATACATAGATTTAGCTAGACTATGTTAATAAGAAACATGTCACAGTCTCAGTTTCCCTGGAATCCTTCTATGTCAAGGGGCCAGTTCTAAGGTTTTATTCTTAGCATAAGAAAGTTTGGGATGTAGAAAAGTAATTGCTTTTAATTTTAAAGGGGTTCTGTATTTTAGTAGTAGTTGATGATTAAAGTGTTTATTTATTTATGTTTTGGGTGGTTCTGGGATCGAATCAAGGGTCTTTGCATGCTAGACAGGTACTCTGATATTGAGTTATATCTCCATCCCCCAAAAGAAAATATTTTTGATTCTAATAAAAGAATGCAGTTGTGTCTAGGGGATCTCATGTTTGCACCATGAGAAAATTAGTTTGGAAAGTACAGATATGTCATACTGTCTTTCAGATTTGATAGTGATAGAATGTATCTTTAGTCTTTTGTGGTGTGAAGAGGGAAATTTCTTAAAATCACTGACTATACCTTATTCCAAAGATTCCAGGTTGGAAAAGATTATCTCATTCTTGTTCTTGGATTCATTATCACTTTGAAGATTATTAGTAAAATCCATGAACTGTGAGCTAGAATATATATTAAATACAGTGTACCTTAAAGTAGTGAGTTCCAAACCTGATGAAAAGATTGAGTTAGATGTTTTAAGAATGCTCAAACTCCTCCTGGGTTACAGTTTTCTTAATTTAAACAAATACAGGTTAAGTATCATTTTCTGAAAATCTGAAATTTGAAATGCTCTAAAATCCCAAAACTTTTTGATACTTGTAAAGTTTTAGTTTTTCAGATTAGAGATGCTTAGCTGAAAGATCTATACAAGAATTTCAAAATCTGTAAAACTCCAAAATCTGAAATACTTCTGATCCCAAGGATTTCTAATATAGGAAATTCAGCATGAACATGGTCTTTGAGTATTAACCCTTAAGTACTAGAAAATAAAGCAATTTGAATGTATACAACATTTATTTGTGTTTTAGGTTTTACCATGTAATTCCTGAGGCCCCAAATCTGAGATCATTTGAATTTTTTTTTAAAGAGAGAGAGAATTTTTTTAATATTTATTTTTTAGTTTTCTGTGGACACAACATCTTTATGTTTATGTGGTGCTGAGGATCGAACCCAGCGCCCGGCGCATGCAGGCGAGTGTGCTATCCCTTGAGCCACATCCCCAGCCCAAAATTTTTAAAATGAATATTTTCTCTAGGTACCAAAATCTAGGTGCATAGTGAGCAACTTGCCTTAGGTTAATAGTTGTTGGTATAGATGAGACAGAGTCCAGGTCCACTGACTAAAATGATGTCTTAACATTTTATTTCTATAAATTATTCTTGTCCTTAGAACAATTGGTGTTACTTGTTTACATGCTGTGCTTTACATATGTAAAAAATACTTTCTTTAATTTATGGTCAAGATGTCTGGAAATAATGTTTAATATGGTTATCTTAATTTGTACTGCACCATACTTGTACGTCTGGGCTTTTCATATAGCTTTTCTGTATTACAAAATTAGCCAGATTTTATTTGATGATTTTCATAGTGTGGGGAAGTTCACTTATATTTATTTATTACATTTATTACATTTAATTTCTTAGTTAAATTCTCAATGGCACTTTGTCTGAAGGGTATTTGTAAAACTGTTCTTATATATATTTGAAAGTATAGCATAACTTAAAACTATAATTTTTCTTTTCTGTTAAAATGGTATAGTAATAGTTCCTATCTGGTAAATGTGCTGTGAGGAGTAAATAAGTTATATATAGTATTTATAAAATTTATAGCAGAGTATTTGATGCAGGGTAAGCATTTGTATTATGATTGTCCTTGAAATAGATATCACAATTATTAATAAACTCAGCAGTGACTTTGTTGAAAAAACTTTTTTTTTTAATTGTGAAAATATCTACTGTGAATGTATCATGGACATTAACTTTTTGGGGAGCTTTTTATTCTGTTGCTTGAGCTATTATTACCCTAAGCTACCCTATTACTATAGGGTAGCTTAGGGTAATAAGTTAGCAAAGTTGTAAACAGTGTGAAGAGAGTATGGAAGGATCCCACAGCACTTTGAAACAACTGGGAGATTTTTCACATGTGTACTTTGACCCTGCTCAAGTGAACATATCTTTGTGAGTTTAATCTGTAAATGTGAGGGATTGTTTGAAATATGGTATATAGTCCTTGCCTGAGTTGGCTGACAATAAAGGAAAAGATTGTTTTTCATTTACTTGTTAGTCTTACCTAATGAAGTTAATGAGTCTTTCAGTTTTTTCTTTCAGCTTTCTTGTCCCTTATTAAGTTCTCCTGGCTAAATGTTCTTTTATAATTCAAATATATGATAGACCTCAAATGTGAGTTGAGCAACAATACTACTGCTTGAGCAACACAGGAAACTCAGAAGAAGAAGAGGACCCATCAAAACATCATTAAGCGATCTATATTCAGGGAGAATATAAAATATTACTTATTTTTTGTCATTTTGAGCTTTGGTGTTGATGTACATAACAGTAAGAGGGAAAGGCTAGAAGAAAGAGCATAGGACTTAAGCCTGAGCTCAAAATCCTTCTCGGTCAGTCACTGTGGTATGAGACAAAATTATTGTCACTGAGCCTGAGTTCCTTTTTCTTTTTAGATGTAGATGGACAAAATACCTTTATTTGTTTTATGTGGTGCTGGGGTTTGAACCCAGTACCTCACACATGCTAGGCAAGTGCTCTACCACTGAGCTGCAACCCCAGCCCTGAGCCTGAGTTTCTTTAAATGTAAAATGGAAATAATAACTAACCATAGGTTTTTGAGGAGTCATTGAACAAAATATATAGAAGGGCTTGATGCTGAGCCAGTTTAGGAAAAGAATAAGGTGCAATATTCTGTGCCATATATCAGGTTATTTACTTGTTTAGTTAAAAAAAAGTTATTTGGACTTTC
This sequence comes from Ictidomys tridecemlineatus, assembly GCF_052094955.1. Lineage (NCBI taxonomy): Eukaryota > Metazoa > Chordata > Mammalia > Rodentia > Sciuridae > Ictidomys > Ictidomys tridecemlineatus. Next base: position 57,218,516 of record NC_135489.1, read on the forward strand.
AATTGGAGTTCATTAATTAATTGGAATTTTGTTGAGGTATAGCTATTTCCAAACCCAGTGAGAAACTACAGAGAAAAAATTATACTCTAGTTCAAGGGAGTCCTGGAATAGAACTCTGCTTATTCTCCAAATCAGTCTAGTCTAGGTTAAGTTCCTCTACCCCCTGCCAATTCTAAGGCTGGTTGGTTCTTATGTGCCTCTTTATTACTGAGTAAAACTGAGTTTAAATAGCCAGTTAAGGTAGTGTATGTATGTTAATTCAAACTTTTAAAATATTTTCCTTATTTCTTTATTTAAAAGTGGTCTGACAGGAATATTATAGTGAATATAAAATAGGTGACATTCCTAAATGTAGAAAAAAACAGGGCAGCTTTAAAAAGATGTATATAAAACCTGCACGGATGAGCAAGTTTGTGCCAGTTGAAAAAAATTGAGGGCTTAATGTTTACCAATTTATCCTCACTATTTTGCTTACTTCTTTCATTTTAAATATATTATCTGAACCATTTTTCTATAGTTTTTGAAGAGGTCAGTTTCAGGTATTGAAATTGAAGTTAATTTGCTCAAATACTCTCCTTATACAAACGTACGTGTGTGTGTGTGTGTGTGTGTGTATATGTGGGGTATGTGTATGTATATATATTTATATACAGTGTGTGTGTGTGTGTGTGTGTGTGTGTGTGTGTGTGTGTATTTTTTTCAGGTTTTCTACAGGACTAGGAGAAGATTGGCAATTATGTAAAAAACCTAATTGTAAAAAACATTAACATACATCTTTCTTTCTAAATTAGAGCATTATAAGCCAAGGAGGTAGGGTAGTCTTTTTCTAATCTGTCTTCCTGTATGTGAATGCCCAGCTTTCTTCTTTAATCTCCTTAGTTTCTTAGATCTTGGTTCTTTCAGAGCTCTAATATCATCACATAATTCCTTTAAATGGCAAGTAATAATGTCATAACTTTTATAGCCATAAGATCTTGGGACTTACTGTGAATTCTGCCACTAATTAATGATGAAACCTAGAGAAGTTTTTATAACTTGTTAAAATCTCTATTTTCTAATACCTTGCAGGAAATTTGAGAATTAAATAATACATTAAAAGCTTAGTTCCTGATACTTAATGATAGGTAACAATGAAAACATACTTAAGATGTGCCAGGCAATATATTAAGTAATTTACATGAAATATCTTTTTTTAACAATCCTGTGTAATACGTAGTAACTGATTTTCCAGATGAAGAAACTTGCTCTGGAGTTGAGTTTTTAACCACTTTGGTAAGTTGTCTCTCTCTAGATAGGGTATTTATGGAATATTAGTTTCCAGTGGATTGTCCCAGTTACAGATATGATGTAGACAATAATGAATTATGTTTGTTTAGAAACAATGAAATTGACATTTCCTACACTAGAACATGTTGGTGTTGGTCCTCTTTCACCTCAGCTGCCTTCGGGAATAGAGTATGTAAGATTAATTTGCATTTGCCTAATTACTGAAGCTGTTTTCAGATATTTGTTGGCCATTAGCATTTCTTCTTTTGAGAAGTATTTGTAGTTCATTTGACTTCTTATTGATTGGGTTATTGTGTTTGTATTTGTTTGGTGGTACGTTTTTGATTTCTTTATATATTCTGGATATTGATGCCCTGTTGGAATAGGAGATTTTCGTCCATTCCACAGGCTCTTTCTTTGTGCTCTTATTTCCTTTATTGTGCAGAAGCTTTTTGATTTGATGCCATCCCACTTATTTTTTTTTTGATTTTTAGTTTTATTTCTTGAGCTTTAGTAGTCTTAGTAAGGAAGTTGATGTTTGTGCCAATACGTTGGAGTATTGACCCTTTGTTTTCTTCTAGTATTTACAGAGTTTCTGGTCTAATTCCTAGGTCTTTGTTCCATTATGAGCTGAATTTTATGCATGGTGAGAGATTTGAATGTAGTTTCACTCTTTGGATATTCAGTTTTCTTAGCACCCTTTGTTAAAAATGTTGCTTTTGGCACCTTTATCAAGGATCAGATTGACTGCACCATTATAGATTTGGCTCTATATCTTCTATTCCATTGGTCCTCATATCTGTTTTCATGTTTTAGAATTTTTTTGTCAGCTACATAATATTCCAAAGTTGGCCTTTTTTATGTTTAGTAAAAATTTATATTTACAATGAACATGATAGAAGCAACATTTTTATGTAAATCTTGTCCTCATTTTAAATATTCTTTAGGATAAATTTCTAAAAGTAGAATTATTAAGTTAAAAGAAGGAAACTTTTTTAGGCTCTCCATAAATTTTATGCTAATTTTGTTTGTTTAAAAGACTGTAGCAGATTTTCCCTAATATATCAGTATGCTCATATCCCCATGTGTTTAACAAAATGAAATGTTATCTTTAAAACAAATTTGCTAGCTTGATAGCCAAAAATGTTTAAATGTTTTTAAGTACTGTTAAGTTTTTAAAACATTGACTTCTGTCAAATTTTGTTCATGATCTTTATTCTTTATTTCTGATTTTTTAAAATGTATGTATGATCTCGGCAGGCTATTAACCTCTGTCACCAAATGTGTATAAGATTTAAGAGTCATCACCATAGTTAATAGATGATAATGGGTAAACTCTCAGATGCAAAGGATTTATAGAGAAGTAGGAGTGATGACTGAACCAGAGGAAAACCTTATAAGGAGTGGGTAAAAAAGCAAATAAACAGAATATGTTAGGATTCAGAAAGGAGAGGATTGAATATTTTCCTTAATATTACTCTTGCATCAATCCTTATGAGGTCCTTTCTCTAAGAATTTAGTTAAATAACTCACTTATGTTACTCAAAAATTGTTTTTTGAGTTTTAAAACACATTCTCAGTTGAAGTGATAGCAGTGTTTTGGTTAATTTTTAAAGTTTTATACAGATATCATTGTTTTGGTATTATTTGGGAATCACAGCCTTAGTTTTATCTTTACTATTCAGGATCTAGACAGGCAGATTAGGGATATAGGAATAACCTTTTGTTTAATTCATAGATTGATCCTAGAAGCAATTTTGGGGAAACTGAATGAAAGTTTAAGAACATACAATGTTTCCTTGAATATAAGTATCACAATTTCTCTCTCTTTCTCTTTTTTAAAAAATATATATATCAATCAGAAAACATTAAGAATGGTAACAGTTGTATATCTACCAGCTACCTAAGGTCTAGGAGAAACCAACAGAGTTGAAATCCCCTTGGATGTCAGCTTGTGTTTAATGCCAGAGAGAGATTTTTGTATTTCTCTCTGATTACCCTTTCAGTTATCCTGGAACTGATATTTATCATTCCCACGTTTTATACCTATGTCTTATATTCTGTATTTAGTTTTTTTCCCTTGTTAATTAAAGCAGATGTTCCATGGAAACTTATTTCTTCAGTTGAGATAATACTTAGACCTAGAGAAAAGTTAAATATATTATTATGTTACTTTACTCCTTTTACTTTTCTGTTAACTTTCTTTGAATTGACCAATTCTTCATGAATTCCATGTTTGATTTTAATCCAATCTTTTGCCATGTGTGGTATATAGAACTCTGAATTTGTAGGATTTTAGAATAGTTGAATTACTTGAGGAGGGGAGCAGAAAGCAGAGAGAAATGAAATGTAACAGAATAATCATGTACCTTCCAAAGCAGTCATACCTTGTTTATCTGCTTGGCATCATAAATAACTTTCAGAAACTACTCATATGGCTGGAGTTTCTGAACTAATATAGTCAAATTTAAAAAGGAAGATAATGTTGACTCATTTGTACAGAGTATATGACTCATACAATACAGTATGAAAACATGTTTATGAAGATCCACATAAATGAAAGCTGGCATCCAATTTGATTCAGACAAAAGTGAAAGCTAGTAAGTTAAATGGTACATTAATTCTCCACGTGCATGCTAGCAGAGCTTAGTAGAAAGGGTATATAAATCAGTGGACATGGGTGTGGTCAGGCAAGTTAATAACCTTGCCTTTAGAGTTCCCATTTCCTTCTGCCTCTCCTGAAATAAGAGATCAGCAAGAGTAGGGTAGAAGGCCATATCTCTTAAGATCTTTTACTTTGTAATTTGAAAGTATTTTCTTTTGAAAATTTTCTTAAGGTTTATGATTTTTACTACATTTTCTTAACATTTTAAATTTCAGGGAAGACATATAAAGAATTTGCATAACACAGCTATACAGAATGGTGCTGGAGGAGCCTTGTTTGTGGTAAGTACTTAGATTTCTTTATAGTGGCAAGACTTGAAAATTTGAATTCATTGTAATATCTAAATTTGGCATGTAGCTCACTAGTAGAGTGCTTGCTTAGCATGTGCAAGACTCTAGGTTCAATTCACAGCATCACCCCCCCCCCAAAAAAAAAAAAAAACTCAAACCAGAAACACTAGTGTATTTGGTGTATGTTGGCCATTGTTGGAATTTAAATATAACTGATTCCACTACATTTCAAGAAATTATCGTTCTAACTCAGCCTCTCAAATAGAAATGTAAATTGGCACTAGAAAAACTTGAAATAGGAATTTTGATTGTTCTTTGATGAAATTACTATGAAACCTCATTTGATTCTCATCACATTTTAGATTCTTAAAAGTGAGTTATGTTGGCTAACCGAAGATTCTGAGGCTATAATTTGGGCATCCCCAAATGGCCCAAATTTGAAGCTCATGGATTTCACTAATGTAGTGAATACATTAGCATTTGGTCTTTATATTTCTGTTTCCAGGGTTTAAGTACAGGTAGAAATGTATGAACTCCCCAACTTAGTTGGACAGTTCAGAAAGTATTATGTGTCTGCTTTTTCTGACATGATGCAGTTTTCAGGGATTAGTGTTTAAAGGCCATGTAGTAGATTTGTATGATTATTTAATGTTAGTGGTATAATAAGTAGCTTCCTGTTTTGTCACCTTTGTCTAAAAACATACCATATAGGAAAGATACTTAAAATTATTATCAGAGATTGTTTTCTTTCCTCTTTATGTCCTTTTAAAAAGCAGAACTCTTAGAGTTAATGTTCAAGAGATTCAGTTTTGTATTCAGCACACATACAAAGCATTAATTGATGTGTTAATTTCAGTGTGATTCACTTAATTTCCTGTTGACATGCCATTTCTTGTCAGTTTTTCAGTAGAGCCTGCTCTGCTCTTTTAAGGAAAAGAAAGAAATCTTTTTGATATTGCTAGTTTCTGTTATGGAAAACCTAAAGCAGTGGTTCTTAACTTTTTTGACCCCAGATCCCTTTGATACTGATTGATACCCCCTCTTTAGGAAAAACACATATATGTTAAAACTCAAAATTTTGTCTTAATTTTATAAGGATTGCAATGATTGGTAATATTTTGGTAACCTAATTTAGAAGATCTGATTCCTGATGAAGTTGGATAAAATTTTTTGTTTTTCTTTTTTTTTAAAGGAAAACTACTACTTTTAACCTTTAATGTGTGCTTTCTGAAACTTTGAAAAATTTGAACTCTGCTAACTTTGGTAATCATAGTATCAAATGTATTTTAGTCATTCTTTTTGATAGTTTGACATAGGTTCTAACTAAAGCGAAGAGATTAAATGATCAGTAATAGAATAGTAATGTACAGTGCTATTCACACTTTAGAGAGAATTTTGATAATTTTGGGAAATCTTTTCTTCTTCTTTGTGTAGCACAGGGATACTCCTGAGAATAACCCAGATATCCCATTTGATTTCACACCAGAAAACTATAAGGTATGACTAAATTAATATTATAATTCATTTATAAAATATTATCTTCCAGAGTGTAAAATGGGTGCCTTTTTTTTTTTTTTTTTTTTAATACAGAGGATAGAGGCAATTGTAAAGAACTATCCAGCAGGGCATAAAGCAGCAGCTGTGCTCCCAGTCCTGGATTTGGCCCAAAGGCAGAATGGGTGGTTGCCCATCTCTGCTATGAACAAGGTACTGAATTCATTTTTGCTCTAGTTAGAAAAGCGGGGAGGATTGTGTGTGTGGTAACTTCCTTATATAGAAACCACTGATAATCATTAGTGTTGGAATCTAGCTGTTTGGAGCTCTTTAGTTATTTATATGTTTCCTTGAATACATTTATTGGTTCTCTTAATACAGAGAACTAAAGTATAGCCTTCTATTCTTGCAGGAATTAGTGAAGGCATCATGGTGAAAGAGTCTTTTTGACATTTTCCAGTTTGAGGGTCATAATAAAGGTAAAAGATCTCAAGTGTATATACTTTGGTGTCAAGATATTTTGAAAATTAATGTATTTTAAGACTAGAATTTAGGAAAAAAAAACTCACAGTGTGACCCTTAGTATTTTGCAACTTTGGTTACAGGCTATAACAAGAATCTATATAATATGTGGTATTTATGTCATCTGATTATACCATGTTAGAATCAACCTCCAGAAATGCCATGGGTGACCTACTTAATATGAAGTTGGTCTGCTCATACATATTTTAAGACTCATTTTTTTCCTAACAGTTTTTAGCAATAATCCAAATTTCAAGTTTATTCATATCCTGTTTATAAAATAACTATATTTGTGTGGTAATGTAGTATATCATTTGCAAAGCTCCATATAAAAACTACATATAATTTGATTATTATGAGAGTCACACAACTATTAAGCTATGTTATATAATGGAAAATATATTTGACTTAGAACTAAGAGATCTTTTTATTTGGGCTTACTGTCTCACTAGCAATAAAGCTTTTAAAGTCATTAAGTTATGATTTCTAAATGACAGCTGGGACTGAATTCATTCCCAATTCAGTTTATTTTCTACTTGATCAGCTATCATAGAGATTCTGCTGTACTTCATTCTTTTTATCACTTTCTGAACTTTATTTGATCATAACTGTTAGGCTAGACTGTCACCGTTTTGGGGAGAATAGAAACGTCCTCCATTTATCTAATAAAATTAAAAATAAAAATTTTAGTTTTGGTTGACTGATCTCTTACTAATACTGTATAGACCTTTAGTATTTTTTCCTCTATGAAAGCGGTTATAAAGCTAGTTTAATTAAGTACTATCCTTACTAAACAGTTTTTTTTTTCTTAATCATGTTTTTTTGGGAGCTATTGTTTTTAAAATTAGTGTATGTTTCTAATCACAGTTTTTATTTATTTGCAGAAATTTCTGTAGTCAATAATGGCAAGCTTATTAGAAGTTTGCTGAATGGCAAGCTTAGCAGAGCAATATAAAATATGTAAGAAACTAATGTGAGAACATTTAAAACATATTGTCCTGTTCTATTTAGAGTTAAATACAAGTGAGGGAAAGATAAGAAATACAGAGAATAAAACTAAGGTTCTTTCTACTTTACATTTAAGACTTCATGGTACTGTCCTACCTGCCTCCAACCCAAGAAACATTCAACCTACAAAACAAAAGAATCCAGAAGCTCACTCATTAGTTTCTTTATAGTGACTAAAGTGTAAGGAAGTGAGCAAAATTCCAGGGGTAGCTTTTCAAATTAAATAATCAGGGTCTTCCTCCAGATTTATTAAATTATTTATAGTGGTAGGGCTGTGACATGAGTATTTTGATGAGAGTGTCCCAGACTTAGCAGTTTGTCCTGGTTTAGAACTAGTGTATTTCATATCACAACTATGTCTTTCATAGGTGAGCTGAATTAGATATTTTTGAAAATATCTTTCCCTTTAGAATTCCTGATATAAAAAAGTTCAACATATTTATTATCTGAAATACTATTTAATGACCTCTTTCATATCGATATAGATATATGCATAATTTTTAAGAATGCCAGATAGCAAGCCTTCGAAAACTCAATAGACTAATGATGTTATGTCATCTAGAAAATTAAAGCCAGGATTATAATAATGATAGACCAGCCCTAACTAACAACTACAAAGCCTTGTTTTTCCATACAGACTTGCCCTAAAAGGTATGCCCTGCTGAGAAAGTGATCCCCTTAGTCCTAAAACCTAAAATCAGATATTTTCCGGCAATTCCTTGATGTGAGGGTTGGGAAGTACTAGTCTGTAAGATGTGGCTTCTGTAAAAAAGTATTGATATGAAATAAAAGTAGTTTTTTTTTTGTATTGTTCTGAAAATAGGCGGTATATACACATATAAAATTGTAGAAATATAAAATTTTATGTTTTCATATCTAAATGTAAACATACATACAAATATATGGGCCAATAGTGACCTTTTTTCTTTTGCCCTATCTTTTGCATACGTACATATCACCAAGTGACATCAAGCTTCTTTGAAAAATTAATGAAAAGCTTGAATTACATCTAAGAGTTTGAAATGATCAAAATAGAAATTCTAATAATACAATATCATTTTGAGGACCAGGTCTATAATACTGTATAGACCTTTAGTATTTTTTCCTCTATGAAAGTGGTTATAAAGCTAGTTTAATTAAGTACTATCCTTACTACTCAGTATATATAGACAACTATAACAACTCTATTAGGTTCTGTGGACTCTTTGTGGTTTAAGTTGTTTCTAAGAATTCCAGGGCTTATATCACAGTTATCAGATACAAATACAAAGTCTGCTCTTGAAGAATTTTTGTTTTAACCAAATGGAGGCTATATTGAAATTACGTGTTTTACAACATACCAGAAGCTCAATTAATAAATATGGTGGGCTGGGATTGTGGCTCAGCGCTAGAGTGCTTTCTTAGCATGTGTGAGGTGCTGGGTTCGATCCTCAGCACCACATAAAAATAAATAAATAAAATAAAGGTATTGTGTCCAACTCCAACTAAAAATAAATAAATATATAAATATGGTAATTACCTTCTTAAAATTTTCCTAATGTTTCAGGTTGCAGAAATTTTACAAGTACCTCCAATGAGAGTATATGAAGTAGCAACTTTTTATACCATGTATAATCGAAAACCAGTTGGAAAGTATCACATTCAGGTCTGCACTACAACACCTTGCATGCTTCGAAACTCTGACAGCATACTGGAGGCCATTCAGAAGAAGCTTGGTATGGAATGCTTATCTGTAACTTTTATTTTAGAAAACAATTGTCTTTCTAGAATGATGTATTTCTACCTAAATTTTCCAACTTCTTCCATCTTAGTAGGCTTGTATATCCCTAATAAATTTGTGTCTATTGTTTGCATACTTTCTGCATACTTTCATTCCTTTTGTGTTTGTCCTTAATTCTCAGCTTCAAAGGACAGTGTCTAACTAAATTACTTAAGGCCTTGCTAGGTTCCTGAGACTGGTCTTGAACTTGAGATCCTCCTGCCTCAGCTTCCAGAGTTGTTGGTATTATAGGCATGTGCCATTATTTCTGGGAGTTTTTACCTGTTCTATTTTAGTCATCAAGTATTTTTTTTTTTAATGGCTTTCTCTCTCTTTTTTTTTATGTTTCTTTTCATTGTTGTTGATTATTTTTTATGTGGTGATGGGGATTGAAGTCAGAGTCTCATGCATGCTAGGCACTGATCTCTCTCTCCAGCCCCTCATCAACTATTTGTTTTTCATTGCTTAGAAAATGATTTATTTCATGATAGAAGATGGTACATGAAAAAGTGACTGTATTGTTTGCGTATTCTACTAAAGAAGCCATGGAATAAATAAGACATAAACAGTAATAATGCTTCACGGGATGGGAAATTTAAAACAGATGTTATTACAGCAACATTTAAAAAATAAATGGGAATTTTTCCACACAAAATTGCCATTGCTGCTTTTATATTTGTTAAATGAAGCTAAAAGAAAGTATCTTTTAATTTTGTTTTTGAATATAAGTACTTGTATGTTGTAAAAATAGATGGGCAGTATTGAAGTATACAAAGCAGAAAAACTTAAGTTGGCCCCAAGTCCCAGGCATATATTCTGATTACTATTTGGTATGTTAGTTGCAGATTTTATAACTTTTTATTTTCAGTACCTAAATGTATATAAACTGTTTGCGTATTTGTCCTGTTGTTCCCTGAGGTTGTTTATAGTAGAATTGCTAGGACAGATTTTACCATATTTTGCTAAATTGCTTTCTCCTAAATGTATAAGACTATTTTTTCCTCACCTCCGTAATAGTCTTTGACATTGGGAATTATTCTGATCTTATCACAGACTGTGATATTAGTAGTTATCACAATCAGAATGAAAATAATAGTCTTATATACTGCTGCGAAACAATAAATACTGGAAAAGGGTCCCTAAATTTGATTGTTTTAAAGAAACAAGTCAACTTAAGAAATCTTAGAATGTTATGATTAGAAGTTTTTCCTTAAAGAAATTTAATGCTCTTAAATACTTTTTGTATACCTCTGCAATATATTGTGGGGTTTCTTTATCCTCCCTCCTACCCTGCTTAAACCAAATTGCTTTTGTGCTATAGCCTCACAGATCCAAGAGTATAACCTATATTATGGTATAACTTCTCAGTGATCATTTGTATTTTTTTAGGAATAAAGGTTGGGGAAACTACACCTGACAAACTTTTCACCCTTATAGAGGTGGAATGTTTAGGAGCCTGTGTAAATGCACCGATGGTTCAAATAAATGATAATTACTATGTAAGTATTCCACTTAATATAAGCTAAAGTTCTGTGATGTCATATTTAAAATATTTTGTTCCATGTTCTTCAGATGTTGGGTTCTGAATTATTCATTTAAAAGAAATGGTATTAATATCTAGAAGGCTTTAAAAATTACCTTAAAACATTTTTGCATTTTCTCCAGAAGATAATGACAAATTTTAATGAATTTCAATTATGAAAAATTTAATCTTCTTTGACATACAAATGCAGATAATAACCTTGGTGTAGCAACGGAGACTTCACGGTAAGATTTTGTTACATTTACTTCAGGTACTATTGCTATTAATCATCACTGTCATTTTTATTTGTCATGAAAATGAGTTACAAATACAGGTGAAAAACTCTTACTCCAAATCCTATTCTCTTCATCTGCAGAGGTTTCCATTATTTTCCAGTATTCTCTTTTTCTGTATATGTATGCATCCATACTAATATATAATGTTATGTTGTTTTAAAAAATAATTATAGAGATGGTAGCATACCTTAATATGTCCTGCTTTAGCTGGATCTTACAAAGTTTGATGTTTTTTTATTTTAATTTGTCTTTGAGCTAAAAGTTTTTTAGAAGGGTTTTTAATATTCAAATGTATAAAGTTTTCTATTTTTTACCATTTTTAAGTTACTTGCATTCTTAATCATTTTGGTTTTCATTTGTGATGTCTTCTTAGCTTCTATTTCTTAGAAATCTGTTATGGAAATTCTTTTAGGTCTGTATTTTGAAAACAGGTCTTCAAAGAAGAGACTTTACTTTGCTTCTCTCTTACTACTGAAAGATCATCCCCCCACCCCCATATCCTTACACCCTAAGTCTTTCCCATCCACCAGCATAAAAGATTCTAGACTCAGTTTTTGTGGAAGAGTTTAATTTCTAGTTTATTCTTATGTTGAAGGTATAGCTGTTGGGATCTTAAATGTGTGGTTTGTGTGGTCTCTTAGATTCTTTTGGGCTTCTGTAGGATTTGAAGCCAAGTTTGCTTGGTGCTCTAATTGTCTTCTTGGATTTTCATTGAGGCTTTGGCTTCTGGGTATTTATTTCTCAATTTAAATAGGAGCTAGACAGTCAAGGCTTTGTATGAAGGAGTATAAGCCCAAACACAGTAGATTACAGAAGCTTTGTGTAAGAGACAAGAGATTCTTTCAGTTAATAAGTAGTTAGATCTTTAGACTAGTGATAGATATTAGACACCTACTTGTAAGTTACAACTAATTACTATTTGTATCTCACTGCTTTTTCAAGAATATAGCATTTATTGGTTTTGTGCCTTGGTGCACTGTTTCTCTTGTATATTTTCTCATTTAATCCTCAAAAACAGGTTCAGGTTGGTTTACAATTAAAGAACCAGGCTTGACAAAGCTGAGTAACTTGTCAAAGATGACTAGTCGTAAATGGTGGAGCCAAGTTTCCAATGCATATGTTTTACTTCAAGCATACTCTCTTTTGCCTCTTCAGCTATAGCTCTTGCTGCATGTTACATTTGGGGGCATGTACTCTATATTGGAGGTATTCAATTATTGCTATCTTGGTATATCTGATCTGAAAAAGACAATCAATAAACTAACCAGTGCTGGAGATTTACACCAGTTGCAGCAGTAGAAATTATTTCAAGTGAAATTTTTTTTCTAGGAGGATCTGACACCAAAGGATATTGAGGAAATTATTGATGAGCTCAAAGCAGGCAAAATTCCAAAACCTGGGCCAAGGTATGCTTTTATTTATATATAATAAGTTTTAATGTCTTTACATAAATTAATATTTCACATAAACAATTTAAAAAATTTTATATCTATGTTCATAGGAATTGGCAGGGATTTGGGATATCTAAACCAATCTGTCATGTGGAGCAAGAATTTTGATTTTCTAAAATCCTATCAGATAATCATTTGATATCTGAATATTTATAGAAAAGAAAAATTTACTACAAATAGACATTATGTTGAAATGAGATTGACCCGATGTCTGGCTCCCTGTAATTTTCACTTAAAGAACCAATTCTCTTCTTTAAATCACAAGATAATTTTAATACTTATTCCAAATGATAGCTCTTCAGGTACTAGAAATAGCTATTTTGTCTTCCCCATATCTTTTTTTCAGATGAATATCTGCATTTCTTCGATTGTTCCTCCTATGACACAGTTTTGGTTTCCCATTTTTGTGGGATTTCTGTGGTTGTGACTTCAAAGTGATATTTAAACTGATCACAGTGGTCACATACCTCAATGACATTTTGGTCAGCAAGAAACTACATATGCAATGGTGAGGCTCTATAAGATTAAAATGATGCTGAAAAATTCTATTACCTAGTATTTTTACTATTTTTTTTCTATGCTTATATATGGTTAGACATAAAAATATGTTTATAGTTTCCTGTAGTATTCACTACAGCAATGAAGAGCAGTTGGGTATGTAGTAGGTATATATGAGGCTATGTAGATTTCTGTAAGTACAGTCCTGTGATGTACCTTGAGTGACAAAATTGGGTAATGATGCATTTCTCAGAAACTGTTCTTATAATTAAGCAACACATTTGAGTTATGTACTGATTAATACAGAGAGCACTGTGGAACTACCTCCTTTTGTTCCAGATATACTTAGAATAATGTAACCTAATTGCATCAACTCTTATTTCAGTTTAATTACACAATTACTCACATAGTCAGATAGAAAGCTCAGATCTTTTTCAACTGTTTATCCAAGTTGTTCTTATCCTATAGTTGTATTATATTAGTTTTCTTTCAATTCAACTTTAAAATTTCTTTGAAATTTCAAACTTCTATCGCTAAATAAACCCCTATTCCACATCTAAGTGTTCAGTTATTTAATAAAGAATAAAATTCTTTATTAATACTAGCAACACTGATGGTTTCATATAGTTGTAATCCCTGTTTTTTTTTTGTATCACATAAATGTTTTCTTCTCTTTAACACATTTATAGATTTTAATATTCATATAGTAACTGATGTTTTAAAATAGCAATGATGTGCTCTTTATTTCCCTGATCCTAGTTTTTATTATAAATAACAATTCTTTGAAGTTGACTTATAAAGTAAAGAGGATAGAGTGGTTTGTAATTTGCATTTTAGAAGAATGCATCTATTATTCTAGCAGACTAATGATTCGACTTAATGAAAAAATAAGGTCAGTACAAGGTAACTTGAGGGTTAGTGAATAATAATTGACCCTATTGACTATTCTAACTAACATGTACTATTTTCACCACACTGTGCATATATACTTGAATTTGCTTAAAGAGATTTGGCATTTCTTCTTGGTTCCTCTCTTTATTGGATTATACTTGCTTTTTCAGGAGATAAAATAGTTCCATTGTGAAAAATCATTCCTGGATGAATATTAAGTGAAACTTCTTGTCATTTAACATTAGGATCTTACTGAACCAGTGCTCCTGTCTAAACTTATTCTTGCTTCAAATGTTGATTTCTCCCTCAATCCCCTAAAACATCTGTATTTCATAGTATTTTCCACAAGCCTCAGATCCTTTAGTATTTAGAAGTCTTTAAATGAGTTTATGCTATTTTTGTAATTAACCTATAACTTTTCAGTTTTTGGATGTTTTTAAAAATGATGTAAATCCAAGAGTTGCCTGCAATGTCATATGTTTGTAATCCCAACTCCTTAGGAGACTGAAGCAGGAGGATCTCAAGTTTGAGGCAAGCCTTGGCAACTTAATGAGACCCTGTCTCAAAAATAAAATGGGCTGATAATGTAGCTTAGTGGAGTCACCCTGGTTTCCCTTCCCTGTATTGCAAACAGAACAACCCCCTCAAAAACCTAAGGACAGATTTCCTTGTGAAATCCACTTAGGTTCTTTAGGTGGCCCCCTTTGTTTTGATTGAATGCTTACAATTTTATGATCAAAATTTTTGTTTAGAACCTCCTACATCTCTTCTTGTGAACTGGGATCAGTGGTTTATAGCGTTAATTCAATATTATTATTCTTCTGCCACAGAAGTTACTTTGTTTACTTCATCTTGATAAACTTCATTAAATACTCAACATTCATGTATTTTACAAACATTTTTTGAGTGCCTGCTGCGTTCTAGGCACTATTTTAGGTTGTGCACACAGTTATAAACAAGATAAAGTTCTTATATGTCTTATGTTCTATTGATGGAGACAGAAAACTAATGTAATATCTGAGTGAAAAATACTGTGAAGAAAAATGAAGTAGATTTAGGGTAAAGAGAATGGAAGTAAATTTATCCAAGAGATGCCTCTCTGAGATAATAATGTTTGAGCTGTGACCTGAATGATGAGCAATGTTCCATGAAGGATAAAAAAGTTATAATAAAGTTCTGAAGGTAAAATAAGACATCACTATGGTGCAGTGGGATGAGTGAGATATATAATAACAAGTTACTGTTGGAATATATCCAATAGGGAATGATACGTGATTTTGCTGAAAATATTGTCTTAGTTGCTAAGTAGGGAATAGTTTTAGAATTTAATGGGTGTTATAGAGCTAAGGAATTATGGAAAATCTAACATTTTGGTTTGAGCCTCTCCCTAGTTCCTTTAATATGGAGATGATTTAGGGTAGTGTTTTAATCAGCTTTTTCATTGCTGTGATCAAAAGACCTGACCAGAATAATTAGAGGAGGAAAAGTTTATTTGGGGGCTCATGATTTCACACTCAGTCCTTAGACTGTTCCTCAGGGCTCAATGTGAGGCTGAACATAATGGTGGAAGAGTGTGGCAGAGAGAAGCAGCTGACATGTTGATCAGGAAGTAGAGAGAGACTCCACTCCCCAGATACAACATATATATATATCCCAAAGACATGCCTCCAGAGACCCATGTTCTCCAGCCATATACTGCCTGCCTACAGTTACCATTCAGTTGATTCCTGTCAGGAGACTAATTCATTGTTTGGGCTAAGGCTCTCATAACCCATTGATTTCACCTTTAAACCTTCTTGATTTGTCTCATGCATGAGTTTTGCGGAAACATCTTAATATCCAAACCATAATATTCTGCCCCTGGCTCCAAAAGCTCTTGCTCATCTTACAATGCAAAATACACTTTGTTCACTTCTAAGAGTCCCCATGGTCTCAACAGTTCCAGGATTGTCCAAATCTCCACTAAGACTCAAGACAAACTTGCATTGTGAGCTCCTGTAAAAATCAAAAGCAATTTACAACTACCCAATATATAAAGGTATAGAGTAAACATTTCCATTTGCAAAAATAGGGGCATAAAAAGAAAGGGTGGGACCAAAGCAAGATGGAAATTCAGCTGGACAAATAAGTCCTGTTTTGTGTCTGACATCTGAAGTACATGGTATCTTGATGTTCTCTCCAAAGGGCTGTAAAGCTCCGCCTCAGTGGCTTTGTTGGTTGTAGCCCACAGTGTCTCTGTTGGCTTGTCTGTTTAATTCCCACAGCCTTCCTTGGCAGATGTCCCACGTAACTGATATTTCTTAATGTTGGGGGTTTCCCTGCAGCTTTGTCTTCCTCCTCACATCTCCATGCATTGCCTTCTCAGGGGCTGCCCACAGGGACTCTGACCCTGTTGCACCTTCCTTGGCCTCCCAGGCTTTCCTTGGTGGAAACCTCTATGATCCTCTAACTCCAGCATCCTGTAATCTTACAGAATGAGCACCACCAAGGTCTGCTGCCATCTCAAGCAGTAGCCAAGTCTCTAGGGACAAGGCTACAGAAGTCTCTTTGAGTGCCTGGGTGGCTGAGCATGGTGAAACAATTTCCTAGGCCTCTCTGTGCAAGCAGAATGCCCCATAGGTCTCAAAAAGAATTTTTACTTTTAACACCCTTGAGCCTGAGATGGGTATGGTCTTGCCAACTCCTGAGATGTTCTCAAGCCATCTTTATTGTTTCTGGGCAAGGTCTTTAGCATTAATTCTGATAATGTCTTTATAGCTCCAATTTCCTTAGCCCCCAGTTTTACTCCCATGTTTCAAGGTCAAGTTTTTCAAATCTTTCTGCTCTGCTTTCTGTTCCTGAATATCACAATAAACTTGATTAAAAGCTAATACCTATGCCATTGCCTGAATTCTATGCTGCTTGGAAACTTCTGCCAGGTCAAGCATTCTGTCACTTTTAAAATTAGCCTTATAGAAAGTCTCAGGACATGGACAAAATGTAGACCACTTCTCAGCCAGAATGGCCTCTAGTCCAGTAGTGTCCTTCTTTTCCTCTAAATTTTTTTTGAGCCATCTTCACTGTCCATGGTCCCATTGGCATTCTGGTCTGAGTTCCACTAGGAACACCCATTAAGTTCTGCTTGTAACAGTCTAAAGCTTTTCTAGCTTACATTGCTAAACATCTCCAAATCCCAAAAAGCTCCAAAAGCTTCTGAACATGGTCTGATTAGTCACAGCAATAGCCCCACCAGTTTCTGTTTTAGTCAGCTTTTTTTCTGCTGCAACTAAAAGACCTGACAAGAACAATTGTAAGGAGGAAAAATTTATTTTAGGGCTCATGGTTTCAGAGGTCTCAGTCCATAGATGACTGACTTATTCCCCAAGGCCTGAAATCCATGGCAGAAGAGTTTGGTGGAGGAAAGTGGGTCAGAGCATCGCATCAGGAAGCGGAGAGAGACTCCACTAGCCAGTTACAAAATACATATATCTCAAGGCATGTACCCAATGCCCACCTTTTCCGGTCACATCCTACCTATCTTCAGTTGCCACTCAGTTACTAATTCCCACCAGGGGATATTGAGTAAAGGCTTTTAAAACCCAATCATTTCACCTGTGAATGTTCTTGCATTGTCTCTCACAGTAGCTTCTGGGGGCCACCTAATATCTAAACCAAAACAGGTAGTTAAGTTACGGGAAGGAAAGTCAGAAATTTTAGACATGGTAAGTGTAATATGCATATTTGACATTATGGTAGAATGCTGACAGGTAGATATGTGTGTGGAATTTAGATAATTAAGATTAGAGCTAGATATATTAATTGAGGATTCATTAGTTATTATAGTTTTTAAAGTCATGGTCTAGAGAAGATTAATTGTAAAACAGAATTTGTAGTTTCGGGGAAATACTGTAATATTTTTTATTTTTAGTAAGCAGGAACCAAGTAGCACAGTTAACATCTAATAATAAGGATGTCATTTATCAGTAAATCTGAACAGTTTTGAGATTTTATTGATAACAGTTACTGGTGTCTAAACCTATTTTTATTTTCTCCTTATCACCTCTTGTTTAAAAAAGCAAACGTGTGCGCGCACATGTGCTTGCTTATTTTTCAATATTTTTCAGTGTCTGAAGCCTGTATTTGGATATGGTCTTATCAGCCCATGAGAATGAGAACTTTTCACTTTTCCTTCCCCCTTGTTAATGTCTTAGATGTGTAGGATAATGAAATACATTTGGACAGCAATAACAATAATGTGTTAGAAGTTGTTCTTTAGCCAAAATAGCTAATTCTTTTTCATTAGTGTTTTTATAATAAAGCTCTCTGCTCACATATTTCAAAGCAATTAAGAACTGAGAGAAATTAAATTGGTTGACTAGTAATTGAAGTATCAGCACCAAGTCTACCCTTGCAAAAATGGTTCAAGATTGATGTGTCTGTGTAGGTGAAAACTGCTTTTTAAATTATTTTTTATAAATGACTGTTATATTAAACAATGGTAAGATAATACTCTTGATTTAATATTTTTGAGCCAAGATTGCTCTTATTTTCAATTTAAGGCATTGAAAAACTTATGCTTTCAATTTACTAATACATGATTTTTTTGGTGTGTATTAATTTATAATCCATTTATAAATTTAAAGTCTAATTTCATTCTTCATATTTGGTTTTATAAAGATATCTTAAATTCTGCAGAATTCTCTGGCATGCAGATACTATCCAAATCATATAAGAAATGGATGTCTAGGGTACAGTTCCGTGCAGTTGTTAAAGAGATAATTCTAAACAATAAAATAACTTTGGGTTTTTAATATTAAAAGCAAGTATCTCAGTGGTAGTAAAATGATGAGCACTAAATCAATGTAAGTTTTCTATTCAATATATAGCACTTTTTTAAGCCATAAAGATTCACAGAAAGGCTAAGATTCTAGAATGCAAATGAATTAGACTGATGCTTATACATACAATACTGGAATGGCTGAAAAACCATTTATTTTTCAGATTTTAATGAAGATAGGGTAATTAATAGGTAACATTTTAAGAATGTGGTATCAGAAAAATCGCTTTTTGTTCACTGATTAGATGATTAGTAAAATTATAGGGTTTTCTGGTGGTTTTTATAGCCTTATACTTTAATATATATTGTGTGAATGGTGGGGAAAAAGAAAAAATTTGCAGCCAGACATACAAGACCCCCTTTTTCCCCCTCTAAATATGTTGTGGGATTGTAATTTCATGGCAAAAACTTTAGGAAACTTTGGATTAGATTATTTTAAAAATTACTTCCACATGTAAAATTCCATAATTCTGTGAAGATCTTAGAAAGTATAAATAATTAATTATCCCATTTATTGTTCCAGAAACTTCAGTTTTTTTACTTAAATTGATCCTTTGTATTGATAAAGAATATATCAATATTAAGGAATTCATTAATGTATAAAGATTCATATCCAAACTGGTAAGAGGTTTTAAGATACCAAATGCTCAGTTATTAGTAGACTTCTAAAATGAAACATTTAAATCACATTCCATTCTGACATTTAACAAGAAAAATGTTGTAGGTAGAGAAAGAAATCTGACAGGGGAGACCAAAGTCCCTCAAAATAAATTTCATTGGCGGTTAAGGAGCAGCATGTGTACCTATTTTACCTATTAGTAATTAACATTTAAAAAGTACAAAGCCAAGCTGGGTGCAGTGGCATAGGCCTGTAATCCCAGCGGCTGGGGAGGCTGAAGCAGGAGGATTGTGGTTCAAAGACAGCCTCAGCAAAAACAAGTTGCTAAGCAACTCAATGAGACCCTGTCTCTAAATAAAATGCAAAATAGGGCTGGGGATGTGACTCAGTGGTTGAGTGCCCTGAGTTCAATCCCCAGTCCCCCCCCCCAAAAAAAAATTACAAAGCCACCTATGAGAGGTGGTATGGGCCTGAAATCTCCAACTGTTTTAATCTTAGCTACACAGAAGGTTGAAACAGGAGGATTGCAATTGTGAGGCCAGCCTGGGGCAATCCAGGAGACCTAGTCCCAAAAAAAGGGCTGGGGTTTTGCTAAGTGGTAGAACACCTACTGCACTTAATCCCCATTACCAGAAAAATAAAAAGCCAAATAATTCTTGTATTGCTTTTTGTTTTTTAAGTTAAAATCATTTTGCTACTTAACCTACATAAGGTTCTGACAGGTAGTAAAAACCAGTGACTGCTTTTTGATTTATTTTTCATAGTAAATAAAAAGAATTTATAACGCAGATATATACTGATTTCTGATTTTGTAGGCATTGTTCATTAGTGTAAGTTACTTAATTCCTTGTATTATGTGCTTATTATGTCATTTTCTTCTCTTGTCAACAAAAAGTGATATCCTAGGGCCCTAAAGAATAGACTTATAGGATTGATGAAAGAATATGAGGGGCAAAGACAGAAGGAATTAAAAAGATTAGGTAAAGTTTTCAACTAAAATCTGTGACAGGAACAATGTAAATTAGCAAAGCCAGGGAATGGAGAAAGGGAAAACTGTGTAGTGATTGAGGTGATACGTAGGTACTGCAATGGACTCCAGCTACAGAGGTAACAGGATAGAGGTAAGCAACTATTTGGAAAAGTGAATGTGGAGATGAAAAAGACAAATTCTTCTGCCCTTTTTACTCTTGCCCTGTACCCCCTGGGAATCAAACCCAGGGACTTGTACTTGCTAGAAAAAAGTGCTCAACCATTGAGCTATATCCAGCCCTTCACTTCACTACCTCTGCATTAGGACCTGTTCTTGTTTTCTTTTTGTGGCAGTTAGTGGCCGTCCTAGTCTAGAAACTTAAAAACTCTTATTAATTATACCCTTTAAAAACCAATTACAAATTATTTAAGATTCACTGCTTCTAAGGGACATCCTCCCAGTTGTGCAGATTTCTTCATGAATCCAGTTTCTATTTCCAAATGCAGTGTACAAGTGTGTGCTTTCTTTCGATTCACTGTGACAGTGAATGTTAATCTGGAAAGTGTTAAAGAAGAAATGTAATAGCCTAGTTTATTAAAGTGTAGTTTAAAAATGTCTTCTGGGGTTGAGCTATTTTTGCCATAGTTTTTAGCTCCGATCCTTGGACAGATGATGAATACTACCAACCTTGCTTTCTGTATCTGTAAAATAAAGCCAATATCACTTATCTCATTGTAAAGATTAGGTAAGCTAATATATACACACTGCTCACTAGATGGAAACTCAGTGCTATTTATGTATTTTTCATATTTGTGATGAGTTTTGATATGGTCTTTATCTTTAGGAAGAAAAAAATGTTATAGTAAATTTATAACCTTATAAAAATTTATAAATGTTCGTCATTTATAGTTACTTTAATGTTACTGTGTCTTTCCAGGAGTGGACGTTTCTGTTGTGAGCCAGCTGGAGGTCTTACCTCTTTGACTGAACCACCCAAAGGACCTGGCTTTGGTGTGCAAGCAGGCCTTTAATTTATAATCAACTGTAAATATGTTATTGCAAAAATAAAATATTATATACATAAACTATTTTCTTATTCTACTCTGAATTATCTTTGTAGTAACATAGTAACTTGCTGTAAATATTATGTCAAAATACAACACCATTTTAAGAATTGTTTGCTACCAATGGCTAACTATATAATCAAGTTAACACGTACTGCATTGTCACCCACTTTCAACTGCCAGATCATATTTTATCAATAATATTAGGTTTTTATGAAGTAAAAATTTTATCAAATTTCAAATGTTTTGCCTTCCCATCTTTGACCACAATTATGTTTTAGTTAACGTTATCTTTCTATAAACTTAAATTTATGTCAGTACTTCAATTATTTTAATACTTACAGCACACAAATATATATTTTTTTCCAACTGGTACTTAAGACTTCAAGCACAGTGTAGGAATAAGGTAGTTTTGTCTACAACCATTATCACTTTTAAAAAGAAAGGAATAAAACACGTTGACATCGATACTGCAAGTATTAGAATGTTCTTCACCCAAAAAGTAATTGAGGAGAAAACTGGATGTGTAATCATGAGTTTGAAAGATTGGTGCACCTTCAAAATTCACTGCTTAGTTTATGGATATTATAATTTAGAAGTAAGAATACAACCGTTGTATATTATGACCAATTCAAGAAGTTAGCTATATAGTACATTTGTTTTGCAAATTGAGAAAAGAGCCAACTTTACATGGTCAAATTTAATCAGATTGTTTCAGGATTTATCAGAGTCACTGTTTGGTCTTGTTTTTAACAGAATATACTTTCACTAGTAATTATGATGCCTAAAATTTCATTTCTTTTACAACCCCAAGGACTCCCACATGCTAGGTAAGCACTGTACAACTGAATTACACTTCCAGACGTTTTTTTTTTTTAATTGAGAGGATATATCAATAACAGTAATTTTCTAAGCACCACATGACACAACACAAAATATCTTCCTATCATCTGAGGATCCTCTTAATGGTATTATGAGCAACTTTGTATTGCATACCATAAATAACTCAAATGTAACACCATTCCATCTCTAGATATAAGGTGCTCTGACTACTCATTATTTATTATTTGAGGCATCCAATAACACTTCCCCTCTTAACTACATCCTCTGCCTTTCTTATTTTTAAATTTTGAGATAAGGTCTGGCCAAATGGACAAGGTTAGTTTCGAATTTGCCAGTCTCCTGGCACAGCATCTCGGCTTGCTGGGATTACAAGCAAGTGCCACCACGCCTAGCTTCATTTTTTTTTCATATTGAACCTGTTTTTATAGATGGGAGAAATGAATGTAGAAAAGGAGGGCTTGTATTTTTAGCTTTCCCTCGAGTTTGAATATCACACCTAAACTCTAGGAAACTCATAAAGGAAGTCTTAAAAACCCTGTAACTACACTCATTAAGGCAACAAATAGGATGCTGAGGTTTTGAGACAACAGTTAACGTTACTGGGAAAAAAGATCCTTTCTCGTTGCCTGTATACTCCTTGGGTAGTTAAGGCATATACAAACTTGCAGATCAATCTCTACTTGGGTAAAAAGCAGCCAGAAGTGCTAACACACTACTGCTGTGCTGAGACATTGAAATTCTCAGGCACTCTTCTCCTGTATCTTTGAAATCCTCAATACCACATATTGAAAATGTACTGAAATTCCTAGTTAAAAAGATCATTGGAAGGTATGGATGGGAGAAGGCATATTCTAAAGCCTCGGGACCCCGCTGGCAGGTACATGCCACTGGACTTTTTCGGTATTTAAGCCCACCTAACGCAGGGTACAGAGAGTTCCAGGCGCAGGTGCACTGCGGCCCAGGCAAGCGCGCCCCCGTCTGCCCCACTTTCCGCACTGCGAGGTGAGCTCCCAGCAGCCAGGACCTTAAGCCATTAAGTTCCCGCCCTGGTGATCGAAGTGTTGTTTTGCTCAGGTCCAAATTCCTACCTCGTCCATCCTCCCACGGCAGAAATAACATAAATACCCTATATGAAGCCTCTTCATCGCCGCCACCATTCCCAGAAGTTTCCAGTCCCAGCTACTGCTATGGTAGCCGCAAAAGGCGACGACTGAGTCCGCTTTCCCCGCAGTGTCAAAGGAATTTGCGCTGCTTTCTGTTCCAACCTTTGGTTCCTCCTCCCTTCCCGGGCCATTGACAGCGGAGAGGAGGCCGACCAGCACGGAGGAGTTCCGGCCCGCATTCCCCGCCGCCTCCAGTTGGTACGATCCGCCTCCCCCGCCCTGCGGCTAGAGAAGCCTCTCAAAAGAGCTTGGAGAGGGGCGGGCGCCAGAGGGCGGGGCCATCACGGCGTCCGTCCCGTGCCCACAAGAGTCACGTGTCAGCGGGAGTCACGTGCTCGCGCCGCAGCCAATCGCTGGTCGGCACTGTACTGGGAGCGAGGAGGCTGTGGTGAGAGACGGACCGAGACCGGAGATGTTTTCAAGCCCAGTCCCGACGGCGTCAGTGGCGGTTGCAGCGGCGACGAAGACAACGACAGCGACGGTCACGCGGAGTCACTCGTTCAGGGGGTAAACCCTCCTGTGCCCGCCGTGCCTCGGGTCCGTGCGGGCGAGGGGGGCGTGGCGACAGGAGAAGAGGAAGGAGGGGCGCGGTTTCGAGCCTGTCCCCGGCGCCTGGGAGGAGACCCTTCGGTTCCGCGCTGCTCCCGTCTCCCCTCCCCAGAGCAAGGTAGGATTCCGCCTTGCCCTGCCCACACCACAGAGTCTGCTGCGCGCCTCCGGGCCTGGCCCGAGGCGACGCGGCCTGACAGTGACAGGCCGTTAGTGGCCGGGCGCGGGTTCGCCGGGCCCGCCTGTGGCCCCTCCCGGCCTCCTGAGGATCCGCGGTTCAGGTGGGAGCTGCCAGCTGGGCGGGGGCGCCGCCTGGGGCGGGGCGGAGCCGGGTGGAGGGCGGGGGGCGGCGGGCGGGGGGCGGCGGGCGGGGGGCGGCGGGCGGGGGGCGGCGGGCGGGGGGCGGCGGGCGGGGTGTGGGGCTTGGCGCTGGCGTCCCTAGCCGCCGCTCCCGGAACATGGCGGGGCCGGCGGAGCTTGTGCGTGCGAGTGTGCGCGGCCCGAGAGGGCGCTGCCGGAGTGCCGCGGCCGGACTGGCGGGGTGGGGCGGGACGGAGGCGCGCCGGCTGCCGCGCGCTCTCGCTGCCACCCGCGGGGTGTGCGCGGGTGCCGAAGAGTGGCCACAGACCCTTTGGCAAGGACCGTCGGAGGTACAGCGGACCGGGCGATGGGTGGGTGGAATCGAGAAGGGAAATTGTACTCTAGTAGTTCAAGAGAAAGGAGAGGAACCACACTGCAGTTCTGCCTGGGCATAATCTGCCCTTGCCGCATTGGGCATTCAGGTCTCTTCATCGTTGTTCAAGCGCCGGTTGGAATAATGTTCAAAGATCCTTGGAGCACGTCGGATTCTTGGATCTCATTTTGAAGAGTAATGTGGGATGACGCATCCTCGCGATCCCAAAGCGCTGAACAAACGGTTGTACAAAGAGGTTACTGAGGCTCAGCTGACAGCTGTTTTAATAATCACGTTAAGAAACTGTTCGGCATGGGAAATGAACGACATTGCACTAGTTGAAACTAGGAAACGTTTCAAGCAGTGTATTTGTCGGCATTGTGATTTCCATTGGACACTCGTGGGTAAACCTCGAAGTTGGGTGAAATGTACAGATCTAGTGATCTGTAACGCTTTGAGATTATTTTTAATCCTGAAATTGAAGTGAACCCGTGTTCTCAGTTATGAATTCTTTATAATTAACAGTCCATTTTATTAATAAAGGAAGGCGACATAGTAAAATGGCTATTTTTGACTAAAGTAACTGTTCTTATGCCCAGGTAGGTAGTTAAAAATCTTGGGCACTGATCTATTTCAATTTCTTCAATCCTTATACAAAGGCTTTCCTGGAGATTAGCTCAGAATTGGCAGAACATGTGCTTTATTGGTGCCAAGTGGCTTAAAAGCAAAATGAGATAGTGTCGACTATGTAAGATGAAGACGTTATATTAACTAATCTTGTGGAGAATAGTCCTTAATTGGGGTTAAAAGCAAAAATCTATAAATATTTGAAATGTTTCTCCTGGTGATTATAGATATGGAAAGAAAGGTTTTACAATTTAAGAATCTTTTATAATTTATATAAGCACTAAATTTCTAAAGCTCTTCAGATAGCTTGACTCGGGTTAAGCTTAACTATTCAGGGTATGTGTTCTATTTTAGAGACAGGAAAGTTGTTAAAATGAAGGAACACCTACTGTGTTAAGTGGAAGGAAAATTTGCACTGAAAATAGGTTGTATTTAGTATTAATCGCTTATGGTTTCTATAGTCATTTCGAATTTGTAGTTAGAATAGTTTTATGAACTAAGCAGAGCTGGACAAATGAAAATTTCTGGATGTTTATTCCATGAAGAGTAAAGAAAACAAATATTCGGACAAGGAAAGAACTCAGTAGCTGAAAATATGTTTTGCTGTGTCTGGTGTTACTTTCTTTAATAACCGAGAAAATAATTTGGAGACAAGTCTCCAATCAGTATGAATATAGAAGGAAGATGTTTATCCAAATTCCAGTATTAACTTTTTTCCCTTTAGAAGTTTTTGGAAAATGTGACTGATTCGCTTCTTAAGTAGAGTGGAGAAATGGTAGTCAGTTGGTATATTTGGAAACACTTCCTAGGGAAAGAGATTTTTATTCTCAAAAGTATTAAGAATAATTGTATTTTTTTTTCAGTTTCTTGATATTAGCTGATCAGTAGTTAAAATTTAAAACATTTTTTAATGTTCTAAGAACATTGCAGTCTTGTTTTTTTAATTTTTTTTAAATTGTAGATGGACACAATACTTTTATTTATTTAATTTGTTTATATGGTGCTCGGGATTGAACCCAGTGCCTCCTGCATGCTAGGCAAGCACTCTACCACTGAGCAATAACTCCAGCCCCGTCCTTTTATTTAAAAGGAGAATAGAAGTTAGACTGCTTTGTGCATATACATTTAAGAATATGGTAGTAAACATCTATCTCATAACCTTGAACATATCTCCATA
The DNA here is from genome assembly GCF_052094955.1 of Ictidomys tridecemlineatus. NCBI lineage: Eukaryota > Metazoa > Chordata > Mammalia > Rodentia > Sciuridae > Ictidomys > Ictidomys tridecemlineatus. The sequence goes on from NC_135489.1 coordinate 57,244,679, forward strand.
GGTTGCTTGAGAAACTGTTGACACTATTATTTGACTTGTAATTTGTTGCTAACAGCATGTGTTTGTAAAATGCCTTTGCTTTGTAATGGTAGAGTCCTGGAGATTTATCCTTGGATCTGGAACAGATCTCAAATTTTCTAATACATGTCCCTCATTTTACAGATGAGAAAATATAGGCTGGCAAGGTATAATCACTTACAGCTAATCTAAAGTCAGGTAATTTTTAACCCTGTAAAACTGTCTGCAGCTAGTTTAAACAGTGTGTGGTTTTGCCTAGAGGTTTTTTTTGTTTTGTTTTTGTTTTCCTGTGAGATGCTTATTTCTCTCTTTCAGAAGTAACTTTATGCACAGGCCTGTAATGCTTAGGAGGCTGAGGCAGGAGGATTCCAGATTCAAAGCCAGCCTCATCAATTTAACAAGACTGTCTCAAAACAAAAAATAAAAATGTCTGGGGACATGGCTCAGTGGTAAAATGCCCCTGGGTTCAATTCCTGGTACCTTAAAAAAAAAAGTTTTATGAAGTTGTGGAAAGAATATTGAAATGTGAGAAGATGACCTGTGTTTAAATTCGTGACTTGTCACTTTCTAACAGGGGTTTTTGACAAATCACATTAACTTTCAGAGCCTTGCCTTCTTAATATATAAAAATATATTAAGTTATAACAGTATTGGACAGAATAAATGAGAGTAGTGTATATAAAACACATTTTATGCTCTAAATTTGATACAGATAAAAAGGGGATGCTACTTTTTTTTTTTTTTAAGAAAAATGGAATTCTTAAAGTGTGACAAGTGACAAGTGTTTAGATCCTTAAGTTTTTGGTTAGTCTTAGCTCTGTTGTTTTCTGCACTTGCTGTGTTTCAAATTGTAATTCCCTGTAGGAACATTTTTCTGATCTCTGCTTAGTTCTAATCTTAGTAAAGCTGCTTATGAACATTTTAAATATTGCAGTTGTTAAAACCTGTGTTCCCCTAGAGAATATAACATTTCTTCACATAGTATTTGAAAACATTCCTGTATACTCTCATGCATACATAAGCTGTTTCTTTTACAGTATCTTTTTCAAAATAATAATGAAAGTATCTTAGTCCGCATATGTGGCAGAGATGCAAATAATTTCCTTTATAAACTCAATTTTAAATAGTTCATATTAAGGTCATATGGTAAAGCTGAAATATATGTAGAAATACTTAATGAGTTTTTGTTGTGTTTGCCTTTGGTGTTAATTTTTTTTTTTATAGTTGTCAGTGGATCTTTATTTTACTTATTTATATGTGGTGCTGAGACTTGAACCCAGTGCCTCACACATGCTTAGTAGGCAAGTGCTCTGCTACTGCGCCACAACCACAGCCCATGACTTTTGTGTTAAATTTAAACTCTTCCTGTTTAAATTGATAAAATACTGGAAGTCAACATATCAGTATTATAGTATTACATAGATTACCAAAGTATTTGTAACCTTGAAAATAAAGACAGTGATAATCATAGATAACATTTGATGAGTACTTGAAATGTATTCTAAGTGCAGTGTTTTATATGATTTTTAACTTTATAAAACATACTGTTATTATTTTAACATATGGTAGAGGAAACTGAACTGTAAATAGTTATGGTGATGTTAGATGTTTACCAACTAAGTAACAGAGTTCATTGTCCCCTTTCTTAACCATTTCTTGGTGCTCTGCCGCTAATAAAGAGCAGTTAACTGGTTTTGAAGACTTTTAAAGCACCCTTTCTTGAATTTAAGTCTTCATGAAAAATGCTTGGAGGCTGTCTATTCTGCCTTCTACTCGTGATCAAGAAAGAATGGAAAAATCATAGAAAATAGGTCAACAGGTCTTTTTATGAGATGGTCATGTAGTTGTTGCTGTGTAGTTATGGTTTTTTATGTTGTAAGAAGCACGCTATTCTTCTCTGCTACAAAAAAGCTACAGTTGTGAATGTTACAAGAAGGTTGCCTAACAAAATCCACCTTAATATTGATGTCATTCTAATGAGACATTAATTATAATCACAGAAGGAAAAAAGATAACTAACCAAATTAATTTAGCACTTTTGTAAAGGAATAGATCCAGCAATAGAAAATTTGAGCTTATCCAAGTTAGAAATAATATTTAGACTGGGATTTCTGATTAATAAGATCCTCCAAAAAAAAAATTCTAGCAAATTTAAATTTTAATTCATATCATTAAAAAATAGTTTAAATGCAGATATGCTTCCAGATTTATATAAGTAAATTAAATAATTTATGAAGCTGCAAATTGTAGGATGGAAGTTACCCTTTCTTTGTTTTTTAAAATTTTTAAAAATTTAAAAATGGAATCATTCTTGGCCAATTCCATAATATCTGTTTACTGCACTAATATTTATTCAAAATATGTAGTAGTTACATTTCTGGTTATCAGTTTTTTAAAAAATATTTATTCTTTTCAGTTGTAATTGGACATAATATTTTTATTATCAGTTTTTATTTAGGCCATAATGGAGGAAGTATCACAAATATTAGGTATACATACATTTTTCTAACTACCCTACTTGGTGAAAGAGTTACAAGTATACTATACTACATAACTTCTCAGATTTTATATCATCTCTCCTCCTATGTAGGACATCGTCAGCATTCTGATTTCTGTAATAGAACAAGAACCATGTATTGCATTCTTCTGCCTAGAAGTAGCTGTATTGACTCAAAATAAAAGAGTACCTTAAAAATTATAGTGTTTGGGCTGGGATTGTGGCTCAGCGGTAGAGCTCTCGCTTAGCATGGGTGGGACGCGGGTTTGATTCTCAGCACCACTTAAAAATAAAGGCATTGTGTTGTGTCCATGTACAAAAAAGATTCATATTCATTCTCTCTCTCTCCCTCTCTCCCCCCTTTAAAAATTATAGTGCTTTGTATTTTACAGAGTACTTTTTATATCTGATATCTTTTGAATTTTATACTCTTGGGATAGGCAAAACAGTTTGTCAGCTAATCTGATGATATTAAGCTATGGATTGAATCTAGGTTAAAATTATCTGGAGTGATCAACTTCTTTGAAATTCACTCATGTACGAGAAGCATGAGCAGAGCAGATTTTAATTCTATTTAGAAATTTCTTGATTAAGGAGAAGAACTTTTATGAGCTGTATAGTAGATACTGTTATTTTCATTTATGACAAGAGTAAGTATTTTATGTGTCTGGTTATGAAAACACTTGAACTAGTTGTCATTGGAGTATCTCCAACTCTAGATACTATTGAGAATTAACTTGGAATTTAGGAGTGTTATAAAAATGTCAATCTATTTGAGATTCTTGATTATGATCAGCTCAATTCATTCATACATTTACAGTTGAGGTGATTATCTGGTGGTTGTCACTCAGCCTTCAGAAATTATTCCTATCTTCCAGAATTTGTAAAAACGTTGCTAGACTGAAGAAGAGTATTCTATTTGAGCTACAGTTGAAAAAATACCTCTTTACCATTTTTTTTTGTCCTTTTATTGAAAGTAAATAAGAATGATTGGCAGCAAATTGGCTTACTCATCATCCCCCCCATGGCTCCTCCTCTTTCAGGTAGGTGTTAGTGTTCTCTTGCTTTGCAAACACCCAGTGAAAAATTTGTACTTATATATACTTATATTTGTATTATTAAATATAAATCCTATTACTGCTGTTGTATTTGAAAGCTTTTATCTTTAGTTGTGAAAGAGATTTGACTCTAGCTATAGGAATTTTAATCATTAGCTAGTATGTAGGGAAATAATCTATATCCTTTTGTTATAATAAAACTCTAATGAAAAGGTCAACAATTTTTCTTTTTTTAAAGAGAGAGAGAGAGAATTTTTTTTTAATATTTATTTTTTTAGTTTTCGGCAGACACAACATCTTTGTATGTGGTGCACGCATGCCAGGCAAGCGCGCTACCACTTGAGCCACATCCCCAGTCCGAATTTTTCAACCTCTTAATGTACAACCTTCGTATTTTAGAGAGTGTCATCTGTATCTTGTATTTTACAAATATTTTTCCTAATTTACCATTTATCTGTTGCATCATAACTCTTAAAGCAGCACTACTCCTTTGCAAATCCCAGAAGTAGCTGGGTTTCTACTGACTCCTATCTAATTGGAGTGATACCTTTTTAAGCTCTTTTATTATTTCATTCACATCCCTGGTCCAAGAGTTTCTGTTGCCTATAGCTTTTGTATGCACTTCTGTTAGCCAAAAACAGTGAGAGTCCTTTGAGCACTGGAAAAGCATGGAGTCTCACACTTGAGTCATACTCATTATGAAGTGCTAATTGACTGATAGAGGTATAATTACAAATACTCTACATTTGATAATCTAGAAATTACATGGCATTCAAATGGAAGGAAGATCATTGGCAAGGTTCTTAAGTTGTAAGGTTTTGGGCTTCATGCTAAGCTTGTATCTAAAGAAGATAGTCTCCTCTTATGGGAAGCTTTAAGTCTAGCAGGAGGACATAAATTACTTAAAACAAGGATCTGTAATTAGGAAGAGTTTCTGTGAGTGCTGTAGGTTTTTTAATGAACAGGATAAAATCTTTGGAATTTAGGCTGTAAAACAGGTCTCCAAGTAACCACAGTGAAATTCCATATCATGCACAACCACAAGAATGGGATCCTAATTGGAATAAGTTATACTCCAAATATGTATAATATATCAAAATACATTCTACTGTCATGCATAATCTAAAAATAACAAATAACATAATAGGTTGCCAAAAAAAGGCTAAGAATAACTGACTTGGAAATTTATATAACTCTTATATTCTTAATAGTTCTAAATTTCTTTTTAAGGCATTTTTATACTATATTTCCTTTAACAAACAAAGCTTTTAAATATTTGTACCACTAGTGAGATTTTCTTTTTTATTCCTTCAAAAACATTTATATGGTTATATGTCAGGAAATATTTTATTTAAAAAATGAAACCAAATATGCACTTATTTTTTCCCATTGGGAGTTGGAGTTATCAAAGAACCAACCTTTCATAGTACTTTTTTTGTTAATTTTTTGTAGTTGTAGATGGACAGAATGCCTTTATTTTGTTTCATTTTTATGTGGTGCTAAGGATGGAACCCAGTGCCTCACGCATGTGAGGCAGGTGCTTTGCCACTGAGCTAATGCCCCAGCCCTTCATATTACTTTGTTACAGTTATTAGGTTGTAGTGAACTTACTCTGTTCCAGTCCCTCATTATCTTATTTCTCTTGTCAGCATACTTTGGCAGGAAACAGCTTATCATTCTTAATTATTCTGGCTAGAAGAGCTACCATGACACATAAAACTATCTTAAACCACTGTAGAGTGTTTTCCTTTTAATGCCCTGAAATATACAGTAGTCCTAGATTCTTACGTTTAGTATAGGAGGGAGCTAGGTTTATGTTGGAAAGTGTGTAGGAAAGAGAAAAAGTGAGGTAGTAGATCAGGACTAAAGTAACACCTAAACAGTTCAATCCTGGTATGAGGTCCTGGAAGTGACAATTTTAAACTGTAATTGAAGTAGTGTTAAAAACCACAATATAGTTGGGTCAGGATAGAAGTGGCATTATATGTCAATTAGAAATTGCTTTCCTGTAGGTTATTAATTACAGTTCTCCATAATTGCATGAAGAGTTTGAGCAGAAGTAAAGAAGTTTTGTAGATCACAGACTTAACATTGCAGAAGCAGTGATTATTGTAAACTCTTTTTTAAAAAATGATACTAATCTATTTTACTTTATGTGCTACCATTGCAACTACTTGTCATCCCTGCAATTAAGAGTTATTTCCATTCACTTAAGGCTAAAGTATGTGTCTATGATTTTAAAAGAAAGCTGTAAGAGTGAGATATAGGGTACTGTTTGGGATTAAGCTATAAATAGTGCTTAGAATGTTATTAGGTTTATTCATAATTGTTATGAAATGTTGAAGACTGGCTGTAATAGCTTGACTTTTGGGAGAGGTGGAAGGAGGTAAAATTAAAATACTTAAATTTTTAAAAGTTTTGTAATATTTTTGGTAATTTAAAGATACAAAAATAGCATAAAGAATTTAAGAATTAAACATTACAAATTTAAAGGAAGCTCCCATATACTGAATTCCCCCATGTGAAGTCCTGTTTTTCTTTTCACTAGCCTTCCCAACAGTGACTTTTCCCTTCCTTTAGGCCTGTGTGGATCTTTCTTCAAAGTTCACCTCAAGTGTGACTTATTCAATGAAATCTGACCTTTTCCATGTTAACCCTGATATGCATTGTGTATAACAGTTAAGAGCATGTAAGTAGGAGTTGAAAAGATTGTGTACCATGAGATAGAAATCTACCTTGAAATTTATTGAAAGGAAAATTAAGACTTCTATATTATACTACCTGTCAAACTGATTTGATAAACTAGATGCAAGAGTAACCTAACAAAATAAAAGAGTTTTAGGAAGATTAGTAGCAGCCTTGTGGAGCAAGGAGTTTCCAAGTGAGCTGTGAATTGCTAACTTATTTTATTTTTTCTGCTAGTTATTCTGTTAGATTTTACTTGACTTTTGAATAGTTTACCTGTTTGCAAGAAGAGAAAGGATTTGGTGGCAGAATCTGTAATTATGGGTGTTTTTGCTTTTCAGGAATTGAATCTGTAAGGGTTTTCCACTGTTGACAGTGATGTGAATGTACTGGCTGTTAGATTTCTACTTACAGCATTGGTAATTTTTTTTAATTCCCATTGGTAGAAATACAAGCAAAACTGACTAACCATTTTCTCTGAGCTATTGCAGCCCTCTACTGGTTTATGGAGGTTGCAACAATTTAGAACCATTCAGACCAGAATGTCAGTAAACTGAGCAATTCACTTTCATAATCTTAGATCTTTAAAAGTTGGCTGTGCCAACCCTTTGACTTCAGATGAGTATTTTATACACCCACTTAACTTCTGGAGGGATATTGTCTCACTCTGTCACTCACACACAAACACAAGATGATTGTACATATAATTATTTATGTTATTTCTAAATTCTAAATGTGGTGTTAGAATGGGATCCCTTATATTCAGATGTTTCATACTGTGAAAATTTTTTTTAAAAAAAATTTAAAAAAAAAATCTTTGGGGAATTTGTGTTTTAAACATTTGAGGTATTGTTTGTTACTATTAGAAGACAAAATGCAACAGATAAACACTAATTGTTTCTTTAAATTATTTCCAAAGTATTTTTACCTCTTGCTGGAGCTAGAAGTTTAAGTCACTGTAGCCTCTTTTTTCTTGTTTGCTTTTCTACCCTGTCTCACATTCTGGTTATACTTTTAAGTTGTCTCTTTGTCATCTAGTTCCTCTTAAATTCAGCTTCCAGAGTTTCAATAAGGGCACCTTTCTAAACACTGCCTGAATTATGTTACTGTCTTTTTTTAAAGCCTTATATTAGTTTTTGTCACTGTTAGTCAAACTACAGAGTGAAAAAGTGTTAATATTAGGATTTTTTTCCTACTTTCTTTAACTTCATTTTTTTTTTTTTAACGTCAATGTGCTTCTGTTTTTTGATCTCCCTGCAGTGTGGCCTGTTTTATTCTGTGGGCATGCTTCACAGCTGTGCACATGCTTATTTTTCCCTATCTTAGCCTCATTCATATCTACCTGCCTTGCAGTCACCCTTAAGACTCTTTTACTATAGTCTTCTTTTCCTCACCCCTACCTCTATACTCAATACTGGGTCATTCCTTTGTATCCTTATCACACTTCCCTAGCACTTATTTTTTCATATGGTAATGAATTTCATATGTTTTTTTGTCCCTTTAAAACTTAAGGCTAGGATTATGTCTTGTTTATCCTAGTTCTATTATATGGAATATAGATGCTTAGTAAATGTCAAATAAAAGAGTAACTCATGAATGAATAGTAGCTAAAAGAAATTCCCGTAGTTAAATAATGTCACAGTTTATTTTTATTGACGTTTTGAGAAGAATTAAAATACATTTATTTATTAGGATGCATTTGAGGAAAGGAAAGGAGGAGATAAAGAATGGTAGAGCTGGAATGAACCTCATTTAAAGATGAGAAAACTAAAAACCCAGTTTATCAAAATTTCATGTTAAAACTAGAACCTGTCCTCTAATGCTCTTTTCTGCTTTGTTCATTTTTCCTAATATAGTTTGCCTTAGACTTGGCTAGGATTAGTAGATTTTGGTTGTTTATATTTGAAGCAGTTGGACTGACAAAATATAATTCTATACTCTAGGCTTACCTTTGTGGAAATTTGAAGGTAATGTGCTCATGAGCTAAACCAAATTAACCATTTGTTAGGTAATTTGTTTTTCATAGTCTTCTGAATTATCTGCTGTTCTCAATTTTCTGGCACATATCACATTTAGTAACACCAACCAAAAGCCTGTGTTTTACTGGATTAAGCTTCTGTCCTGAATCTCTTGCTTCCTTCCTTATTCTGGTAATGGGTTTAGAAAACATGTAATTACCTTTTATTTCTTTCTTTTGCCCTCTATATCTGCCTGAAGCAAATTCATACTTGCAATCTTATATTTTTTTTCTTGGATTTTACCCAGAACCCTGTAGCTCTTCAGAATAAACTAAGCAGAAATGAGCCTATTTTAAGTTGTTAGAGAGAAAGACATTCCCCTTTGATAGACTGAATTTTTGTTTGAATGCCTTAAATGGTTAAAGGGAAGAGGGAGTCCTGTTAATATCTCAGAAGCATGGCCCTTTATTTTAAGGCCCTTTGCATTATTTTTTTCAAAACCCATTTTAAGATTTAAGGTTAAGTTGTTTGGTCTTTAAGTAAGGAAATACTAATGTATATGACTAGTAGCTAATTCTTTCTTCAAAATTTTGTTTTACTTTCTTCAGGTAGAATATAAAATTCAATGATGGTCAAACAAAAAGTCAGTGGTAGATCTCAGAATAGAATTTTGTACTTCAAGCTCCCAGATCAAATCACAGAGAAAGTAATAACCACGTTTCTAAGTGTATGTTTTTTGAGGGCCATTTTTATAGTTGCCTCTTTTTTTTCCAGATAAATTTTGGAGAAGGCAATTTTTATCTCCAAACTGCTGCAGCTCAGCGGAAACTGGAACTCTCATTCCATGCTCAAAATTTTGTTTTACTTTCTTCAAGTAGAGTGTGGAATTGGTAGTAATTTAGAAGGCAGATTTGAATATTTTGGATTATATAACAATGACTATACTCAGATAATTTTATTTACTTTTCATAGCCTTGTGAGTTGAACTTTATCACTTCATAATACAAATGATGAAATTAATTTGGGTTTTGCATTCAATTGCATTTAAAGTGCATGTGCTGAACCGGGGAAAACCCCCTTTTCAAATATACAAAAATGCTACAAAGAAAACATAAGAATTCACAGCTGAGCTTGAATGCAAAAAGAGTAATCTTCTGGTGCCTAAAATGAAAAGGAACTCAAAGTGATAGCAGTAAATAAAAATTGAAGCCAGGTCCCATAGGGAAAATAAACAGATGCTCCTTAGTGTGTAAACTTTAATTTAGTGGTAGAATCCACTGGCCTAGCAATAGCAGAGAGTTGAAACTAGGTTCCTTGAGTAAAATCCCAGACCAGGAAGACTGAATTACTCATGAATGGGGTTTTTAAAAAGGCCCATGTACCAGCCTGAGTTTATATTTCTTGATATATCTTGTTTCTGTTCTTTTATTTTCAATCATTTTTAGAATCCTTTTGTAGTATCTTTTGTATCTTAAAAATGTGGCTAAATCCTCTTTGTCCACTCTCAAGAGACTTTTAATCTTTTGATTAGTTGTATTTATTGTTATCACACATATATTGGAAATTATTTATATTTGTATTTACCAATTTTTATGCCTTCTGTCACATAGTTTATTGTATTATGTTTTCAGAAGCATAATTTGATTTATTTTATCAATTCTGATACTGATTTTCCATAGTTTCTTTTTTTCTTTTTTCTTTATTTTGGCAGTGCACACCCTTGTTTACAAAATATATGAAGACTGGAAAAGTCAACATCAGCAAATAATGCAATTAAAAATTAACAAAACACATACACTGGTATTTCATTGCAGAGGATAATCAGATGGCAAATGAATATATGAAAAAATACCTAGCATTATGTGTTGGTAGAGAATTTCACATTAAAACCATAATGGGATACCTAAGGGATGGCCATTGGTACTAGTGGTGTGTGTGTGTGTGTGTGTGTGTGTGTGTGTGTGTGTGTGTGTGTGTGTAATGCATGTATTATTTTTGTTTTAAAATAAAAGTGTTAAATAATAAAATAAATCTATTTCTGTGTACCATATGATAAAGATAGAATGAACAATTGCAGCAAAAGCGTTCCAACAATCTTTTCTTTGAGTCTGACAGCAGGACTGTTCAACTGTTTTCCAAAATATTAATCATGAAACATATCCTTTACCCAATTTTCCACTGATCTTCATGTCAGGTGTTCTTCCCCCCCCCCAACAGTATCAGTAATTAATTTAAATATAAATGATCTATATAGTAATTTACAACATGTGTAAACTATATGCTCTATACATATGTCACACTTTAAATATCAACATACTAGTATGTTAAAGGCAGAAGAAGGAAAATAAGCATGAGAAATCTGAAGTAGAGCTATTAATGTAAAATAAATCTCAAGAAAAAGTATTTTCAGGGTTGGGGTTGTGGTTCTGTAAGGGACCGTCGAAAGGTCGGAGAAGGAGACCACAAGAGACCAGCTTCATGCAATATGCATAAGGGGATTTTTATTGAGGGTCCTAATTCAGCGCATTGAGGCTCTAGGCTCACTCAGGAAGATAGAATAGCCCAGAGCCCAGAGCAGAGGTTGAGCAATGCTTAAGTACACTTTTTTGGGGAGGGTGGAAGCTTTGCATACATCAGGACAAATCATCCTGCGGCGCGGGAAAATCAAACAACTCTTAGACATGATTAGTACATTCATTGGCAGGAACAGGCCGGGCAGGGGTGACTGGTCACTTATAAGCGGGGTACACATTCAAACTGATTGGTTTTGGGGAGCCCTTAGTTATTAAACAGCCAGAGGATCCGGAGGAATATTTACTGGGCAGTTCGGGTATTGTCCTAACAGAGGAATTTAACAATACCTGGTCCTTCACTCTTTAACTCAGGCCTTGCAGCTTGGAAACTTTACAATGCCCGGTCCTTTACACTTTAACTTCAATTTCTTTTACAGTTCATAGGTAGAGTGCCAGCCTACCATGAGTGCGGCACTGGGTTTGGATCCTCAGCACCACATTAAAAAAATAAATAAAGATATTGTGTCCACCTATAACTAAAAAAAGAAGTATTTTCAGAGATAAAGGGGAACATTTCATAGCCATAATAGGGTAACTTCTTGAAGAAAGAATAATAATGATAAGTGTATAGCTACCTAACAACAAAATTTCAAAATATATGAAATAAAAATAAAACAAGAAAGACAAATCCACGTAATATTTGGAGATTTTAAGCCCCCTCACTTTGCTGGAAGGAGTAATGATATAGAAGGCTTATTACTATTATCAGACACTTTGATCTATTATTTATAGAGAACTATACAAAAAATGACAAATAAACTATATTCTGTCATAAAATAAGCTTTGAGAAAGATTAAAAATTTGAAATTGTGCAGACTATGTTTTCTGCATGATTTATTACATTAGAAATCAGACACCTTAAGATATACAGAACTCTACCTGCAGGTCTCAACTACTTCAAAATTAAATGGCACACTTATAAATATTCTACAGATAAAAGAAGAAAGCATAAGAAAAGTAAATAAAAAGTGCTTTGAACTGAGTGATAATAGCAGCTTAAAATATCAGAATCTCTGGTATGAAATAGTACTCAGATGCACACTTATATCTTAAAAGTATTTATATCAGAAAGAACCTATAATTGAAAGAATTCCCCACGCAAAGACACCTCGCCAGGAGAATTCCAATTTTATTGCAAAAAGCTGTGTGCTTATATAGAACTAAAGGGGAGATGGTAGGGCTTAGATAAATGGCAGGCCACCTGTTTATTGGCAAGTTCTTCCAGATATCAGCTCCGGAGCTGATATTAGTTCTCACTGGGGCTAAGGTTCCCCGCCAGCGAGATTTGAAATTGGCGCCGGCGGGAGAGTTCACATGGGCAGGAACTTTTTGTGCCACTGCAGAAAAGAAGAAGGTAGGAAGAAGTCCTTAGGCGCCATGTTGGGGTTTTTTCTCTGGGGTACGGCTGCCGTTTATACTTTTCCCAACAATAATAACAATCAAATTATTTTCAAATTAGGTAGTAGGAAGGAAAAAATAAGAGTAGGGGCAGAAATATGTGAGTAGAAAAGAAATACATCTAAAAGTTGATAAAAATCTAGCAAGTCTAATCAAGAAAAAAGAGCAAGAAAGAATATCAACAGGAAGAGAGCTATCAAAACAACCCCTCATATGCTAAAATTGTATTAAAGTAGTATTACAGTTGAATAATTACAAATATATAGCTTACATAATTTGATTTATTTTAGAGGATGGAAACCTTGCTTGTTTATGCAATACATGTGAGTGATGTTTTTTCCCCCATCCTTTCACCTTCAGTCTGTAGATATCTTTGCCTATGAGTTGAGTCTTTTGGGGACAGCATATTGTTGGGTCTTGTTTTTTAATCCAGTCTGCGTTTTTTTGATTGATGAGTTTAGTCCACTAATGTTCAAGGTTATTCTTGAGGTATTGTTTGTGTTCCTGGTTATTTTAGTTTATTTTTAGTTTTTAATTTGAATTAGTTTTTCCTATGACTCACCATTCCTTCAGTATAGATCCTCCCTTTGATGGTTTTCACTTTTTTTCCCCCATTTCATCATCATGGAATATTTTGTTGTGAATATTCTGAAGTACAGGCTGACTGGTTGTGAATTCTTTCAATTTTTGTTTATCTGGAGAGTTTTTATTTCATCTTCAGACCTGAAGCATAATTTTGCTGGATATAGGATTCTTGGTTGGCATCCATTTTCTTTCAGAGCTTGGTATATGTTATTCTAGGACCACCTAGCTTTGATGGTCTGGGTTGAGAAATCAGCTGAGATCTGAATTGGTTTCCTTTTATATGTAATCTGATATTTTTCTCTTTCAGTCTTTAAAATTTTATCTTTATTCTGTAAGCTAGGTGTTTCATTATAATGTGCCTTAATGTTAGTCTGTTGTAATATTGCACATTTGAGGCCGTGTAAACCTCTAGTATTTGGTTTTCCATTTCATTCTTTAGCTTTGGGAAATTTTCTGATATTATTTTATTGAAAAGATTGTGCATTCCTTTGGTTTGATAAACCTATTAAACATTCATGTAAAAATGTCAAGGAGGCAGTCCGATGTACAAGTGTGGCATTTTAGAGAAGTTCCTGAGCTAGAGATACAGATTTGGATGTCAGTAGCATATAGCAGTAAAGTCACAAGACTGAGTTTTCTAACTCATATATTTAGAAAGGAGCCCAGAATCAGGTGCTCAGGCATCCCTCACATTTAGAAGTTCTTTAAAAGAGGAGAAATGGGGAGAAGAAGAAGAAGAAAAAAAGAGCTTCTTTTTGAGGGTTCATGTCATCTGCATAATTTTCAGTATAAAAGGGTACCATAATGTGCTTACCCATATTCTTTCAAATGGATATTTAAATCTCTGTTGTTCCCCTCCCCACACTGACCCTAGTATTTGAGGCATGATAACAACCCTTCCTTGAATGCCTTTGACTTTTAAACAATGGTAGTTGAATTACTAGGACAAAAGGCATGTGTTTTTATTTTGATAGTTTCTGTCAAATTTATCTCCAAAGAGGATATCCAAAATTTCTTCCCCTGTTAGTGACTAATGTATGAAAATGCTGGTTTTCCTGAATGCTTGCCAACGCAGCCTGAATCTTTGTCAAAATTTTAAGTGAGAAATTGTGTCATTTTATAGCTTTAAAATTATGAATTTGAATTCTGGGTGTTCACTCAACATTTTTATTCTTTGAATTGCGTTTTCTGAGTTTTATAGTTTTTTTATTGATTTGCTGTAACTTTCTGATCATTCACTTCACAAGTATTGCACATGTTTTCCGACTTCCATTTATGAGATTTGCATTGTAGTTTTAAATTTTTATTTAGGGCTTTTTTTTTTTTTTGGTTAGCATTTTGGAAAAGTTTCCCCACCAAAGGATTTTTTTTTCCCCCTAGTACTTAGGAGGTTTAATTTTTCTGGTTATTTCTTGTACTTACGTACTAATCTTTTTTAACTTGTTAAATTGATTCTAATATTTATTTGGTGAGAATTGTCAAGACAATTTTGAAAAAGATAAATGGAGGAGAGACTAATATGAGAAAACAATAGTGTAGTATTGACACAAAATGGAGAGAGGAGTAGAACAGATTAGAAAGCCCAGAAAACAGTTACATAAAGGATTAAGATTACGATTTTCAAAGTTGTCATTACAGAGAAATAATGGGAAGACTTAAACATTAAAAGAAAGTAAAATTAAGAGTGTATCTTCTGATCTAGGGGTAGAGAAGATTAAAATGTAAAAGCAAAGGACATAAGAAAATTACAAACATCAAAAATGTATTTACATTGTTCACTCATATTTAGGCAATGGTTGGCTGAGTCCATTGCTCTGGGTCCAAGATGAAACAGTAATTCAAGGTGGAAGGTTATGGTGGAAGGAAGCTTCCATGGCAGCCAGGAAGCAGAGAGGAAGAGCAGTTACCCACCCTGTTAGTTTGTTCAAACTAGGATGGACTGATTAGGTTATAATTCTTGTCATCCAATCTTTTATTTGCAAACATTCACACAGTTACACAGGAACTTTTGGGAAACACTTTGTATCCAAACCATAAATGGAAACAATCTAAATACCCTTTGATCAATGGAATGGATTGGTAAAATGTGTTATATACATACAACGAAATATTACCTAACCTTAAAAAAGGAAAGAGCACAGAAATTCAGTGTTTTAGCATGTGTCAGAACTTCGAAGTCCTTATGCTGGGTGAATTAAGCCAGTTACAAAAGGACCTGAATTGTCCCATTCATAGGGAAAGTTGAGTGATGATTACCAGGGGCTGGGAGGAAGGAGGATGAAAAGTCTGGAGATAGATGGTGGTGATGGTTGTGGAACAGTGTGGATATACCTAATGCCACAAAACTATATACTTAAACTAACTTAGAATATACTTAAGAATACTTAAAATATATTTAAAATGGTAAATTTTGCTATCTATATTTAATCACAAATGTAAAACTATGCAACAAAAATATCAGTATAGATTTTTTCCTTTTCACAAACAGGAAAATGATGATTACCACAGTAGGCAAATTATAAAATGTATTAAAGAAATTCTGAAGAGATAAAACAGAATAAGTGGATGAAATAGAGTGGGAAAAGTTTGATAGTGAGATGTTAACTTAGCAACCACTAGAGTGTACAATGGGATATAGATGTGTCTCGAAGTTAATCAGATTGGGGGATAGGACTGTAGTTAGAAATATCCACTGTGACAAAAAGTCAACATAAAGTGACTGGAAGGTGTGTAGATATTCTGAGAAGGGTGCAGAGAGTTGTTGCTTAATGGTTCCTAAGCCAAGCCATCAAAATAAGTTACCTAGGGAGTTTGTTTGTTTGTTTTTTAAGTGAACTTTTAACTTCAGAATCATTTTAGATTTACAGAAAAATTGTAGCATTTTCTATACATCATACTAGTCTTCTCTATTCTTAATAACTTGTGCTCATAGGGTAAGTTTGTCACAAATGACAAACCAATATTTATGTTATTATTAGCCAAAGTCTATAATATCCTTCAGATTTATTGAGTTTCTTTTTCTGTTCCAGCATCCTATCCAGGATGCAACATTACATTTAGTAATCATGTGGTGTTGGGTTTCTCTTGGCTATAATAAAACCTTGAAAGTTTTAAGGAGTATTGATTAGATATTTGTAGGATGATACACTACTGGAATTTGTCTTAGGTTTTTTGTTTTCATGATTAGACTGGGGTTGTGGGGAGGAGGATTATATGGGTAAAATTGTCATTTTCATCAAATCAGAAGTATATACAGTAAATATGACTTACACCATTGATTTTAACTTTGATCACCTGGCTGAGACAATGTATTTGTTAGGTCTCCCCACAGTACTGTAACTTCCTCCCCTGCCTTTCCATACTGTATTCTTGGAAAGGAAGTCACTATGCCTAGCCCACACTTAACAGAGTGGGGACTTATATGCTCCATCTCCTTAGGAGCAGAGTATCTACATAAACTAGCTGTACTTACTTCTTCATGAAAGATTTATCTGTTCTCTCCATTTATTTATTCTATCATTATGTCACTGTGGATAACATCTTGGTCTGTAATCTAATTGTACTTTACTCATTCTATTGCTCAAAATTTTTTTCTTTACCCAGTGGGGTCTCTTTCAGTTGATACCTGTGTGCCTTTGATAATGTCACCATTGTTGTGTTTTATATATTTATGCATACTTTTTGAGCAATTTCTTACTTTCTGTCAGTATAAGATTTTCTAGTCTCATCTTGTACATATCCTGCTTTAGTCCTGTTTCTCCAAGGGACCTTTTTATTAGAGAAAGGTGTTGATGATGGCTATGGTTTGACTGTGTCTTATCCTTCAAGGGTTCATGTGTGAAAGATTGGTCTGCATTGTGTTGATATTAGGTAGAACCTAATGGGAATTAGGTGCCTGTGTGTGGTGTCCTTGGAAGGGACTAAAGTGGTTCTCATGGGACCAAAGTTAGTTCTAAAGAAAGTGAGTTGTTACAAGAGCAAGGCTGGCCCTTGAAATAACTTCATCTTCCTGACAATGTGATTTCTCTGTTTCTCTTTCACATGTGCTCCCATTGTTTTTATGCCATCCACCTTTAGCAGGCATCAGCAGATGCCTGTACCTTTGAACCTGCAGCCCCAATACTTTGAGTACCAGCCTTAGATCTGATTGTAGTTAAAAAAAAAAGGACATATAGTAACAAAGATCTGTGTCTAATATATGCATCTTGCTGCCGAGTTACTGCTGCTTGTAGCTCTCAGCTGATATTGGAAAGAAATATGTGTATATACTAATTATATATGCATATCCATAAATATTGTATGTAACCATCTGCATCTATATATTAAACCAAACATGAGTTCATATTGATATCTCCAGCTGTAATCCGATACTACATTCTAGTATTTTCCTGACTTCCTTACTTTTAACTTCCCACTTCCACAGTGATAAATCTGGCGCAACCATTCAACATCCATTTATTCAATTGTTCATTTCCAGTGTATACATGTATAGTGATTTCAGAATTTAAACCCATACCTTCCCAGAAACTTTTAAAAATTTAAATAAAATTCACATAACATAATTCAGTGTTTTGAAGTACATTTCAGTGGTTTTTAGTGTATTTACAATGAAGTGTAAATGTCACCACTAATTCCAGAATATTTTTGTCACCTTATAAAAACCAAAAAAAACCCCTCTGGTACTCATCAAGAAGTATCAAGCAGTTCCCCTTTCCAATATTCACCAGCAACTACTAGGTTGGCTTTTTAGAAAGTGATTTTCTTACCCCTGCACACACCCTCGCCCCCACAACACACACCACCACCACCAGTTCCAGATATTTTGATTCAGTATTCTGAAATGAAGCTAGGAATCTGTATCTTTAAAAAAGTGTTCTTGCTTCTGGTAACCAGGCAGGCTAGAATTATCAAGTAGCAGGAACCTAAAAGCAGAGCTTTTTAAAATTTGAGAAAAAATTAAAATGTTCTAGAAGCAGTAATGAAAATTCAAGGATCACCTCATCAAAACTAAAAACAATGCCAGCAAAGTTTGAAGATCCTTAAAGTTTGCTTAGATAGCATGAAATGAGGGAAAGAAACCAATTTATAAACTGTCAGCTTTTTTCATCAGTGCTTAGATTTCAGGGTAAGTTTTAATATGTAGTATTTTTCAGTTTTGATGTGTTTTGTTCTGTTTTTGTCCTTTTAAAAATTATTTTTGTGTTGTGGTTTCAAGATTGAACCCAGGCCCTTGTGTATGCTAGGTAGCACTGTGCCACTGAGTTCTACCACACACCTAGCTCTCCTTGTTGTTCTCCCACCTGCTTAATTTTTTTAAAAAAATTGTATAGCCCTGTCAGGCCCCAATATTCCGGGCCCCAATGCTTTGGTCAAAATGCAGTCTTACAGGATTAGTGCTAATTGACTAGTGGTAGCTATGGATTTGTTGTAAAGCTAAGTGTACCTGGTAACTTTAGGAAAGTTTTGTTGACAGAACGTTCTGCCTTTGGGTTTTTGGGATTGGCTTATTTCACTTAGTGTAATATTCTCCAGTTCTATCCATTTACTGGCAGATGCCATAATTTTATTCTTTATGGCCAAGTAATAGTTCCTTGTTGTACCACAGTTTCTTTATTCGTTCATCTGTTGAAGGGCACTTAGCTTGGCTATTGTGAATTGAGCTGCCATAAACCTTGAAGTGGCTGCATCACTGTAGTATGCAGATGCTAATCCACATCAAGGGTAGAAATGATTAGAAGTTCATTGGACTAGGTAAGGGGAATTAATGCAAAGGAGGGAGCATGGAAATAGGAAAGACAGTAGAATGAATCAGACATATCTTTTCTGATGTATGAATACATGACTGACGTAACTCCACATCATGTAGCATGCAATAGTGGAATCCTAATTGGAACAAATTATTCTATGTATGAATAATATGTCAAAATTCACTTTACTGTCATGTTTATAGCAAGAACAAATAAAAGAAAGATTTAGAGACTTTTATTTGGGTCCCTTCTTTCCTTTAAAATAGAAGCTAAAGGATAATGGTAGTGCTTTGTTAGACTCCCAGGAACAGTCTTCAGGTTGAACCTAAAGCGATAAGATGGAGTAATTAGAACAAACAAAATAACAATGTTTAAAGCATTGACTTTGAGGGCCCCGCACTCAGTAAATGCAGAGGACTATAAAAGCAATCTTCAAATAGTTTTTTTTCTATGTAACTCCTAGAGGAATACTTTTGTAAAAACTTTTACATGTAGAATCTACCCATCCACAAATTCTGTTTCTTTTTTTAAGTTTTATTTATTCATTTTAGTTGTTGATGGACCTTTACTTTTTATTTATATGTGGTGCTCAGAGTCAAACCCAGTGCCTCAACACATTTGAGGCAAGTGCATTACTACTAAGCCACAACCTAACCCCCACAAATTCTATTTCTGTTCCTGAAAGTTCTCTAACCACACTATCAATTGGAGATGATTATTTTTGTTGTTGTTGTTTGTTTCCCACTCCCTCTCAGCCCTATCTTGCAAAGAGTTTTGACTTCTTTTTTATTGGACTCTTTACCTCACCTAAGAGTTTCTCCCTAATTCTCCTTCCTTCAGTCATGTCTTTGGTCTGTAAGGAGCAACAATGTGTTAATTTTAAGGAAAGAAACATTTTTCCAAAAGTAAAATCAACTACTTATATTGTATCCTTTAGCTGTTGGATAACCAAGTCTAAAGTAGATCTTGTACCTGGTCTGGCTTAAACAATAAAGTGGCCCTTAAACAAGTATTAATGTCTCTCTGCAGTCCTTAGGGCAAAGAGGTTAGAGTACAAGTAGTATAATAGATACCAAGACTGTTATAAAAGAATGGAACAGTGTAAACTCTTCTTAGCCACATGAAGTACTGCCAAATGTTTACATTTATTACATGGCTATGCCACTTTGCTCCTGAACCCCCAGGGCTATGTGAAAGAAAGTTCCAGTTTCACTATGTCCTCACCAACACTTGATCCTAGTCTTTAATTTATTTTTTTGAGTGTGTATTGTGGTTCATTACTAACTTTCCTCATGACTAATGATATTGAACATCATTTCCTGTAATTATTTGCCATGATATTGAACATCATTTCCTGTACTTATTTGCCATTATGTACAGTGTGCGCGCACACAATTTTTATTTCCCACTAGGGATTGAACTCTGGGTTACTTAACTACTAAGCCACATCTTCTGCCCTTTTTATTTTTTGTTTTGATACAGGGTCTGGCTAAGTTGCTGAGGCTGGCTTTGAACATGCAATACTCCCTAGCAGCCGGCATTACAGGCACGCATCACTACACCTAGCTTATTCTATATTCTCTAATGAACTTTTAAAATCTTTTATTCATTTTAAATTTGTTTTTTTTTATCTTATTGATTCACAGGAGTTATATTTATATGTCTTGGGCATGAATCTTCTATAAAGATATGATTTGCAGAGACGTTTTTTTGTAGGTATTTTTTCCTTATATGAATTGCTTTTCATTTGCGGGGGGGGGGGTGGCTATTGGGAATTTAACTCAGGAGTGCTTTACCTTTTTATTTTTTATTTTGATACAGTATCTTGCCAAGTTGCTGAGGTGGCCTTGAATTTGGGATTTTTCTGTCTGAGCCTCCCAAATCTTTGGGATTACAGGTATATGCCACCACACCTGGCACTTTTCATTTTCTAACAAGGTCATTTAAAGAGCAAAAGATTTTATTTGTGAAATCCAGTTTATTTATTGTTTCTTTTATAAAGTTTTTGTTTTTCATAATCCATTTAGGAAAATTTTGTGTAATCCAAGATCACTGAAATATTCTCATATTTTCTGCTAGTAATACTCATACATTTAGATGTATGATGGGTTTTGAGATATGAGGAAAGGGTCAAAAATCGCTTTTCTGGCATATTGATTTGCAATTGTAGAATACCATGTGTTGAAAAGAATGCATCCTTTCCCACCCCCGTGAATTGTATTGATAGCTCTTTGAAAAGCAGTTGGCCATATGGACCTGTATATCCATTTCTGGATATTCCTATGTGTCATATCTACATTGGGTTAGTAAATATCCATATTTACTGTCTTTATAGTAAATATGGAAGGAAATCAGGTAACATTCTGATTCATGAACACGGTATAGGTTTATTTAGGTCTTTAACTTCATCAATGTATTGTGTTTGTCACTGTACAGTCTTAGACACATTTCGTTATATTTATCCTTAAGGATTTAGTGTTTCTGATATTTGTGATAGTCATTTTTTCCCCTTTATATAACAAATACCTGAGGTAATCAACCTATAAAGAGAAAAGGTTTATTCTTGCTCAAATTTTAATTAGAGGTTTCAGACGTGAGCAATTCACCCTGTTGTAGGGCTGTGACAAAGCCCACATACCTTAGTGGAACCTCAGAGTTATACAGAGTGGCTCACCTCATAGCCAGGCAGTAAAAGAGAGGGGGGGGAAAAAGAAGAGGAAGACACTGGGGTTCCATAGTTCCTTTAAGGACACACCCCTAATGACCTGAAGACCTCCCAGTGGACCCTACCTCTTAAAGTCTTTTTCTACTGCTTACTAATAATGCCACTGTGGAGATCAAGTATTTATCACATGGACCTTTGTTCTACTTAAGAATACAGATTATAGCAATGTTATTCACACAGCCAGGGCACTTTTTCACTGAGCAACATTCCTAGCCCTTTTCTTAAAAGAAAAAAAAAAAGTTTGTTTTTTTTTTTTTAAATTTCAGACAAGGTCTTGCTTAATTCTAAGACTGTCCTCAAATTTGTGATTGTCCCAAGTTGCTGGCATTAGAGGTGTGTATCACGATACCTGGCCCTTACTTATTAGTACTGTTAACTTCTTAGTAGATACTATGGCTTTGTCTTCATAGGTGATCATGGCATCTGAAAATAAGGCCTGCTATTATGCCTTCCTTTCCAAGTTATATACCTTTTACTTTTTTTTTCTTTATTGAATTGATAAGGACCACCAGTAAGTACAGTGTTGAATAATAGTGGTGAGACATCCTTGACTCATTGTTAATCATAGAAAGCATTCAAATTCCGTTTTGTATTTCTATTTTGCAGATTTATTATTAACGAGTATTGAATGTTATCAAACATTGTGTCATGTGAGATTTTTTTATTTGCTTTAATTAATAAAGCAATTATATCGAATAAGTTAACCTTAAATTCCTAAGATAAGCCCTACTCATTCATGGTATATATCCTTATATAATTGTGTTTGATTTGCTGATTTTTTTGAGGGATTTGTTTTTTAGTTTGCATGAGGTATATGGGTCTGAATATTTGTTGTAGAAGGCATAGTCTGCTTTTGGTATTGGGCAATGGTGTCCTCATCAAAGTGTTCCTGCCTCTTTTCTTCAGGAGAGTTTGTGTATAAATGGCATTTTTTCTTCCCTGAAATATTTTGTGGGCCTCACCGTTGGAGCCATCTTTACCTGGAGTTTCTTTTTTTAAATTATGAATTTAATTTCTTTAATAAATACAGAGCTTTTGAGGTGATCTTTCCTGAGTGAGCTTTGGTGTTTGTGTCTTTGATGGAACTTGTGTATTTCATAATAATTTATTGAATTTATTTGCATGTATTAGTAATATCCCTTTATCTTTTATGTATTTATAGTATCTGCATGTTGTTCCTCTTTCATTGTTCATGTGGGTATAGTTTTGTTTTATTTCTAATTGATCTGTCTAGATATTTATCAATTTTATTGATCTTTTTAAATAACAAGTTTTCTGTTTCAATTTTTCTTGACTTTTTAGTTTGGAGATAGTCCTTTAATCTTCTATAATTCTGGTGTAATTTCTTTTTTTCTGATAACAAATTGTGTATAATTTTAATTTTCTTTAAATTTGTTTAAAGTTTTAAATTTGTTAAAATTAAAAAAAAATTTTAAAGATGGCCTATCTTGGTAAATATTCTGTGTGCCTTTGAAAATAATGAGTATTCTACTCTAGATGGGAAAGCTTATTTGTCAATGCCAATTGGATCCATTATTGCTAATTTTCTTTCTTAGAGAATAGTTGAAGCCTACTTGAATTTATTTCTTGAATTTGTTAGAATTTCTTCAGTCAGTTCTATCAAGTTTTGCTTCATGTGTTTTATAGTTCTCTGTTAGTTGTATATGTATTTAGGATTTGTATGTCTTAGTGAATTGACCCTTTTATCAACAAGTAATATGTATGTTTTTCTGCTCTTGAGATCTATACCAATATTAATATAGCCACTTTAGCTTTCCTTTGATTAGTACACTTACATGGCATACTGTTTTTCTATGCATTTATTTTAACTTACCTGTATTAATATATCTGAAGTGAATTCCTTCATGTCCATTCTTCTCCCCTCTTTTGACAACCTCTGTTTGATTAATGTATTTAAAACATTAGTATTTCATAATTTTTGGTATTTTGAATTAGGTCTGTCATTTTTTGCTGAGTTTCCAATGTACTTCATTTCTCAATTTCCTTTTCCTGCCTTCTGTTGGGTTATTTGTACATTTTTATACATTCTATTTTAATTATCTACTTCGATTTTGGTTTTGTATAGTTTATATGGTGGTTGATCTAGTGATTATAGTTTATATCTCAGGACCAGAACCTAATAACCTAATTATATATTAAATGATTAATATTTGTTGTTTAAAGCAATATTTTTGGAATATAATTGTGATTTTTATCACATAAGTGATAACTTTTTTCCAAGTAGAGATTTAAAAAATAAAGTTTCATAATATAATCTATTTACTATATTGCCTATAGTATTTTAATATTCACCACACTCCTTTAGTTCACTAGTAACTTGCTTTGCTTCATCTACAAAGGAGAGATTACTATTACTTTCTTAGTTTCACTTAAGCCGATGATTTGTGTTATTATAATGCTCAGTTTTGAGTTTGTGTTTCATGACTTATATAATTCTGTCTCTGCCTAAGATTTATACATAGCCAGCTCTGAAGACACTGCTGTTTAAACGATTCTGTTTATTTGGTAATAGTTGAAACAGTTGAGTGGCCCTAAGGTATAAGCTGTATTTTTTCTCTGTAAAGTCAAGAAAACATCAAAACCAAAATTTTAACCAGTAGAACAATTTCAAGAGCATAGTAGATTTCATTAATACTTGATTGACAGTGTTTAGATTTTAATTATTCACGTAAGTATTAGAATGACAGTTTTCTTGGACCAATGATATTCATGTATAAGAAATTTATAACATGAAGAGTTAAAAATAAACTCATAAGTCATTCTGCTTATTGGGTTAGCCTCTGTCTAACCCAATACAGTGCACTAAAGCTTTCTGTGATGATAGAATTATATATCTGCAGTGTAAATTGTAATAGCTACTCTAATGTCATCTAATTTTAATTAAGCTTTAAATTGCCACGCATGGCTAATAGCTCATCAGACAGCAAAACAAGTCTAGCTTCATCTTCCTCTTTTACATATAAAACCTCAAAAACTTTTTCTAGCTTTCTCAAGCATAACCCTGTCTTAAGTATAACTTTTGGCAGGATACAGAGTAGGAGAGAATAGGCTGAACTAATTGGAAAGCAAATGGTGCAAATAGTAATAATTACAATACAACATAAATATTGTATTGGTGAACAGGTTAATAAAATTATTAAATGTCTTGGGATATTCAATGAAGAATTAAAAATTATACTAGGGATTTTAAGTAGGAAAAGGCTTAATATAGGAAATTACATGATGTAAAATAACCAGTCAGACTAATTAGGTTCTTGGTTGAATCTTCAGAAATGAATTCCAGCCAACACAGAACTAGTAGGGAATGTATTTGGAGATTTCACTGCTTGTGGTTATTCAGAAAGCAAAAGGTATTCGTAGTGTAGAGAAGATGGGAAATAACCTGATTTTCTTTTTTGTCAGTGACTAGTTAAGTGGAGTTGAACAACAGAACTTTAATTAGAACCTCAAATTGTTAAGTAAGAACTTATTTTAGGTTGGAATAGCTTTGAGAAAATAAATGATTTATAGAGACATTGAGAAAACAAAAAATTGGACTAATCGTGGTGGTGGTTCCTAATTTAACTGTGGTGCCTAATTCTAAGAGGTTCTATTTATGTGTGTGTGTGTGTGTGTGTGTATACACATACATACATACACACACACACACACACACACACACACACACAAATAACTAATATATCCATTCTTTACAGATCCAGGATGAGAAGACTGATAGAAGAAGAAGCTAGCTGAACAGCTATAAAATGCCCAAATCTGGGTTTGCAAAACCAGTTCAGAGTGAAAATTCTGACAGTGACAGCAATATGGTAGAGAAGCCATATGGAAGAAAGGTACATGATTGTAACTTAAGTTGTTTTTATTCTTTTGGAACTGGCGAAAATGACACCAAATTTGGTAATTTTAATAATTACTCATAAAATAAAAAGCCACATTGATGTCAGATGTGTTTGTCAGCTTTCCATTACTATAACACAAATACCTGAAGTGATTTGCACTGAAGAAAGGTTTAAAAGTTTATTTTGGCTCACAGTTTTGCAGGTTTCTGTGCATGGGCAGTTGAGCCCACTGCTTTAAGTTCTGTGGTGAGACAATAAGTGGTTTTTGGAGGAGCTGAGACATTTACCTCATGGCCAGTAAAAGAAGAGAAGAGATAGGGCTGGATTCCCATTATCTTTTTGAGGGCATGCACTGAGTGACCTAAGATTTAGTACTAGGCACCACCTCTTAAAGGTTCCACTTCCTCTTAATTCTACTGTGTATGCTGGGGACACAGCCCTTAAACACATGGGCCTCTGGGAAGCATTCTATATCTAAACCATAATACCAGGTAAGTCCAAACTATTTATCTAAGCACCAGAAGCACCAGAAATCAGTTGGATTCCTGAGGCTACAGTTATTTCGTTCCCTGATATGAACATGGTTACAACTAAAAAATAATTAATCACAAGAAAGGGGGAAGTGCCAAGACTTCACAGTTATTTGGCATTTCTTTCCCTACCTTCTAATCTTTGTTGACAAAACACATATACACACTAGCCACCACATTTTCCAGGTCTGTAACTTGGGTAAATTTATATAACTTCTCCATCCTCAGTATTTCTATGTATAATAGAGGGAAATAATGCTTTAAATGGTTGTTTTGTTGGAGAAATAGCATGTTATAGTTAACACAAGGGTTGACACAAAGTAAATGCTTAATAAATGTTAACAGTTGTCTTAGTAATTAGTGTCGATGACAGGTGATTCTTTTTCCATCTGTCCTTCTCCATCCTATTTTATTTAGATACCCAGAACCTATAAACTAATGTCTTCTAACTTATCTCATTATCTCTAGTTTCCTTTCCTAGTTGGTTTTATACATTATTTCAAATTTTTCTTTGTTTTCTTTTTTTGTTTTGAGTCTATTTCTTTTAAAGCCATATTCTTGTTGAAGGACATCTGAAGTTTCCCCTAGGTTTTTGCTAACAGATCCATACAGCTGTCATCACAATCTAGTTTTACACTATTTCCATCACTGTGAAAAGATCCTTGTTGCCTCTTTGCAATTGGTCCCCACTCTTATCCCATCCCCGGGAAATCTTAAATCTGCTTTCAAACTTCAAGAAGTATCTGTTTTCATATTGTCTTCTTTTCAAAATAGTTTTGGCTATTCAGGGTCCATGGAAAAGAATAGCCTATTAGGATTTTAATGGGAATTTTATTGAAGCTGTATATTGAATCTTTTATTTTTTAGTTGTAGCTGGACACAATACCTTTTTTTTTTTTTTTTTTTTAGAATTTTTATGTGGTGCTGAGGATTGAACCTAGGGCCTCTCACATGCTAGGTGAGCACTCTACCACTGAGCCACAACCCCAGCCCTGTATATTGAATCTTTAGGTCATTTTGGGTAGTATCTCTTAATAATATTGTCTTCCAGTATACGAGCTTGTTTGGTCCACTTATTTAGGACCTTTTCAGTTTTTCTTAGAACTGTGGTAGTTTTCAGTGTTCAAATTTAGTACTTTTATTGTTAAATTATTTACAAGTATTTTTTATGTCAGTGCTATTTTAGATACTTTCATTTTAGATTTTTTGTTGATAAAATAGAAATACAATTTAATTTTATATAATGGTCTTGTATCCTGTGACCTTACTTGTTTATTGGCTCTAAGAGTTTATGATTGCTTAGGATTTTCTATATATAAGATCATATCATGTGTGACTTAAGATAATTTTACTTATTTGCCAGTCTGGATTTTATGTTTTCTTGCCTGATTGTACTGGCAGTCCCTGGCATTTGCATATTTAGTCCACTGACATTTAATATAATTATTGATGTGGTTTTTATCTAGTAAGAGTTTATATCTATTATTTTTCTTTTTGTTCATACATGTTTCTTCTTCTATGTTGCCTTTTTTGGTTTTAAATACTTTTCAGTATTTTTATTTTTCTGATTTTTATTTTATTTATTTATTTGGTTTTTAGTACTAGGGATTGAATCTAGGATTACCCTATCACTGAGGTACAATCACCAACCTTTTTTTTTTTTTCCCCAATCTTTTTTAAGATAGGTTCTTGCTGAGTTGTCCAGGTTGGCCTCAAACTTTTTATTTGTTTGTTTATTTATTTTAGGATACATTGTAATTACACACAAGAAAGGAATGTGTTGTTACATATTTGTACATACTATAATTTGGTCAGTTTTGTTCCCCATTACTTTTCCTCTCTCCACCCCCTGATTGCTTTCCTCTACTCTGCTAGTCTCCTTTCTATTTTCATGAGACCCCTGCTCTACACACTCACTCTCACACTCTCTCTCTCTCTCTCTCTCACCCCCTCATCTTCTTTTACTCTTTTATTTCTCTCTAGCTTCCACATGGGAGAGAAAACACATGAACCAGTCAATTTTTAGTGTTTCTTAGTTCACTTCACATATGCTCTTCTCAAGTTGTTATCTGTTAACCTGCAAATGATATAACTTCACTCTGAAATGTGTTTATAAACCACACTTTTCTTTATCAAACTGTTTACAGATACCTAGGCTGGTTTCATAATTTGCTGTTGTAATTTGCTGCTGTAAACATCGTCATGCATCTATTGCTACAGTATGTTGACTTTAATTCTTTAAGATAAATACTAAGGAGTGGTATAGCTGGATCACATGGGGATTTCATTCCTTGTCTTTTGATGAACCTCCATACTGCTTTTCACCCACCAAAGTGTTTCTTTTTTCCCATATCCCCTCTAGTGTTTATTATTATTTGTATTCTTGATGGCTGCCATTCTGACTGGAGTGAGTTGAAATCTCAGTGTAGTTTTGATTTGCATTTTCCTAATTGCTAAAGATATTGGACATTTTTTTCATACATTTGTTGGCAATTCTATTTCTTCTTTTGAGAAATATCTTTAGTTCATTTCCTTATTCATTGATTGGGTTGTTCCTTTGGTGGGTTTTTTTTTTTTGGAGTTATTTATATATTCTGGATATTGATTCTCTGTCAGAGAGTAGTAAAGGTTTTCCTCCCGTATTTTAGTTTTTCTTCTTCATGCTTTTAATTTTTTGCTGTCAGAAGCTTACTTCCCTCCCCTGACCCACACCCCCTTTGGGACTGTTTCATTGGCCCTGTGTTTTCTTCTAGGAGTTGTATAATTTCTGGTCTAATTCTTAGATCTTTGATTTGTTATTAGTTGATTTTTGTGTAGGATGAGAGATAAAGACCTATTCTCATTCTGATACATATGGATAACTAGTTTAACAGCACCATTTGTTAAAGAGGCTGTCTTTTCTCTAGTGTATGTTTCGGCACCTTTATTGAGGATCAGATTACTGAATCTGTATTTACTTGTGTCTTCTATTATTTACCATAGGTCATCAGGTATTGTGATACCTCCAGCATTGCTTTTTTTGGCTTAGAATTACTTTGGCTGTTTGGGTGTTTATTCTTTCGAATGAATTTTAGGACTGTGTTTTTTAGTTCTGTGAACAAAGTCATTGGTATTCTGGTGGAAATTGCATTGAATCTGTATATTGCTTTTGCTAGTGTGGCCATTTTAATAAATATTAATTCTACCTATCCATGAACATGTGAGATCTTTCCATCTCCTGAAGTCTTCAATTTCTGTCTTCACCTCCTTGATTAGATTTATTTCTAAGTGTTTTCGCCTCTTTGATTAGATTTATTTCTAAGTGTTTTTTTAGATTCATTATTAGTGCATAGAAAAGCTTTTGATTTTTATTTGTTGAATTTGTAACTAGCTACTCACAGAATTTGCTTTTTAACAGTAGCAGTCTTTTGGTGGAGTTTTTGGATCTTCTAAGTACAGGATCATGTCATTTGCAAATGATAATAATTTGACATCTTCTTCTCCTATTTTTATCCCTTTTGTTTTCTTCTCTTGCCTGATTCCTCTGGCTAGAATTTTTAGTACTATAATAAATAGGAGTGATGTAAGCAGATATACTTGTTTTGTTCCAGATTTCAAAGGAAATGCTTTTTAGTTTTTCTCCATTCATTATAATGTTGGCTTTGGGCTTTTTGTATAAAGCCTCTATGATGTTAAGATAGGTTCCTTGTCTTTCTGAGGTTGGTGTCTTCAGTGTTTTTTTTTTTTTCACGAATGGGTGCTGAATTTTGAATTTTGTTGAAGGCTTTCTCTGTATCTATTGACATGTCTAAGTGGTTTTTGTCCTTAATCTGTTTATGTGATGAATTACATTTATTGGTTTGTGTATGTTAAGCCATCCTTGCATCTCTGGGACAAAACCAACTTGGTCAAGAAGTACAATGTTCTTAATACGTTGTCGAATATGTTTTTCTAGTATTTTATTAAGGTTTTTACATCTAAGTTCATCAATGACGTTGGTGTGCAGTTTTCTTCCTTGATGTGTCCTTATCTGTTTTTTTGTATGACTGATACTGGTTTTCATAGAGTGAATTTGGAAGTATTCCGTCTCTTTCTATTTCGTGGAATGATTTAAAGAGCATTGGCGTTAGCTGAATGCTACCAGACCTCTAAAGAACTGAGAATCAGCCTTGTCCTGGAATTTTCTGTGTTGAAAGTATTTTTATTACTGCTTCTATCTCATTGCTTTTTCCGTGTGTTTAGGTTTTATGTGTCCTCCTTATTCAATTTTGACAGGTCTCATGTATCTAAAAATGTATCCATTTCTTCTAGGTTTTCCAATTTATGAGAGTATGTTCAGAATAGTCCCTGGTAAGCCTCTGGATTTCTATGATGTCTCTGTAATGTTTCTCCTTTTGCATCTCTTAATTTCATCAGTTTGGGTCTTATTTTCTTTCTTTCTTTCTTTCTTTCTTTCTTTCTTTCTTTTTTTCTTTCTTTCTTTCTTTCTTTCTGTTCTGGGAATTGAACTCAGGGGCACTCTACCACTGAACCACATCTCTAGCTCTGTTTTGTATGTTTATTTAGAGACAGGATCTCAGCGAGTTGCTTAGTGCCTTGATTTTGCTGAGGCTGGCTTTGAACTCAATATCCTCCTTCCTTAGCCTCCTGAGCAGCTGGAATTATAGGCATGCACCACTGTGCCTGGCTGGAGTCTTCTCTTCTTTGGGATAGTTTGAGCTATGGGCTCATCAGTCTTATTATTTCAAAGACCCAACTGTTTGTTTCATTTGTCCTTTGAGTCCTTTTTTTAGTTATCAATTGTATTGATTTCAGCTCTAATCGTAATTATTTCCTCTTCCCTTCTACTGGTTTTGGTATTAGTTTGCTGTTTTCAAGATCCCTGAGATGCATCAGTAAGTTATTTGGGATTTTTCTGATTTTCTTATGTAGGCACTCATACACTTTCTTTTAATATTGCCTTCATAATGTCCCAGTTTTTCCGGTATGTTCTATTACTATTCTTGTTTGATTCTAAGAATTTAAAAATTTCTCCCTGATTTCTTTCATCATCCATTCATCATTCAAAAGTGTACTATTCAAACTTCATGTGTTTTTGTAGTTTCTGTAGGGTGTTTTGTTATTGATTTCTAATTTTATTCCATTATCATGTGATAAGATGCAAGAAATTATATCAGATTTTTTTTGTGTTTGCTAAAGGTTACTTTGTGACCTACAATATGTTTCATTTGGAGAAGATTCCATGAGCCTTAACCCTAACCCTAACCCTAAGAAGAAAGGTGTATTTAGGTATTTTAGGATAAAATAATCTGTAGGTATCTGTTAAATCCATTTGATTTATAATATTTTTCAGATCCAAAGAGTCTTTTTGAGTTCATACCTGAATGCCTATCTATTGGTGAGAGGTGTGTTGAGATCACCCAGTAATATTGCATAGGGCTCCATCTGAGATTTTAATTTGTGTAGTGTCTCTTTTATGTAATTAGGTACATGAATATTTGGGGCAGAAGTATTTCCTATCATATTTTCTTGTCAAATTGTTCTGTATACCAGTATGAAGTGACTTTCTTTGTCTCTGTTGATTAATTTTGGCTTGAACTTGCCTTTGTCTGATACAAGGAGAGCTACTTCTGCTTGTTTGGGGGCTCCATTTGTATAGTATATTAGTATATCAAAATTTATTCAATTTTGACAGGTCCTTTCACTTTGAACCTGTGACAATATTTTCCTGTAAAGTGTCTTGCAACAACATAAAGTCTTATTTTTTTAAAGCATTCTACCAGTCTATGCCTTTAAATTGGAGAGTCTATTTACATTCAGTATTTATTTAAAAAAGAGATGTTTATTAATTCTTTCCTTCTGATTAATTTCTGATATTTAATTTGGTACTGTTCTTCAAATGAGATTTGTTTATTTTTGGGTTCTGGAATTTGGTTTTTATTCTATGTGGAGTATTTCTTTAAGGAAATTCTGTAGTACTGCCTTAGTAGTCATGAATCCTGTTAGTTTTTATTTATCTTGGAAATCAGAAGTAACTTGCCTCTAAATGTGACCTGATGTTTTAATCTAGAGACTTCTGAAATTTTGTTTCTATATTTTAGGCATTTTTGTTATAATGTGTCATGGAGAGGTTCTTTTTTGATCTTGTCTATTTGGGGATTTGAATATCTGGATGTCCGTCTCATTCTCAAGATTTGCAAAATTTTTTGTTATTATTTCCCTGAAGAAATCCATTCTGTTAGCCTATATCTCAAAACCTTCTTCAATTCCAATGATTTTAAATTTGGTGTCATAATATCCCAGAGTTCTTGTATACTCTGATCATGAGTGCTTGTTTTCTTTAATTCTGCCTAAATGTTCAAGGCCAGCCACTTTGTCTTCTAGTTCTGAAATTTTATCATCAGCATGGTCTACTCTATTATTAGACTTTCAACTGAATATTTTATTTTGATTAATTTATTGTGTCTTTCATTTCCAGAATTTGTTTGGTTCTTTTTCAATATCTCTATCTCGTTTTTTAATGTCATATTCTGTACTGACTTCCTTAATTCACTGTTATTTTTCTATGTTCTTTGGAATTACTTGATTATTTTCATAATCATTCTTTGGCATTGTTTATTCTTTCATCCACTTTAATGTCTTTGAAGTCAGTTATTAGTGAATTATAAACTCTAGGAGGTGTTGTGTTACCATTTCATATTTCTTATATTCCTGTATTGGATTTTATGTATTTTTTGAGACAGATTTCTCTTCCACACTATGTGTGGCTTTTTAGGAGCACAGCTTTCTGTTGCCAGAGTGCCCTAGAGTGCTCTAGATTATGATCTCCCTCAGAGGTGTATCCACAGCCTTTGTGTTAATTCTTTTTTTGCTATCAGAGTACAGGTCCATGTGTAGGACCGGAGGGCCGCTCCTAGCCATTCTTACTTGAATACTTGTTGTTTTGATTTTTTTGTGTTTTTATTGTTTATATTAAAGTATAGCTAAAGTTTGATTGTTGTTAATTTGCATGTGAAGCAAGATGTACTGTCTTTTGACTGAATTTAGTTTGTTAGTAGCAGAGTCTCTACCCTGTGAACTTGTAGTCTCCCAATAGATTCCCAGAACCTTACAGAAAAGTGGGAAAGAAATAATAGTAACAAGTGATGCACACAATATAAGAGCATTTAAGTAAATACCTTGCTGCAACTATAACACCACTAAATTACCACAGTTACCACTAATTACCATAAGAACAGGAATGGTGTGGGTCAGCAGTTGTTGCCAACAGCAGAAACAATAACTGTGAAATAGATTTGGCATTAGACAGCAGGTGCCAGCTATGTAATCCACAGCAGTAATGATTAAGATGTCAGAATTGGTGGGGGTGGGAGTTACATAAACTAAATAGTTCTAAGAAGTTATAAAATGCAGATCATTAATAGAAAAGAAAATGTAATAGGAAGGTAGAAGAGAGTCTATAGTGTTCAAAATGTGAACACAGAATGCGGAAGAGATGCAACTACTGATGTTTATAAAAAAGTAGGAAATTAAATAGGACAATGAATAAGAGAATTTGGCTGTTAGAGAAGAAAAGGGAGAAAGAGAAAGAAATAAAACCAAACTAAAACAAAAAATTTAACCCTCAAAAAACAAGGAAAAGTAACCACATTAAGACTGCTAAAAATGGTAAAAACAAAAATAAAACATATGTCCATGAACCAACAGCACACATACACAAAGACACACCAAAGGAGGACTATTTAAAATGAACAATGAAAGAATCATCTCCACCAAGGTATTCAAGACTGGTTGGTCACCACCTTATACCCAACTGTTTTTTCCATTTCTTCTTGCACTGGTATTGATAGCGAGCAAGAGCAAGGGCTGAGAGTTAACCCTTCCTGTTTTTATGTTGCTCACTGCCTGCCAATTGGAATGGTCTAAAGTTGATAGTATTTGAAATAACATTCAGCTTCCCTTCTCACTAGTTTAAAGTAGGACAGTAGTACTTTGAATAGGAGTCTTCTGTGCACCATCCAGATTCATGCACTTTCAGGGAGAGGCTCCTGAGTTCTATGAGGGGAGTTGTTATCAAGGAAACTTGGTCTAATCAGGCCTTTAGGGGCTTTGTTGGGTGGTGTCTGCTCTGGTGAGATTAGATAGCACACCATGGGACCCTAGCAGATGCCAGTGTGGGTCTCAGGAGCCTCCTAACAGTTATGCTCATGGATCAGGGGTGTCAATTCTTCCCACACACTGCTGCCCATGAACACAGTCTTCCTAGGTTTAGTCCCTGAGTGTATTCACACACACCTACTCAGATTCATTACCCTCTACAGCTTCCAGATTCAAAGAGAAAGTGAGCTGGACTTCTCTTCATTTTTCTGACTTGAATCCCCCTGGGTACAATTTTCTTTTGCCTTTTTTCACTCGTGTTCCTAGTCTGTACCCTAGGCTGTGCGTCCCGCGCTTGATGGGGCAGTGTTGCAATGTTTGCTATGATTTCCTGGGTTCCAGCAGCAAGCTGCAGTGTGGACTCCTTAAGGTTGCTATTATGTGAGCTTTCAACCTGCCAGTTGAGAAATAGAGAGCACTTTTCAAATACTAGTTCTTTGTGCAGTCTCTGCGTCAACTAAATTAGTCTACTTTTCTGATCTACAGGTTTTTCCATGCCAAATCTGTTGTTTGTCTCTGTTTTCCCTCCCCTCTGTGTTGCACCAATGCTGCTGCTTTACCTGGCTTGACTTGGATGTACTGGTTCTTGTTCTTGGTTCAGGGCACCCAAATTTCTGAGTTTTTAAGGCACTCTGTCCAGTATTGAATTTTAGTGAAATCCTTCTTTGACCTACTTCACTGAAAAGCAGTACTCCTGCTGCTTGAAACTCGAGTCATAGAGCAACTGAAAATACAGTTTTCCTCTCACCAGCCATCTTGAATCTCCTCTATACAGAGGTTTTTAATTTGATGCCATCCCATTAATTATTGGAATTATTTCCTGACATTTAAGCATTCTATTGGGGAAGTTGCTGTCTGTGCCTGTGTGTTGGAGTGTTGACATTATGTTTTCTTCTAGCAGTTGCAGAGTTTATGCTCTTATTACTATATCTTTGATTCATTTTGAGTTGATTTTTTTTGCAGGATGAGAGATAAGCTGGGTATATAGTTTTATTCTTCTACATATGAATATCCAGTTTTCCTGCACCATTTTTTTAAAGACTATCTTTTCTTCATTGTGTCTTTTTGCACCTTTTTAAAGGATTAGGTGACTGTGTCTGTATGTTTTTTTTTTTAATTTTTTTTAGTTGTTGATGGACTTTATTGTCTTTGTTTTTGTGTGGTGCTGAGGATTGAACCCAGTGCCTTACGCATGCTAGGTGAGCTTGCTACCACTGAGCCACAAGCCCAGCCCTGAGTGTGTCTATGTTTTGTCTCTGTGTCTTCCACTCCCTTGGTCTGTATATCTTTTTATGCCAGTACTGTTCTGCTTTTGTTATTCTAGCTCTACAGTATAATTTGAAATCAGGTGTTGTGATGCGTCAAAGCCTTGCTTTTTTAGCTTAGAATTGCTATCTATTCTTGGTATTATTTCTTTCAAATGAATTTTGTGACTTTTTCCCCTTGTTCTGTGAAGAATGTTATTGGTAATTTGATAGGAATTACTTTGAAATTATAGACCACTTTTGGTAATATCGGCCTCAAATTTGTAATCCCTGCTTCAGCCTCCCAAGTAACAGATTATAGCATGTTCCACCATGCCTGTTAATACTTATGATTTTAAAATTATTCAAATTATCTTAGATATTGACCTAGAGATTATAATATACATCCCAATTTTTCAGTTTACTATGGGTTAGTACTGATAATTTTATTAAAAAATAGCAACTTCACTCCAATTTAGCTTCATTACTTTCCCTTTCTTTGTGTTATTTTTGTAATTTAGATTATATCTTCATGTTATTAATCCAGTAACAGAATGTTATAATATTTATAAGTTTTGGCACTTTTAATTTTTTTTCTATGAATTCAAGTTATTGTCTGGTGTCATTTCCTTATAGCCTGTAAGAATTTTTATTTAGATTTACCATACATAAGTAGGTCTTCAGCCATGAATTTTCTCAGTTGTCTTTGATCTTGATAGAATTTTTTAAATTTAAAGTCACTTCTTATTGGTTTTATTGAGATGTAATTCACCTGCTATAATTTTAAGTATACAACTAAGTAATTTTTAGTATATTTATAGAGTTGTGTAATTATAATCATATTTGATTTTAGAACATTTTTACCCCAGCATACCCTCTTGAGAGAATGAGAAACATAGATCATCTTTGAAATGATCTCAGAACCATAATTGAGAATTGCTGTACCAATGTAATAAGCAGACTAATTAAAGTATTGAAAAGAACATAGATGGGGGAAGAAAGGAGATGGTTGATCAGTTTAAGGGTGGTCTCACAGTAGTAAAGATGTTTAATCTGTATTGTCAAGGATAAGAATTTTACTCCCATGAAAGCAGAAGTAAAGGGTAGTCTAACCAAAAGAAACAGATATGAATCTGTTGCAATAGTAAGTACTAAGTTGAGATTTGCTCATCAAGAATGCAGGATAGGTGATGAGTCTCTAACATTAGATAGGAGTGACTTCACTGTGTCATTAGGAATGAATTCAGTGGGAAGAATGAATATTAAACTTTATTAATTTTTAACTTCATAAAAGTATTGTTAACTAATCAATCTCTAATCAATGATACTGTGTATTTTCCCTACCACATTCATGTGGATGTGGATGAAGATCAAAAATGAAAAAGCAATATGCCTTTATTAGTATGCTTTGGGATTTCATAGCAACATGACATCCAAAGCTGCTGTTTGATGTTTTTCCCTCAACATTTTATGAATAAATGCTGCTTATTTGCATATAAAGAGAGGTCATGTTGCTTCTGTTCCTTAAGACAGGATGAAGAAATCAGAAAGATGGGGGGAGAAAAAGAAAGTATGACCATAGCAGTGTATTTTTGCAATTCATATTTTTTGATTGTCATTTCTTAGTGAGTAACCTTGAAGCCATCTTGTGGGTTCTGCTCCCCCCACCCCCTTAAAATTTTAAGAAATTAATATGCAGTTCTATTATATGTAGAGACCCCTTTACTGTTAACTATGACAGAATATTGTTTTGAAATCCTAATAAAAAAATGGAACCAAACTTTAACTTCTTAAATGCATTTAAATTAGGCATAGTTTAATCAATATTTATGACTAATAAAATAGAATCTTACAAAAAGCTTCATGTGATAATCTAAAACCTGAGTTTTCCTAATATACGAGAGCATATTAATAATTTTAACCTTGTGAATAAAATAATTCTATCCTTTCATCATCATTAGTATAGTTAAGTCCTTGATTGTCTATCCAAATTATTATAAAGAAATTTTATTATTTGGGTAACATAATACACGTTTATTGTGGAAGAGTTTCAAAATACATGTAAAAATAATGAAAATTAAATTTACCTGGGGGCTGGGGACGTGGCTCAAGCAGTAGCGCGCTCGCCTGGCATGCGTGCGGCTCGGGTTTGATCCTCAGCACCACATACCAACAAAGATGTTGTGTCTGCCGAGAACTAAAAAAAATAAATATTAAAAAATTCTCTCTCTCTCTCTCTCTCTCCTCTCCTCTCCTCTCCTCTCTCACTCTCTCTAAAAAAAAAAATTAAATTTACCTTATCAAAAACCAGGAGAGACCTGAGATTTTACCCTGTTTGGAAGCTGATCAATTTTGTGGATGCTCACAGATGACACAGGATTCCTGGGGAGAGACAGAGGAATGTTTGTTACTAATAGAAATAACAGTAGCCAGAACTTCAGCATTTATGCCTGTTCCCTAAGCCTCTGTGTTAGTCCGCTCTCCATTACAGTGACAAAATACCTGAGAAGACAAAGAAGGAAAGATTTATGTTGGCTCCTGTTTTCAGATGTTTTGGTCCATGGTTGGCTGGCTTCATTATTTCTGTGCCCATTGTGAGGTGTAGTATTATGATGGCTGAAGAGCATGGTGGAGCAAAACCCCTTACCTCATGGTGACTGGAAAGCAGAGAGCTAGAGAGGAAGGGGCCATGGACAAGTTATAGTCCCCAAGGGCATGCTCTTCTTTCAACTATAGATTTCATCACCTTCCAATAGTCCATTCTGTCCTGATCCATCAGTGGACAAATGCACTGATGAGAGCTAGTCAATTCCCAAAAGTCCCACCTCTGAACATTGCTGCTTTGGGGACCCAAGTCTTTAACACATGAACCTTTGGGATACAGGTTTTCTCTTCTGTTCATAAGCCAGTTTTTAGTGATTCAGGTTTTCTAAGAAAATTATCAGTTTTTCCAGGCCTTTAGTTTTTAAGTTGTATAAAGAAGAAGCAACATGGTTTTGTAACTTTAATATCCACCCTGAAGTTGTGTTTAAGTAAAGTAACTTTTTTCTCTTTTCTCTCATTTTCACAATTAAACTTCCCACAGGTTTGTTTATTCTGTTGTTCTTTTAGAATACCCTTTGCTTTTATTGATAGTCTTTTGCTTACTTTTCACAACAGAGGCTTCATAGCCTGGTTTAGATGTATTGTACTGATTGGATGGTGGGTTTTAGCTGTAGAGCAGGAGAATAGGATACCTTGACCTGAGTGGTTGGGTACATGAAATTTTTATTTGATATATTTTCTTTTTCCAAATTGAATTAGAAATTTACTTTTGTTTCTCTGATGAAAGAAGTGTGGTAGTCTCTTACTAGATAGATTAACCTTTGCTTTCTTCCATCCAAATATATTTACTTTAACTTTTGTTCGAATATTTTTAAATGTCATGTGTTGCTCATGATTGTAAACTTAGTTGAACATTTAGCATAAATATTCC
Organism: Ictidomys tridecemlineatus; assembly: GCF_052094955.1. Taxonomy (NCBI): domain Eukaryota; kingdom Metazoa; phylum Chordata; class Mammalia; order Rodentia; family Sciuridae; genus Ictidomys; species Ictidomys tridecemlineatus. The sequence continues at coordinate 57,283,168 of NC_135489.1, forward strand.
TTCTAAGGTTAATGAGAACTTTTATTTATTTTTTAATATTTAATCTTTTTATGGTGAATTATAATAGTGGAATTCATTATGCCATATTTGTACATGCACGTAACATAATTTGATCAGCCTTTTTCTTTAGTATGTTTCCTTCCTCCCCCTTCTTTCCTTCCTTCCTCCCATCATCTGCTTGCTCTACTGATATCCTTCTAACTGTTGTTATTATTTTAATTAGCACTTCACAATTATATACATAAGTGGAATTCACTGTGTTGTAGTGGCACATGGACATAGCATACTTTGGTAGATTTTGTTATCTAGTAACAAAATTTACCTCAAGGTGATGGGAAGCAGAGATCTTCCTTCTACCCTTCTTCCCTCCTTTTTTCCTCCCATCTTCAAGATTATCTTACTCTGTTGGATTCCCTTCTGTTTTTGTGAGATTGGTTCTCTTTCTCTAGCTTCTCCATGAGAGGAAAAAAATCTACCCTTGGTTTTCTGAATGTGGATTATTTCACTTAGCATGATATTCTTCAGTTCCATCCATTTCCCAGCAAATGACTTAATTTCATTCTTTATGGTTGAGTAAAACTCCATTGTGTATGTATACCACATTTTCTTTATCTGTTCATGTCTTGATAGGCATGTGGGCTGGTTGAAACTTGGCTATTGTGAATTGTGCTGCTATAATGTTGCTATGTGTGTATCACTATAGAATGCTGATTTTAGTTCTTTGGGATACAGAACCAGATAGTGGTATAGCTAGGTCCTATGGGTGGATCCATTCCTAGACTTCTGAAGATTCTCCATACTGCTTTCCAAAGTGATTGTACCAATTTGCAGTTGTACCAACACTGCACGGCTATACCTTTTCCCCTTCTTAACAATAATTGTAATTTGTATTCCTGCTGATTGCCATTCTTACTGGGGTGAAGTGAAATCTCATGGTTTTGATTTGCATTTCCCTATTTGCAAGATGCTGACCATTTTTCCTCATACGTTTGTTGACCATTTGTATTTCCTTTGAGATATGTCAATTTAGCTTGTTTGCTCATATATTATTGATTGACTTATGTTATGGATATTAATCCTCTATAACAAAAGTGACTAGGAAATATTTTCTCCCATTCTGTAGGCTCTCTCTCTATGCCTTTTTTTTTTTTTGCTGTGCAGAAGTTTTTTAATTTGATGTTATCCCACTTATTGAATGTCAGTTTTATTTCTTGAGAGTCAGGAGTCTTACTAAGACGATTCCTGTGCCTGTATATTGGGAATGTTGACACTGTGTTTTCTTCTACCACTTGCAATGTTCTGGTTTAATTCTTAGGTTTTTGAAACACTGAGTTGATCTTTGTACAGCATGAGTGGGATGTACATCATTTCATTCTTCAAATGGATATCCAGTTTTCCTGGTACCATTTGTTACAAATGTTATCTTTTCTCCAAATTTTTTAAGCACTTTTTTCAAGGACCAGATGACTGAATTTATGTGGATTTATCTCCTGTGTCTTCTGTTTCATTGGTCTTCATGTCTGTTTTTATGCCAGTAAGATTGAGGTTTTGTTACTCTCACTTGTATTATCATTTGAGATCAGGTATTATGATGCCTCTGTCATCACTCTTTTTTTTTTTTTTTTTTTTTTTTTTTTTTTTTTTTTTTTGTGGGGAGGAAGGGTCCCTGGGATTGAACCAAGGAGCACTTGACCACTAAGCTACATCCCCAGTCCTGTTTTGAATTTTACTGGTACATAGGGTCTGAGTTGGTTAGCACTCTATTTTGCGTAGGCTGGCTTTCAACTTGTGATGTGCCTGGCTCTATCATTACTCTTCTTAGTATTTCTTTGGCTGTTCTCTGTCTTATATTTTTTCATATGAATTTTAGGAGTCTCTTTTTTCCTAGGTTCTGTGGAGAATGTTACTGGCATTTTAATGGGAATCACATTGAATCTGACAGTTGCTTTTGGTCATACATGCATTTTGACAATATTAATTCTGCCTAACAAAAACGTGGGAGGTCTTTTTATTTCCTAAGATCTTCTTCAGTTTCCTTCATCAGTGCTCTGTACTTTTCTTTTCACAGGTCTTTAACTTCCTTAGTGAGATTTATGCCTAAGTATTTGGTTTTATTTTTAGGCTATTGTGAATAGAATTATTTGTCTAAATTTTTCTTCAATAGATTGATTATTGGTTTATAGGAAGGCTATTGATTGTTGTATATTGATCTTATATCCTGCTACTTTGCTGAGTTTATCAGCTCTCTATGCCCTCTGGTGGAGGTTTTATGTCTTCTAAGGTAAAAGTACTTTAACTTTCTTTTTCTTTTTTTTTTTAAAAGAGAGAGTGAGGGGGAGAGAGAGAGAGAGAGAGAGAGAATTTTAATATTTATTTTTTGGTTCTCGGCGGACACAACATCTTTGTTTGTATGTGGTGCTGAGGATCGAACCCGGGCCACATGCATGCCAGGCGAGCGCACTACTGCTTGAGCCACATCCCAGCCCTCTTTTTCTTTTTTGTATCCCTTTAATTATCTTCTTCTGCCTGATTGCTCTGACTAGAATTTCACTAACTACATCTACTAGGAACATTGAGCGTGGAAATTCTATCGTGTTCTTGATTTGAGAAGATATTCTATTATTTCTTCATTTAGTATGATGTTGGCTGTGAGTGTGTTGTAATAGCCTATTATGTTGAGATAAGTGCCTTATCTCCTTAGCTTCTTCAGTGTTTTAATGGGTGCTGAATTTTGTTGAAGGATTTTTCCGCATTTGTTGAGGTATCATGTGATTCTTGTCCTTAATTCTATTTATGTTTTGAATTACAATTATTGATTCGAATATGTGAAGCCAATCTCGCACCCCAGGGATGAAATCACTTGCATACAGTCTTCATTGTGCTTTTGAATGCAGATTTCTCATATTAAGAATTTTTGCTTTGATGTTCATCAGGGATGTTGGGCTGTAGTTTTCTTTCTTTGACATGTTTCTGTTTGGTTTTGGCATCAGGGTGACACTGGCTTCATAGAATGAATTTGTGAGTATTTTCTATTTTATGGAATAGTTTGACAGTTGATATTATTTCTTTATTAAAGGCCTGGTAGATCTCATCTGAGTACTCAACTGGTACTAATCTTTTGTTTTTTTGGAAAGCTTTTAATTGCTGTTTCAATATCATTACTTGATATTGGTGTATTTAGTTTTTTTAACATGTTTTTATTGGCTCTTTTTGGTTATAAATGATATAGAATTTATTTTGACTTTAAAAGCAAAAAATACAGTTCGTTCTAAATCAGTCCCTAGTATTTCCCCTTCCTCTTTCTTCCTCCCATGCTTGTTCCCTTCCTCCTACTCCATTGATCTTTCTGCTATTATATTTTTTTTAATTAGTGTGTTTTAATAGTGTGTGCATTCACTGTGATATATTCACTTATGTACATAGGAATATTAGGTCAGATTCATTCCATTGTCTTTCTTCATCCCATTTCTTCTCCCTTCCATTCATTCCCCTATGTGTACTCCACTCATCTTTCTTCTACAACCCCCCCCACCCTTGTATTTTGGATTAGCTTCTGCATATCAGAGAAAACATTCAACCTTTGGCTTTTTGGGACTGGCTTATTTCACTTAGTAAAATAATAGTCTCCCACTTCTGTGCATTTCCTGGCAAATGCCATAAAAGTCATTCTTTTTTTATGGCTGAGTAATTCTTTGTTGTGTTTATATAGCACATTTTTTTTATCCATTCATCTATTGAAAGGCACTTAAGTTGGCTCCATAGTTTAGCAATTGTGAATTTTGCTGCTGTAATATACATTGATGTGGCTGTGTTGCTGTAGCATGCTAATTTTAAATCCTTTGGATATATACCAGGGAGTGGGATAGCTGGGTCAAATGGTGATTTCATTTCTAGTTTTTTCAAGAATTTGCATACTGCTTTCCAGAGTGATTTTACTAGTATGTAGACTCACCAGCAATGTGTAAGTATACCCAGTTCCACCCCGCCCACATCCTCACCAACATTTATTGTTACTTGTATCCTTAATAATTGCCATTCTGACTGGAGTGAGGTAAAATCTCAGTGCAGTTATAATTTGTATTTCTCTAATTGCTAGAGATGTTGAACATTTTTACATATATTTGTTGACTATTTGTATTTCTTCTTTTCAGAAATTTCTGTTTAGTTCCTCTGTCCACTTATTGACTCGGTTAAGTTTTTTGAGTTTTTTGTATCCCTAGCTTATTGGAATATAAATTTTCAAAATAGTTTCTTATGATCTTTTGGATTTCAGTTGTGTCTGTGGTGGTATTTCCTTTTTCAAACTACCACTTTAACTCAGATTTAGATAATTTGAGTTTTTTTTCCCCTCTTTCTTTTGGTTAGTTTGGATAAGGATTTATAAATACTGTTTATCCTTTCAAAAAAACCCAACTCTTTGTTTCATTGATCTTTTGTATTGTTTTTAAATCTAAGTTTCATTGATTTCCGCTCTGGGTTTAATTATTTCCTGTCTTCTGTTAGTTTGTTCTTCTTTTGCTCAGACATTGAGATATAAGATTAGATTATTATTTGGTATCTTTCTGTTCTTTTAATGTATGAGCTAAATGCTAATGGTAGTTCCCATTAGAACCACCTATAGCAGTCTCTGGTTTGTCAACTCAGAGGCCTTAAAGCTTACTTCTCACAGGGTGCAGTGTTGTGAGTTGGCTCTTTCTATTGTGTGTAATAAGTTCAGGATGCAGGCTCTGAAGTGACCCTGTGTTTGCTGTGGGTCACAGTATACCCGTACCCCCCTACTGGATTCTTTTTATGGTAGTGAAGATCTTGGTGGCTGTCTGTGAGCACAGGAACTGTGGTTGTGGATTTTCCTTGGGTGATTTGTCAATTCTGCTTTTCCTTTGCCTCCTTTCTGTGTTGTGAGTAGATCACCATCAGCTGGCTAGTTCACTTCTGCCTTCTTCCATACCTCTGTTTAGGTGTGTATATCCTCGTGGTTCAATTTGGGTAGGTCATATGCATCTATAAATTTGTCAATTTCTTCTAGATTTTCTAATTTATTAGAATGTAAGTTTTCAAAGCAGTCTGTAGTTACTCTGAATTTCATGAACATATGTGGTGATATCTCATTTTTCATGTCCATTTCATGATTTAGGCCTTCTTTTTCTTGGGTAGTTTAGCTCACAGTTTATTTATCTTTCTTACATTGTTTATTTGTATTTTTAAAATTGTATTACTTCCCTCTGATCTTAATTATTTCCTGTCTTTTATTGGTATTGGAATTAGTTTGTTCCTTCTTTTCTAGGACCTTGAAATGTAACATTAGATAGTTCATTTGTTCTTTTTGTGTTTTTTTCCCCCTTTCTTTCTTTGGTGGTGCTGGGTGCTCAGGGCTTTGTACATGCTAGGTAAGCACTCCACAAAATGAGCTATATCCCCAGCCTCTCATTTGAGATCTTTGTTCTTTTTATTGTAGGCATTAAATAGTTTAACCTTGCCCTTAGATTTTTTATAGTGTTACAGAAAATTTGGTATATTGTTTCACAATTCTTTGTTTCTTCTAAGAATTTTTAAATATCTCCTCTAACAGTGATCCATTCCTTGTTCAGAAAACTACTGTTCAGGGGCTGGGGCTGTAGCTCAGCAGTTGAGCGCTTGTCTCACACATGCGAGGCACTGGGTTCCATCATGGATGGAACCACATAAAAATAAATAAAGATATTGTGTCTGTCTTCAACTAAAAAATAAATTAAAGAAAGACTACTGTTCAATTTCCAAGTGAGTATGTGGTTTTTATAGTTTTTCTTGCTGTTGATTTCTAATTTGATTTCATTTTCATCTGGTGGTAATATACAAAGGATTATCTTTTTAATTTTTTTTTTGTATTTGTTGAGACTTACTTTGTAATTAAAGTTCATTTTGGAATTGGTTCCATGAGCTGCAGAGAAGGTACTGTTGGACAAAATGTTATGTCTGTTAGGTCCATTTCACTTATACTATTATTTTGGTCATAAGTATCTGTTCATATAATGTCTGGATGACCTGTTTATTGGTGACAAGGGTGTGTTGAAATTGCCCAGTATTACCATGTTGAGATATCTGAATGTTAACATCAGGAATTGCTTTTTTCATGTAATTAGGTACGCCAAGGTTGAGGTATAAATATTTACTATTCTTCTTGTTGGGAATTTTCCCTTTACCTTTATGTTGTGACCTTCTTTGTCTCTTTTGATTAATTCTGCTTGAAGTGTGTGTGTGCTTTGTTGAATGTGAGAATAGCTACTATTGCTTGTTTTCAGAGTCAGTTTGCATAAAATATCTTTTATCATTATTTTATTTTGACCTGTCCATGTTTTTGCCTTTCATGAGTCTCTTGCAAACAGCATTTATTTGGATCAAGTTTTTAATCCACTTTATCAAGTCTGTGTCTTTTAATTGGAGAATTGAGGCTGTTTACTTCCGAAGTTGTTATAGAGAGGTGATTACTGTTTCCTGACATTTTGCTTTGTTTCATATATTGAATTTAGTCTTAATCTGCATTTCCTAATTTCTCTTTTTATGAGTGTCATCCATTCGGGAGCTTTAGGTTTGTTTTTGAGTTCTTCTGTGTATAGTATATCTTTAAACATTTTGTGTATTGCTGGCTCAGTAATCATGAATTCTTTTAGTTTATCCTTACAGTGGATAGTTTTTATATCCTCTTCAGTTCTAAATAATAGCTTTGCTGAATATAGCAATCTAGTTTGACAGTTTTTTTTTTCATTTTTTTCCCCAAGCTTTTTTCTCTCATTTGAGCCTTCTTGGATTTTAGAGTCTTAGCTGAGAAGTCAGACGTAAGCATTATTGACTTACATCCAAATGTAACTTTATGTTTTTTCTCTTGCAGCTTTTAATATTCTATTTTTATTCTCCATTTTGATTATGATTTCTCTTCGAAAGGTTCTTTTTTTGATCTTTTTTGTTTGGGGTTCTATATGCATGGAATATATGTTTTTAATATATGAATGTTAATGTCATTTGTAAGATTTGGACAGTTTTCTATTATTTTTGATAAAAAGGTTCTTGTACCATGAGCCTATATCTTCATTCCTTTTTCAATTGCAGTGACAAGTTTGATCTCTTCATGTTGTCTCAACATTCCTGTATATGCTTGTCATTACCTTTTTTTTATTTACTGTGTCTGAGTGTTCAGGTTCCTATACCTGTCTTTTTGAAGCCTGAAGTTCTGTTTTCTGTGAAAGCAAGGTTTTTTTTACATATATTTATTTTTTAGTTGGACACAATGTCTTTATTTATTTTTATATGGTATTGAGGATCGAACTCAGGACCTCACACATGCTAGGCGAATGCCCTTCCGCTGAGCCACAACCTAAGCCTCTCATTAATCATTTTAATAATCAATTTTTTATAGATGTTCTCTGGAATGTCATCCCTAGTACTTCTTAGTTGGGTAATTATAAATTTGGTGTGTGTACTTGTACATCTGTTGAAACGAAGTTCTCTTTCTCTATTACAAAGAGGTCCTTTGTTGAGTATCTGTTGTAATAAGTTATGTGCTTTTGGTATATTTTAGCTTCGACTCATAGGCTTAAGATGTAAATTTCAACCTCCAGTGGCTCTCAGTGTACTACTGAAGACCTGCTGGTGTAACTCAGCTGTGCAACAGTATGTTCCATGAGATGCAGTGTTGTAGCCTCTGCCTGTTTTGTTGTAGGAATAGATGTCCACGAGTGGGATCCGAACTCACCTTCCTATAGCCTTTTTTTACTTATGGCCTGGTTGTTGGTGTGGGGCTTTTGTTATCTATTCTTTGTGTTAAATGATTGTTGAAGCTTGAGCCAGGGGTATTTTATGTGTGGAGCAAGATGTGCTGTCTTTTGATTGGATTTAGTTTACCAACAGAGACTTTACCTTGTGAACTCATAGGATCCTAGTAGATTCCCAACAACTCATAAAAAGGGGAATACACACACACACGTGAAAAAAATGAATAATATGCAACATTAAAATAAATATCTGTTGCCTGCAATGGCATGTATAACACTACTGCAAAAACAAGAATAGCAGGTCAACAATTAACAGCAATAGTAGTAGACGACAGTGAACTAGGTCTAGCATTAAAATAAATAGCAGGCATTAGCTACATCATCCACAGTACTAATAACTGTGACAGTGTGAATGGTGGGGGCAGAAATTATATAAACTAAAGAGGTCTAAAATACAGTAAAATTATAATTCATTAGGAGAAAAGAAAATGGGGTAGTAGAGCAAAAGAAATACTCAATATAGAAAGAGAAATGAAGTAGCAGCTAATAGAGAACAAGAGAACTTGGGTATTAGAGGGAGAAGAAAGAAAAAGTAAAACGAAATTAAATGAAAAAAAACCAATATGTATGTGTATTTATTCATAAACTAGTCAATCAGCACAGCGAGAAAACCATACAAAGAGGGGAAAAAAAGAATTATCTCCACCGAAGTCAAAACTATCAACAAAGGGATGGATGTTCACTGCCTATGCCATAACTGCCTTATTTTCCATTTCTTCTTTGGATTTGCACCCTTTAGAAAAAGAGCTGAGGAATTTAAACCTTTGTTCTTTTTTTGTTGCTACTTATCAAGCTGCCAGCTGGAGTTACATGGAAGGCAAACCTGGTTGAATTAGTCTTCAGCTTCCCTGATTACCAGTAGGATAGAATGGGAAGTATTGTCCATTGCAGTTTCATCTGAACAGACTAGATTGATATACTCCCTCTTTGGGGCTGATGCTGAATTCTAAATAGGAAGTTCTATCAACTAAGTTTTAGCTCTGATCATACCCTTGGGAACTTTGTTGGGATGGTATCTGCTCCTGAGAGAGTGAATCAGCACATCTCTAGGACCAGGTGGATGCTCATCTCTTCTGGCTGTCTCCATCTCAGGGGTGTCCTGAGAATTCTACTTTGTAACCAACCCCTCACAGGTATCACTACACTGCCCACACATGCACTGCCTTCCCAGGCTTAGGGTCTGTATTTGTGTTTGCTGGTTAAGTTTCTAGATCAGCAAGACTCAAAGGGAAGCATGTTGCATTCCCCTCTATATCTCTAACCTGAATAACCCTGGGTACAATCTTCTCTGTGCTTATTTCAGTTGCATTCTGCTAGGTACACCCTAGGCAGCAAAGTGGGTGCTTGCTGAGGATATGACAATATTTCTTATAATTTCCTGGGCTTCTACAGCAACAAGCTGCATCATGACCTATTCAAGATGGTCCCCTGCTGCAGCACTTTACTTGCCAGTCAAGAAACAGAGCACTTTTCAAACACCATCTGGTGTTAATCCTCTGGTTCATCCAAATTCGGACTATTCTATAGTTTGTCCCATGCCAATTTTTTCCACTATATTTTTCTCTACTTTGGGTTACGCCTCTCCTCTGTGGTGAAATGTCATCACTGCTACTGCCTGCTTGGCACCAGTGTACTCGTTTTTTTCCTATGTCCAAATCGCCTGAATTTCTGGATCTCTATTAAGTCTTGTACTGTCCTCTGTGAATTTCAGTGAATTCTATTACACAGATTGCTGAATCTCAAGCCCTGAGACAGCTGGCAAGTGTTCTCTAGTCCTTTGATCTCCATATTTACTTTTTTATTGATTAAAAGCAGTGATTCTTAAACTGGGAGGAATATTAAAATAGATCACTAGGCCCCCTGCCATTGTAATTCAGTAGGTCTAGGATAGCCAGAGAATTTCCATTTCTAATAAGTTGATACTGTTAGTCTAGCATCCCCTAAGAATTGGTATAGATGATTTGTAGGGGGATTGTCCCAAGACACCCCATAGATACCCTATACATATTCTTTTCATTAGCTTTAAATTGCCTGATGATTACTTAATACAACATTAAATGATGTATAAATAGTTATTATACTCTTGTTTAGACAGTAATGACAAAAAATTGCAGGTTTAATAGAGATATAATTTTCTCTTCAAATGTTTTTTATTCTGTGGTTGATTTAATCTACAGAGGATGAACTCAAGGACATAATAGGCCAGAATATCTATATCTATGTCTATATCTATATCTATAATCTATCTATATGTATATCCATTTAATTCAGTCCAGAATTGTGTTTTCAGAGTTGTATGTTTATTCATTCGATACATCGAGATTCCAATTTGATATATGACTATGTTATATTGAAGATATTTTATTGTCATTTTAAAACTTATTAAATAAAAAGCAGGGGGATATGAAAGAAGTTAGAAAAAAAATGTTAAATCTGTGTCATGAGTATATTGAATACAATGATGGTTTGTAAGACCTATTTTTGTCTGTTTGAAAATTTCCTTCAATAGTAGTTTTTAAATAAATACAGTGTTTCTTTATATAATGTTGATATACTTTTATTCATAATTGGCTTTTTAATAGAGTAAAGACAAGATTGCATCTTACAGCAAAACTACAAAAATTGACCGAAGTGATGTCGGCAAGGAGATGAAGGAGAAATCATCCATGAAACGTAAACTTCCTTTTACTATTAGCCCATCACGAAATGAAGAACGAGATTCAGACACAGGTAAAATAAATTGTTATTTTCTGGTAAAATCTTACTTATTTCCATACTGTGATTTTTCTTTTCATATGTATCACTCTTTTTGGTACCCCAATTTATAGAGAAATATTTGTATTATTATGCATGATTTATTATTTATTAATTATTTATGATTTATTATTTCGAGGGTATAAATTCATTCATCACACAAATGTGATTTTTCACCAGAGAGAAGAAAAATTTATTCTTTACTCTCTTAAGAATGGTGAAATTTTGCTCAGTTAATAAGTATTCACTAGAATATAGTAGATTTGGAAAAAAAGTTTTGTGGACTGATGGAACATACCAAAGAACACCAAAAAAGAGACTGACTGCTATTCATAGGACGTTTATTTCTCAAAATTTGAAATCAGTCAATCCAAATTATTCATAATAAGTGGAACCGCTATCTAATATTACTACTATCTAATAAGTTACCAGGTTGTACTGTAGCCCTGAACTAAAAAAACTATTATTTTTTTAAAATTAATGTAAATTTCAATATATTTGTCACAGGTGTTCTGTTCCTTGTGTGAAATATTAATAAACTTTCTTAAAAATGTTTTTGCTTTACTTTTAGAATGTTAGTGTTCCATTTTGAGCTTATGTGCAGAGACTTTTTGGGGGAGGTGGGCACTGGGAATTGAACTCAGGGGCACTCGACCACTGAGTACTGAGCCACATCCCAGCCCAATTTTGTATTTCATTTAGAGACAGGGTCTCACTGAGTTGTTTAGCACCTCTCTTTTACTGAGGCTGGCTTTCAACTCGTGATCCTCTTGCCTTAGTCTCCTGAGCCGCTGGCATTACAGGTTTATGCCACCACTTTGAGCTCTGTGCAGAGATTTTATCCTACTGATATCTTTTTAGAAAACTTTAATCATTAATACCAAAATGGTCTTAACTCTAGAAATTATTGAAAATACTCTGAAGATTTCGAAACACCTTGTGCTACCATAGCTTTAGTAAATACTCAATTTTTAGTGTACACCTTTAGTAAATAGATCTCCTTCTGTGTATTTCACTGTTTGAATTGGAAATTGTTCTCAGTCATGACATTTTTAAACCTCAAAGTGTATTCTTTCTTGCAGAAATTAAGAAACGATGTGTTTTGTTCATTTTAAGTTGCACTGGTTTCTTCTAGAGATTCAGAAACTTTTTTCTTGAACCCCAACTCTACTTCAGTGGTCTTCTAAAACTACCACTAGTCAGGTAGCCAAGAAGTCGTCTTGTCCCAGATACTGTATTTCACTGCATTAATTTTCACAGCTGATTTTATGCCTTTTTTTCTTTTTGTCAAGAAATGGAATATGACATTGTGTGAAGACGTTTATTTTTTAAATTTTTTTTGGGGGGGGTACTGGGGATTCAACTCAGGACACTTGTCCACTGAGCTACATTACCAGCCCAGTTTTTGTGTTTTATTAGAGACAGGGTGTCACTGAGTTGCTCCTAGCGCCTTGCCATTGCTGAGGCTGGCTTTGAACTCATGATCTTCTTGTCTTGGCCTCCCAAGCTGCTGAGATTACAGGCATGCGCTACCGTGCCCAGCCTAGGATTTTTATGATTTTTTTTTGAGAAAAATTGTGCCAGTATTACTTACAAATCATGTTATTACTAAATTATCTTTTGTCCAAGAATAGGATACCTAGAATACTTGTGAATATACCTCAAGGCAGTGAAATATGATAATAATATTTTAGTCAAGCTGCGTGTATAATGATGATCCTACAACATTATATCACCTAATGATGATGTAGCCTTTTTGCTTTGTATATGGGCACTCTATGAATTTGCATAACAGTGAACTCTGTTAATGGCTAATTTCCTCAGAGCATCTCCCCATCCTTAATTGTTGTGTAACTGTATGTGTCTTCAGATACCTATTAAGGATTTAACCCTTCTCATATTTTCTTTTTGGAAGCCCCTTTGGTGAACAGTGATATTTTCTGATATTAGTTTGAAGAAGGGAGTTTGTTAAAATCAAATATAGTTAACCATTTAAGGAGAAAATATTACTAAGGAACAGATGAGAAAATGTTACATAGAAGTAAGCTAACTTCACTGAATAAATATAATCTGATTAGAATTTAATCAAATTATATACTTGTTTTCCTGATAATTTTTCCAGTTAGTGGAATGAAATTTTAGCTCTCTTTAAGAACATTTCATAACACCTGGTTGTGTGAGACACATTTGTTATCCCAGTGGCTTGGAAGGCTGAGGCAGGAGGATCACAAGTTTAAAGTCATCCTTAGCAACTTAGTGAGACTGGGGATGTGGCTCATTGGCTTAGATTTCCTGGGTTTAATCCCTGGTACCAAAAAAAAAAAAAAGAGGAACAAACAACATTTCATAACTCCTATTTTTGTTTTAGAAAAGTTATATGAACTCACCAAAATTTTTTGAATTTGTTTTAATGACAGTAGAATGCATTTTGACACATTGTATACAAATGGAGCACAACTTCTCATTCATCTGGCTTTACATAGTGCAGAGTCACACCTAGGGTAATCATACATATAAATAAGGTAATAATGTCCATCTCTTTCTACCATCTTTCCCATTACCACGCACCCTCTCTCCCTTCACTCCTCCCTTCCCAGTCCAAAGTTCCTCCATTCTTCTGTAGCGCCCCCCCCCCGCATTATGGATCAACATCTGCTTATTAGAAAAAAACATTCTACCTTTGTTTTTTTGGATTTGGCCTATTTCACTTAGCATGGTATTTATCCTACTCTATCCATTTAACTGCACATACCATAATTTAATTTTTCTTTAAGGCTGAGTAATATTCAGTTTTGTATGTATAGCACATTTTTTTTTTATTCATTCATCTGTTGAAGGGCATCTAGCTTGGTTCTATACTTTAGCTGTTGTGGATTGAGCTGGTATAAATATTGATATGGCTGCGTCACTGTAGTATGCTGATTTTAAGTCCTTTGGGTAAACAGAGTAGTGGGGTAGCTGAGTCAAATGATGGTTCCGTTCCAGGTTTTCTAAGGAATCTTAGTACTGCTTTCCATAGTTATTGCACCAATTTGCAGTCCCACCAGCAATGTATAAGTGTACCTTTTCCCCCACATCCTTACCAACACTTATTGTTGCTTGAATTGATAATTGCCATTCAACTGAAATGAGATGAAATCTTAGAATAGTTTTGATTTGCATTTTTCAAATTGCTAGAAATGTTGAACATTTTTTCATATATTTGTTGATTAATTGTATAATTTCTGTGAAGTGTCTGTGTAGTTTCTTAGCCCATTTATTGATTGGGTTATTTGTTCTTTTGGTCTTAAGATTTTTGTGTTCTTTATATATCCTGGTGATTAGGGTTCTATCTGATGTGTGTATGGTAAAGATTTTTTCCCATTCTGTAGGCAATTTCTTCACATTACTGATTGTTTGCTGAGAAGAAGCTTTTTAGTTTGAATCCCTCCCATTTATTATTGTTGATTTTATTTCTTGTGCTTAGGAGTATCATTAAGGTAGCCAGGTCCTAAGCCGACCTTGTGAAGATTTTTCTTCTATTAGACACAGAATCTCTGGTCTAATTCCTAGGTCCTTGATCCACTTTGAGTTGAGTTTGTGCAGGCTGAGAGATAGGGGTTTAATTTTATTTTGTCACATTGATTTCCAGTTTTCCCAGCATCATTTGTTGAAGAGACTATCTTTACTCCAGTTTATGTTTTTGGTGCCTTTGTCTAGTATGAGATAATTGTATTTATTTTGGTTTGTTTCTGTGTCTTCTATTCTGTACCATTGGTCTATATGTCTGTTTTGGTGTCAGTATCATGTTGTTTTTATTACTGTATCTCTGTAGTATAGTTTAAGGTCTGGTATTGTGATGCTTCCTGCTTTGCTCTTCAGGCTAAGGTTTGTGTTGGCTATTCTGGGTCTTTTTTTTTTTCCCCCAAATGAATTCCATGATTGTTTTTTCTATTTCTATGAAGAATGACATTGGGATTTTAATTGAAATTGCATAAAATGTATATATTGCTTTTGGTAATATAGCCATTTTGGCAATATTAATTCTGCTGAGTCAAGAACATGGAAGATCTTTCCATCTTCTAAGGTCTTCTTTAATTTCTTTTTTTAATGTTCTGTAGAGGTCTTTCACTTCTTTTGTTAGATTGATCCCAAGTTGTTTTTTTTTTGGTTTGTTTTTTTTTTAGGTTATTGCAAATGGGGTAGTTTTCCTAATTTATTTTTCAGAGGATTCATCACTGATGTATATGTACATTTGATTTATGTGTGTTGATTTTATATCCTGTTACTTTACTGAATTCATTTATTAGCTCTAGAAGTTCTCCTCTCTAAAGTTTTGATGGACTTAAAATATGTATTGATTAGGCTGAATTTATAAATCTTGCTTTTTATAAGCCACACACAACTAAGACATTAAGAATTTTTGTAGGCCCAAAACAGTGTAACTGTCTTTTATTTATTTATTATTTATTTTTTAATTTTTTAAAAAGATGTTTTTTTTTAGTTGTAGTTGCACATAATAACTTTATGTATATGTGGTGCTGAGGATCGAACCCAGGGCCTCACACATGCTGGTGAGCACTCTACCACTGAGCCCCAGCCTCTTTTATTTTTTGTTTTGAAAAAGGAGAAAGAAATCTCAAATACTATTAAGCAATATCTTACATATGAAAAGTAATATAACATCAAACTTGTTTAACATTGATTTTTATTTATTTATTTGATGGTACTGGCAATTAAACTATTGAACCCAGGGTGTCTCTACCACTGAGCTACATCCCCAGCCTTTTTTTAAGTTGCTGAGACTTACCTCAGACATGGCAGTCCTCCTTCCATAACTCCCAGGATAGCTGTAATTATAGGCATGTACCACCCCACTCAGCTTGATTAATTTATCAATGGTAATCAGAGAAATGATTCATAATAATTGATAAAATTACTACCCAATGATTTTTTAAGCAATTATTGATGGAAGCAAATTTTTATTTTTAAGAATATATCTTATATAATAAAAGAAAATCCTCCCTCCAAACTAGGAAAATAGTGTCATAAATAAAGGATTAGTTAAATTATGGTAAATCCAGTGAGCAAATAGTTTTTTGCACTGAAAAATAACATCGGAGAATGCATGATAGGGAAGACATTTATGTTAATAGAAATGAAAACCCAGGTCAGGAAATAATATATAGTGTTTCATTGCATTAAAATCATTGGTGTGTTTATATGCATATACATATGTGTACAACATATGAACACACATATGAAAAGATAAAATAAAGACTTGAATATATAAGTCATTTTCACTGTAGGAACCAAGCCTAATGTTGGTGGGTGTATTTTGGGTCCAGATCAAAATATAAAGGTTTTAAACCCTGATTTGAAAGAATGAAAGAACAGGAAAATGGGAATAATGGCAAGAATTAATACTAGTACTTGGCTCATATTCTCTTATAGCAAGGTTATGTGTATATTTGTCTGTATCTTAGTATACACTGTCTCTAACAGAATAAAAGCAGTTTCTTTTATGTTGGAGTAATATAAAATTAATAAAATTAATCTTTAAGATGTGCATGTGTGTGTGTGTGTTTATGTATGTATGTTATATGCTTTTTCTTACATAAATTTTATTTCTTCCTGTGTCTTCTCCATTAGTCCCTGTGTCTTTGTATATATTTAGAGGTATGCTTGGAATGATGTTCACCATATGTTTATACTTTATTCTCAAGGGTTAGGATGTTTGTTAATTGCTTGTTTCTACTCTTTTTTTTATAGGTTGGATATTTAAAAAATAAGCATATATTTAAGTTATCTTTTGTAAAGATGTTTGCATGGAAGGCCCTGGGGTCCGTAAATCAGCAATAATACCATCAACTGAATGAGGAATTTTTGGTCTTATGATAACCTAGTGTGTTTAAAACTTTGTAAATTTTTAATTATTTAATAATAACTTTTTGAAAAGATAAGTCTTTCTAGAAAAGTAGGTGGTTGGCTAGACAGATAAAATGTTGGAAAGAATTATAGCATAATTTGAAGTCTTTCCAGTGGGTCCTTGTAGCTAGCTACATGATAGTACTATTTATTCTGAATTACTTTCTTTCAAAAAATCACCAACATATCTGTTTATATTGTTCCAGTATCTATCCATGTTTTCTTATCCTGTGAGAAAATTCCTACAATTTTTGTTGTATGGAATACTAAGAAGCCAATAGATAGAGTGAAGACCCATTGAACATATGGAAGCCTAAAAGCAACTACTACTGATGTAGAGGATATTATGCTTCCCATATCAACTTGCTTCATTGCTTATTTTTAGCTTTTGAAATTTATTTTCAAACTGTCTTCTTCCAAACTCTTGACATAAGATAAATTTTTATAGCTGTAATGGAGATAAATGATAATAGTGTTTAATTTTGAAGATTTTGGAATCTGACCAGTATCAACACTGGCCAGTTAATTTTACTTCTTAATAAGCCCCAGTTTTCTCACCTGCTTGTAATACCAGCCTGAGAAAATTGTGATCTTTAGGTGACATAATGCATGAATTCACTTTGTGATATGTTAATTAAACACAACAAAACAGATGAATACCATCTTAAACAGATGGGGATTTTTAAATTTAATGCAGTGAGAGCACTAGACTTAGGCAGTCCAGAGTCAGTATAGAAGCTCAGTAACACCAACTGATTCATCTCTCTGCTCTCCTTTTCTTGAGCAGGAGACTTGAAGTGACAGGATTGCTGCTTTTTCCTAGGAGAAAGTAGAAGGTGAAATAACCCCCAAAAGGTGTCTTTTTCCAAGTGAGACTTGTCCTTTTTATTGATAAAACAATATCTCTAAAAACATCTGTCCATTTCATTGGTTAGGCCACTATAGTTACAAGGGAATCTGAAAAGTCAAGTACTTTTAACTAGGCATATTAACACCCTGATATTAATTGGGGTATTCTGGGAAGAGGAGGAGAATGAATGTTGAGTAGGCAGATTATAATATCTGCCACTGTATTGTATATAAAATCTAATCAATAACTACTAACTTTAGCAATTAAGGTTTTTAACTTTATTCTTGTACTGTCAAGTCATAAAATCATACTACTTTCCCTATCTCCTACATCCAGGGAAAACCGTAATCCCTTAACATAATGTCATAACCCCTCATGTGAAAGTATTAAGCTGCTTTCTGGGGGCTTCATAAAAATCTCCTTTTGGGCTCCAAACTAAATTCACAATTATTTCATTATGAATGATGCCATGAAGATCATCTTTATAGACTGTGTTTTTGTCCTATTCTGAACTATTTCCTTATCAAAAATGGGAACAATTCTGTGATTCTTCATGTTTCTCCAAAATAATCTTACCTAGTTTTAAAAGCTTCCATCAGTATATGAATGTTGTTAGACTCAGTGTTCTTTAAGTATTGGGACATATGTTTTTCTTTAGGTTTGATAGATTTTATATCCTAATAAAGTAAACAAGCAGTATTTCATAAGTTTAATTAGCATATTTGAGTAACTAGAAAGATAATATGCTTCACTGTTTAAAATTTAATAATTGTCTCCTCTTACTAAGTATTATTTGTTTACTATAGTTTTTTCTTTTGGCATGTTTAGATAATGTGATAGGAGAAAATTCAGAGACTCAGTATGATCTTTTCCCAAAGTCTCTGAGAGCAATTGTAGAGCATGTTGAGATTTCATAAGCTTTTAACTTTCTCTGCCAGATATCCAGTTTTAGACGTTCTATTCTCCTGAGGCCTTAGATGCCATTAAAGGATTTACCTTACTTAATGGGATTTAAACAAATTGGCAGAGGTTAACACTTTTAAATAGAGAACTGTGTTAAGGTAGTAGGTAAAGTCAAATGTTCTACTCCTGCCCCCTTCCTAATGTTTTATTATAAAAAGTTTCAACCTGTAATACAGACTTTCAAAATCATTCTTGGTATTTTTCTCCTATGCTACTATGCTCATAAAGCAGAGTATATTCACTTTAAAAAAGATTGTTTTTCAATCTTTGGCTTCTCTTGCCTTCTATAAAGAACTCATTAGGGTGAGAGAATTGCTCTGCCTAACAGTGCTTTACATCAGCCTCAAAGACAAATAGCAGTAGTCTCATACAACCTCATCTCAGTAGAGCATGGACCAAAATAATAGTTATTTTTCAGCTCCTGAAGTAAATCTTTACAGAATACATGTTTGAATGCTATAAATATAAACATACTTATTCAAATGAAAACTAAAGGAGGGGGTATTGGGTCAGAGTGAGTTGCTTACTTCTAAAGGAAGAGTTGGTTGAACTGTTAAACTGCTTCCTTGCATTAATGAATATAATTGAAAGTTCATTTTATCCACTGTGCTTTAATATGTTTAAATAACATAATCTGCTTTCAATAACCATTTAATCTAGTTGATATAACTTAATTGGTTGCCACCCTTTTTTTTGCTTTGAATGTATGGAAGCAATTTTCAGTTTCTTGCTTGTCTTCATATGTAATGTAAAATACTGATCTCATGGAATTCTTGTGCTTGCCAAATTAATGCCTTCGATTTTGAAATGCAAGTTTCTTTAAAATTATTATAATACAGTCCATCTACTTACTTTAGAATTGGTCTAAATATTATTAATGATTACACTTTTGAATGAGTGAACCTTCTCATCACTAAACTTTTAGGATTATCTTTAAAAATTCCAAATACTCTGTTTAGGGGTTACTTTTTTGCTAAGTTTGTGTTTTTCAACACTTGGTTACTTATACCTTAAATGAAATCATTAATCCTGTCTATCAGAATGACCCTGGAAAGAAAAATGTATGTCCATAAATTGATGATATGATTGCTCAGAATAATAATATTGTGAGTTGAGATGCCGCATTATTTAAAAGTTAAAGTACATGCTGTGTCCAAATCAACAAAATCAGTTCTTCATATTCTTGTTTCTCTGTCATGAATTGTTAAGGAGAATTCCATATTCTTAACTAATAAACTTTGTTTTGATTTCGATTGCTTTTTCCCTAAGATTCTTCAATAGTATCTCTAGTACTTCAGTCTATTGAAATATTTGTTATGGATAGAAGGTCTTCCATCTTACATGATACTGCAGTCCAAAGTGTTTTTATGTCTTCAGAGTAGTTTTGGCACTCAGAACAAAAAGTATGATTCAAGTTTATCAAAGACAAATTCTGAAGAGAAAAATCAGTGATATAGGGTGCTGCCTGTTACTGTTATTCAGAGATTGCAAAAAAAGATACAGCATAAAAGATTTATGTTTTAATAAACAACTTAAGCAATGTCTGTTATTAAAACTACATGTTTGAATTTCTTAATTTTAAGAATTCCATTTAAAGAAACTGAAATCTTAGGTGGTGGCCAAACCTGTGTTTTGAATGTACTTTTGGCTTTATCTTAAAAATAATTTTTGGAAAAACAATAATAGATCATTGCCTAACTAACTGGTGGTCTTTTAAATAATGTTGGTTTGTTGAATTCTGTATTTCCCTTCGTGTGCCTTTTTCTTTTCTCCTGTCTCTTCTCATTCTGTAGATTCAGACCCAGGACATACAAGTGAAAATTGGGGGGAGAGACTTATATCTTCTTACAGGACATATTCAGGTAATTAGATTATCAGGTGCTCGTGTTCAGCGAGTGGTTTCTGTCACATTTACAGTTAAGCATTGTACTATAAATAACTTATTTTCAAACTAGTAGTTATCTAATTTTTCTGAGAAATCTAGTATATTTTATCTTAACACATGTGTAAGAACATTTTAAAAATACCTCCACTTAAGTTTTGTATAACACAATATGAAGGTACCATTTATTTGGAAGACAGTATGAAAGTCAATCCCCTTCCCTGGTGTAGGACCTCTGTGTGAAGATAGCCAAGGGCTTTAATGTGTTTGTTGTATTTCCATCACTAGGTACACCAAGTACACTGAGTTCAATACACAGTTCCTCTTACCCTTTAGTCAAATAATGTTCATTTAAAAGCACATTTAAAATTTTTTCCATTGTACTCTTAACTCATTATTGACTTTGCTGCCCAGGTTGAATTAAGTACATTAAAATAGCAGGTTGCTTGGAGAAATGCTATTACCATCAATTGTTAGAACCTCTCTATTTGACTGTGGCACCAGTCATTATATGTTACTGATTTATAATTACTCCATATAAAAGAAGGCCAAAGAATATATAAATACTACCCCTAAAGCTACTTAAGTGTTTTGATTATAGTATTTTTGTTTTTAAATGGGCTCAAGTACTTATTTCTGAACTTTTTAAAATGTAAATATTGTTAAGTCCCTGGGTATGAAACTGAGATAAAACTTTTATGATGTGCTTTTTATTTATTTTATGAATTTGTGGGGGCTTGGATGGAGATAATAGCAGAACTAAACAATTATCCTTAAAATTATACTGATAGTTATTAATTGAAATGTGGTATTAAGTCAGTCATTTTTTATTACAAAAATTGGGTGGGGGTTATATTTACAATCTAGTTACTATGGAATCAGGGCTGCCTTTAAGAAAGGTACTAAAAAGTATACTTAAAAGAGCTAAATGTGATGAAGCCATTCATGATCTGAGTTGTAATTGCTGAAAATAAGTTATAGTATTGACATTCAGAGGTTACAAATTCACAGTATCTTAGAATCAGACCAGAATGGCAAATTTTGTTTATCAGAATTGCAGTATGCACACTACAAACATGATTGATAGAAGTATGTTTTATCTGTTTTTAAATTGTAGCTTCATTATTATTTTTTTTACAGTGACTGCTTTGTAGGGAAATATCATATTCATTTAGTTTTGAACCTAGTTCCCCAAGAAAAATAGAATTGTTTTATCTTTTCATAATGTACTTTACACTTAATTGGGAAGTAACAATATTACTTCTGCTTATTTTGGCAAGACCTGAAAAGAAAGCATACATTTTACAAATTATAAAACTGGGACATCTCTCTTTTTCTGGAGCACCTCCGATGTTGAAAGAAAGAAGTTGTGCTGATGTGGAGTTCTTTTTTTTTTTTTTTTGTCTTGGGTAGTCTAAATAAATCTTGTCAGGTTTTTCCTTCAAATCTCTAGGCTAACTGAATAGAATTTCAGGGCTCTGTAGACTATGCTAAATGAGAATATTTATAATTATACCTGGATTTAAATTTTGAAGTTCTACTCTGTTATGAAGAAAAAATTTTTTCAGAATAACTGAAAACTGGAGAACTGTTGTATCATTTTTTTTTACTTATGACACGTTAGAGGAAATTAATTATTCATACAAGATACTGAAGAGTCAAAGTCTTATTGACTGCATTAAATTTGAAAAACAAAAGCACCATATTTTGGTACATAATAGTTGTAGCACTTAAAATTTTTGAATAGTATACTGATCTCACACCCATCTAACTTATACCAGCTCCTGATCACTTAACCACCTTTTTCCAATTTATGGAAAACATGAATTCAGACCATACCTGTCCTTTAAAGTTAATTCATCTAATTTGAATTTTTGCTTAAATGTTTGGAGTATTCCAACTTGTTAATTCTTTTCCAGGGTATAATGAGTTTATGTTTGATTATTTGGCAGAATGGAGTTCTATTAATGAACTTATGTTTTCTGTACCCCAGGTATATATTACTTTAGTGTCTTTTATAAAAAAACTGCAGTAAAATGCAGAAAGTATTAAAAAAAAGTTAGCTGTATTGTCAGTTAAAAAAAAAAAAGACAAATTACTCCCTCTCCCAAATTTTAGAAATCATTTAAAGGATAGATACTAAGAATTTTTTGTTTCTGCCTATGATTAGATTTACTTCTTTTCCTTGAAACATCTCGTCTGCTTTTTGTAAAATTTTTACAATATTTAAATTATTTAATTATAGTAGAGAAATGTTTATTATATTTAAAATGTTTCTTTAGCTGAAAAATCATTAAAATAACAATAATTGTAGTGTTTCCTAAATACTAGAAAACCAAAATGTACAGAAACTTATGAGAAAGAATATACATTGCAGGTAAAACAATAGCCTGTTTCAAAGACCTGTTTAGGACTTTATAATAATTGTAGTAATAGGTTAAAAATTGTGCTTAGATTGGATTTATACTAAATTGGATCATTATTGATAATGAGAAATATGAAAATTAAAGATTATATTAGAAATATTTTTAAAAGTTGATTTTACTAAGTCTTGAAATGTTTGGTTTTATGTAAAACAAAAATTTAATACAGTGGTTGGTTATATTAGGAATTACTGAATTTTGGGTGACTTTTGGCCATCAGAGTTTAAATATTATAGCCTAATTTTTCTAGGCGATTAGGATGCCAGTTATCCTAATAATCCAAAGTGGCATGCTTGAATCATCATTACTTTAATTTCTCATGATTACTAATGCCAGATTTTAGTTTCTTGGACTTACTAGAGTAATAAATGCTTCTCTCAAAGTATCCTACCTGCTTGCTGCATCTTCCTGCTGGGGAGGGGAAGTGGGAAAAAAACAAAACACTGTACTGACTTCTAAGCCTTCACTTCTTCCACTCATTTTTGAATTTATTTACTTCTAGCTGCACTTTACATGTACTCCTAAACCACCGCAATATCAAATATTTATATATGACTTTCCAGGAAATAGATGCCTTGACAGTAGTCAGAACTCAATATTCACTTGCACAAAGCAACTGCATTCACTTCCAGAGGATTTCTAAAGAAAAGACATTTGTATGTTTGTACCTATGGAATCTAGTTCAGTCTGAATTCCCTGGCACTTAGGGAGAATGCTGGCTGCATTGCCAAAGGATTTCCAAAAACGAAATCTGATATCAGACCTTGTGATAGATGGAGTCTCTTTGAAAATGGCCTCAGAAATTTTTGAATCTTTGTAGGATTTTTTTTTTCATTAACGCACAGGCACACAGAGTCCTTAATTTGTACCTTTTTAACTTTGATTAATATCATCCCATGTTCCACTGTCCTGTACTCAAAGGAATTGATTTGGTGCTTTTATTCCATTAACTGCTGAGTGATTAGAATTGTCTTACTTAGTTTCTTGGCAGGTTGTACAAATCATTACTGGAATTAGGAAAGTAATTTGAAGAAGCATTGGTATGTAGGTTTAGCAGTAATAAGAATAAAATGATAGTTAAGAAAAATTTCAAAGATATCATATACAAGTTAGCACTCTATCTGCAGAGTCAACTTATCATAGATTGAAAATATTTTTTAAAAATTGCTCTATACAAAAGCATGTACAGACTTTCCCCCCATTATTCTCTATAAACAATACAGTATAACTTCATAGTACTTACATTACTTTAGGTATTATAAGTTATCTGGAGCTAATTTAAAGAACATGGGAGGATTAGCACAGATTGTATATAAATACTACACCATTCATGTCAAGGACCTGAGCACTAGATTTTAGTATCTGCAGGAGTTCCTGGAACCATACCTTTGCAGATAATAAGGGATGACTATAGTAAGGAATGTTTGAAGTGTTTTTGAAGTTATTAAATTTTAGCAGAACTAATCACTAAAATACAAATCTTAAAAATAATAAAATTTCAAGTGCCTAGAAGCAATAAAACAAGAATATAATTTTTCCAAAGCATTTAGCAAGAATTTTCTCATATAATTAAAGGCCAGTGCTCTTTTCTCTGGCTACTACCAGTTTATATATTATAAATGATTCTCATATATATTTATAGCAGCAGTCAAAAAAGTTGTCTTATGTTTTGCTTTGGAATACTTTTTTTTTCAAATTCTTACATATTTAAAAATTTCAGAGAAAGAAGGTCCAGAAAAGAAGAAAACAAAAAAGGAAGCTGGAAATAAGAAATCCACACCAGTTAGCATTCTTTTTGGTTATCCACTCTCTGAACGAAAGCAGATGGCACTTCTTATGCAGATGACAGCAAGAGACAACAGTCCAGGTGATACCTAACATCATTAAGTTAATTTGTAGTATAATCTAGTATATGTATGTTTGTACCTATGGAATCTAGTTCAGTCTGAATTCCCTGGCACTTAGGGAGAATGCTGGTTGCATTGTGTTGACAGTTACTTTTAACTATTTTTAATTTTTATTCTTTCTTGAATTTAATCAGAATTACTTGTAACATCAGTTTGTAATGTTATAATTTATCTGTGTGAAAGTTCATGATCTGAATCCTCCCCTAGAATAGAAAGTGTATAAGAGCAGGGATTCTTTTCCTCACTTTTTATAAGTAGATAATCGTTAAATAAAATGAGTCATTTAGAAATAGGTTAACAACATGAGAAGTTCATGGCAAAACTGTGCTTTTTACCTTACTAATGATTTATCCCAATTTCGGTAAAAATGTTTTCTATGCTTCCAGTTCACTGCTCCCCTGCTGTTTAAATTGGCAGTTTTATTATACATTGCTTCTCCCTGACTGATACGGAAAAGTATCTGGAGAAAAAAAAATTGGCTCTGAATTTAAGGCATCTTTACGTAAGAATATATTGATGATGAAATGTATTGAAAAAGAAAATTTTTCCAGTGAACTTTTCTTATACTGACTCTTAGTGGGAGTAGGGATTGAGGGTAAGCACCTGGGGACATGATGGTTAAATTCTTAGTGTTTCTAAGTATCCTGATTTCAATCAAAGTATGAGCCTATCTAATATCTTTCACTCCTACAAATTTCGTAGATCCTTGTGCTTTTTAAAATAGTGTATTTTTGGATTTTTGTCACCTTTTCTGCCAGTAACTTGGGTAGAAGAGTGGTCAAATTATTTGACACTGTTACGACTTTAAATGTTTCTGTAAAATGTTAAATTATATAGACTTATTTTGTAAAAATGGCTTTTTACAACATGAACTTTTGTCTTCAGAATATTAAAGAATTAATACATTAAGACAAAGAGTAGAAGTCATCTTTGTCTCCAGTGACTCCCTTTGAGAGGCACTACTCTTCAGAGTCTCGTATCTATATTTCCAGGGAATTTTTAGGCATAAATATACATTTTTTGGTTGTTTTATTTTTTCCTAGGGTAAATACAATTACACAATAACATTGTTGTTCTATTGGCTCTTTTCATTTAAGGATAATTCCTTGTCATTTTTTATTATTAATATATATATATATAACTGGAGTAGAAAGCTTGATATCAAGCTGTGTTACCAAACAGATGTACTTGGAGGTTAGGATTGATTATCCATTAATTTGGTCCTTTAGTTTTTAAGAAAATCAACAAGATAACTGTCTTAAAAATTTTACTATAAAGTGAATAATAAAATTTATTCATTTAGCAAAGTTTTCTTGAGTTACACTATGTAGCAAGAAGTCTTCGAAACAGTTGAAAAAGATAGTTGATGAATAAGAGAGATGAAATTCTTACTCTTATGGGACTATACATTCTAGAAATAAGTAGAAAACTGTTACTGAGACAACATACTTCAAAATCCAAACTGTAAAACTTTACTTTTTTATAGATATTGCTTTAGAACTCCATAATTATGTCAGTTTGCAAGATTGATGATGGAAAATTATTTTCCGAGATTGTTTTTTCTTAGTGTATTAACTCTTTTAAGTAGCTATAAAATTTCAGAATTAATTAATATTGTCATACCTTTAATTAAGAAAACATCATCCCATTCTCCCTGCCCTGTGGTTCTAAAAAAGAGAGAGTGGGGTGCCTTGGCCATCATCTAGTTAAACTTTCCTGATTTTGACATAAAAACTAGAATAGAAATCAAAAGTTGGGGATCAAAGCAAAGAATAACATCTATGGGATTTTTTCCATTTGCCCTTATTTCAGATCTTTAGCTTTATTTTCATACTAAGATCATATCTAACTTAATTTTCACTCAACATTAGAACAAAACTGCATTGCTTGTTTGAGTTAGAGATATGAACTTTGGCCTACAATTTAATTTTATCTAGGTGTTAAACTAATAGTATAAAGTGCTCAGGAAAAATACAGTTGTTTGCAGTTCATTGATTATTCATTAAACAGATACATTTAAGGTATATACTTGATACTTATTATTATCATTTTAAACCAGTTTTATAAGTTGACAGAATAAAATGTTTCTCATCAACTTGTTGTCTTTGGTAGTCTTTTTACTCTATGTATTTGTGTAAATTTATTAATGTATCATCCACGTCAAGTTTTGTGGTGTTAGAAAGTTCTAGCAATAGACACATTATCACTAAGAATCATTTAGTAAATATATACAATATTTAGCCTAGAACCTTTGTGAACTTTTTTCTTACAGACTCCACACCAAACCATCCATCACAAACAACAGCAGCCCAAAAGAAAACTCCCAGTTCTTCATCTCGACAAAAAGATAAAGTTAATAAAAGAAATGAGCGTGGTGAAACTCCTTTACACATGGCAGCTATTCGAGGAGATGTGAAACAAGTCAAAGAATTAATAAGTTTAGGAGCAAATGTGAATGTGAAAGATTTTGCAGGTAAGATTAAATTCAAGAATGATATTCAGGATCTAATATTGAAACAGATTCTTGTTGCAGTTTTATTTGTATTTATTTTGCAAAAAAATTCTGAAAATATATATTTTATTACAATACTTTTGCTTAATGTGCATAAAACCTTCTCTGCTGTATTTTTTTGTCAATAATTACATTTTTGCATATTGAACTTAAATTTTAGTTGACATTACTATATAATTGTTTTTAAATTTTGGTTCTATCCAAAGTAAATTTGAGTACATGATGTTTTCAAAGCAGTTAATTCATTAATAATTCTTGAGAAACTTTAACTTGAACATGAAGATTGTAAAAGAGTGGCATTATTTTAACTTTAATTATTCAAATAATATGCCAATGTATTTTTACTATGAAGAATTCAAATAATAAATGTTGACAGAGAATAATATAGAAATTCTTGTTAATTTCCCATCTTATACTACTCTGTTTCCCTTCTGCTTTTTTTTTCTTCCACAGAAATGGTATTAATAATTTGTAGGTTATTCTTTCATTATTTTCATGATCATATGTAAATATGAACATTTACTTACAAGCTTTTTTTTTTTTTAAACCACCTGTGGTTCTGCAGCCTGTCTGTAATTGCAGGTATTTCTTTCAGTACAAATAGGTAAATTTACTTCATTTTTAACAGCTTCATAATATTATCATTCGTGAACACTGTCGTAAAACCAACTTTGTGGGCTGGGATTGTGACTCAGATATACAGTGCTGCCTAGCATGCGTGAGGCTCTGGGTTCGCCTCAGCACTACATTGTGTCCACCTGTAACTAAAAACCAAAACAAAACAAAAAAACAACTTTGTGTGTAGCTTGGAACTGTTTTAGTAGAATTGAAACTGTTGTTACAACAAAGCAAATGCACATTAAAATGTTTGAAATAATGGCAGACTGCCCACCAAAATAATGATCCTATGTCAGTTTATACTACCATCAAGAGTCTGTCACTCAACTTGAAGATACTAACTTAATTATTATTATTATTATTTTTTTTATTGTTGGTCGTTCAAAACATTACATCTTTCTTGATATATCATATTTCACAATTTGATTCAAAAGGGTTATG
Organism: Ictidomys tridecemlineatus; assembly: GCF_052094955.1. NCBI lineage: Eukaryota > Metazoa > Chordata > Mammalia > Rodentia > Sciuridae > Ictidomys > Ictidomys tridecemlineatus. The sequence continues at coordinate 57,311,230 of NC_135489.1, forward strand.
AACTTCCATTTTTACCCCGTATACAGATTGCTGAATCACATCAGTTACATCAGTTACATTTCCATTGATTTACACATTGCCATTCTAGTGACTGATGAATTCTGCTCTCTATCCTATCCTCTACTATCCCCCCTCCCCTCCCCTCCCCTCCCCTCGTCTCTCTCGACCACCTCTACTGTAAAACATTTATTCCACTTGTATTATTCTTCCCTTACCCCTCACTTCCTCTTGTATGTAATTTTGTATAACCCTGAGGATCACCTTCCCTTACCCTGATATTTCCCTTCTCTCTCCCTTTCCCTCCCACCTCTCATCCCTATTTAATGTTAATCTTCTTCTCCTGCTCTTTGTCCCTACTCTGTCCTTAGTTACTCCCCTTATATCAAAGAAGTCATTTGGCATTTGTTTTTTAAGGATTGGCTAACTTCACTTTGCATAATCTGCTCTAATGCCATCCATTTCCCTCCAAATTCTATGATTTTGTCGTTTCTTAATGCAGAGTAATACTCCATTGTGTATAAATGCCACATTTTTTTAATCCATTCATCTATTGAAGGGCATCTAGGTTGGTTCCACAATCTTGCTATGGTGAATTGTGCTGCTATGAACATCGATGTAGCAGTGTCCCTGTAGTATGCTCTTATTAGGTCTTTAGGGAATAGACCGAGAAGGGGGATAGCTGGGTCAAATGGTGGTTCCATTCCCAGCTTTCCAAGAAATCTCCATACTGCTTTCCAAATTGGCTGCACCAATTTGCAGTCCCACCAACAATGAACAAGTGTACCCTTTTCCCCGCATCCTCTCCAGCACTTGTTGTTGTTGGACTTCATGATGGCTGCCAATCTTACTGGAGTGAGATGGTATCTTAGGGTAGTTTTGATTTGCATTTCTCTGACTGCTAGAGATGGTGAGCATTTTTTCATGTACTTATTGATTGATTGTATGTCCTCCTCTGAGAAGTGTCTGTTCAGGTCCTTGGCCCATTTGTTGATTGGGTTATTTGTTATCTTATTGTCTAATTTTCTGAGTTCTTTATATACTCTGGATATTAAGGCTCTATCTGAAGTGTGTGGAGTAAAGATTTGTTCCCAGGATGTAGGCTCCCTGTTTATCTCTCTTATTGTTTCTTTTGCTGAGAAAAAACTTTTTAGTTTGAGTAAGTCCCATTTGTTGATTCTAGTTGTTAACTCTTGCGCTATGGGTGTCCTATTGAGGAATTTGGAGCCTGACCCCACAGTATGTAGATCATAGCCAACGTTTTCTTCTATCAGACGCAGAGTCTCTGATTTAATATCAAGCTCCTTGATCCATTTTGAGTTAACTTTTGTGCATGGCGAGAGAAAGGGATTCAGTCTCATTTTGATGCAAATGGATTTCCAGTTTTTCCAGCACCATTTGTTGAAGATGCTATCCTTCCTCCATTGCATGCTTTTAGCCCCTTTATCAAATATAAGATAGTTGTAGTTTTGTGGATTGGTTACTGTGTCCTCTATTCTTTAACTTAATTACTTATGATCTAATAATTTAAAAATTTAATTTTGATAACCCTAATCAATAATGGTAATAAATGTTTCTTATAAATTTGCATATATCTTGCATTTATCTTAAAATTGTATGTTAAATTAATATTCTAACTTTAGGTTGGACACCACTGCATGAAGCTTGCAATGTTGGATATTACGATGTTGCTAAGATACTTATAGCAGCTGGAGCAGATGTTAACACACAAGGATTAGATGATGACACTCCACTCCATGATTCTGCTAGTAGTGGGCACAGAGATGTAAGTATGCTAGAAGAAATTAATAATGTACATTTCCATCATAGATTTCAACCCAGGATAATTTAGCTTACTTCTTAGTTGTACGATCTTGTGTCCCTTTTTTTCCTAACTGCTACTTTATAGTCAGATGTAGCATTATCTTTTTTTTTATTTGTTTTACTTAGTAATACATGAAAGTACAGTGATCTTGACATATCATACATTTAAATCAGATGGGATATAATTTCTTTCTCATTTTTCTGAGTATACAGGTTGCCCAATCACATTGGTCATGCAGTCATATATAGCATTATCTTTTAATCTTTGATTTGATAATTGATTGTTAAAACAGTTTGGAAGAAATTTTATTTTAAGACATTGTAGTGTCAGATAACCAAATGTGGTTAAAGCACATTTTACTTATAATAATACTTTTACAAAATTGGACTATGTATCTTTTGGAAAGCATTTTTATCTTAGACAAATGGAATTCAGAGTGAAGAGAAGTATGAATTGAATTCCGACCTTACTAGTTTACAAGCTTATGATCTTGAACAAGTTATGTCTCTCCTCTATTCTTCCATTTCATCTTAAAATTATATAATAAATAATACCTATCTAAGGAAAAGAAGACACTGCATGTAAGCACATCTTAAACTCTTAAAATATTGTAGAAATATCAGGGGGAAAATTAAAACTATACCTGAATTGTTACTTCAAATATACTCAAATATTTTAGAAACTAAAATTTAGATTTAAAATGCTATTTTCCTTATTTATAATTTTATAATATACTTTTCCATGTTACTCATTAAGTTCTATTAAAAGGAAAATGTAACCTTTATTATTTTCTCTAAACTGGACTTGTTTAATATTTGACCATTCTTTCTGCTGCATCAACAATTGGTACATATCTATGTGATACCACTTTTTTCTTCCTCTTTACTTACCTATTGTCATGTTTCCTGTGCTAGTCTGTGAATATCATACATACAGGCATTTTGTGTTTTCTGTTACTGATCCTGGAAATGTTTGTTGCAAAGAAATAATAAATTTGGCATGGGTGCATGGATAGATAGGTGGATAGATAACTGAGGACAGGCAGAAGGGCAAAGGCTTATTAGTCCATAAGGCCGGACAAAATATAGGAGGCATTGCCCTTTCCTCTGACTTTATCAGAAGAGATGTGTTTTCTAGCTAATACCATACTTTACCATTTTTTAAAAAATGCATTATTAATAGTTTCAAAAAATTAATAACTTTCCTTTAAATGTGGTATATAAAGGTTTATTGATTTCCAAGTGTAATTTAAAAGAATTATGCCTTGTGACTAAGACATGTTTGTTTACATGAGTACAGTTTCTAAATATGTACATAGCTGCAAAATATTTCTAGAAGCTGACCTTTTGGCTCATGTACTAAAATGGATTCAAACACTGTTTACAGTCTCTTTCTGAGCAAGATTGGCATGCTATTTTCAAAAGACCTTTGCTTTTCCTCCTACCAACAAGCCTAGGATAGTAGGAGTCCCAATTTGAGAGCTATTTTCTCTTGTTGTTTTTACTTGAGCCTAAGGAAAAGAGAATTGAGATCTACCAACAACTCTCAATTCTGCATACAGATATATTAGGTCTTACGAGCCTCTCCCTAAGGAATTGGATTTCTTTTATTCAGAGATAGCCATGACAACTTCAACTATACATTAAAAATTCCTAATGTGGAAGAAGCAGAAACATAGCTTCTTTACAGCGAGGTCTAAATTATTTAGAATAAGAAAAGATTAACCTTGCTTCCGATTAATGTATTCCTCGACCTGCTGTATAAGTGTATTATACCTCACAATACATAATTTTATACTAGTCTTAGTTCTGGTTGTTTGGTATCTATCATTTTTTTGTCTTATCATTTTTACATTCTTCTAGTTTGTTGCCTGTTAGAAGTAACTTTAATTTGCCTTAAGTCCTTTTTAGAATAAATATCTGTCTATGAGAATGATGTCTGTAAAATATTGGCTATTAAAATTTTTGCATCATGCTTGAATCTGTACTTGACTTATCATCTTAGACATGTGCTCTATATTTATTGATCGTTTCCTGGTGCATAGGACACAATGTCAGGATCCTTTTTTCTGGTTTCCCATCCTAGGGCTTTTTTCTAAGAAAATAAACCTTAAAATGGAAAACATTTCAGCTCATTAAAATGTTCACTACAGTGTTATTTATAATGATTAGAGGTTTTTTAATACTTTATTTAATCTTCTCAAATGTCTTTCCTAAGTGAAATTTTAAAAGACATGGACCCACAATGACAAAGAGCAGAAGAGATGGAAAAGCAAGATTTTAAAAGGTGGAAATTAAATATATATATAGTTGCAGTACAGGGTTTGACAGACTTTTTCTATAAAGGTTAAATCATAAATATTTTAAACTTTGCACCTTTTTTTTACTCTTCCTTTTTACTCTTTCCTCTTTTCTCTTTTAACAAAACTTTAAAAATATAAAGGCCATATTTTGTCTACCTCTGATATAGGAGAGATAAGAACATTGAAACCAAAGCCATTGTGGCACAGAATTGTAGAGAAACTGAAGCTCGGGAATTGATGGCATCATTTGCCTCTGGAATTCTTTGTTTGGACTGCAAATAATATAATTGAATCAAAGTTTTGTTTGTTTTTTCTTTTATAGCCCCTCCCCAATCCTACATAGCCAGGTGATTTCACCTCTTGTAACTTGGTGTAGATGTTTCCAATATGGAGCTAAGGATCAGGAATAATTGTTCTTCAGTAGCAGCAGCTTTGGAAAGCTAGTTGATGTTTTAAAATGATAAATACTTGTAATTTAATAATCATAAACATGAATAAAATATTAGCATTTGGAGTCAAAAGTAAATTGTTATCTCTATACATTCTAACATTTCAAATTTTCTGCAAAAATAGTCAAGAATATTTTTTCATTTAATTCATTGTGAATCTTCATTCTTAAATAATTTGTTTGAAACTCTAGATTTACAGTATCTTTTAAAATTATTATTTTAGTGGTCAATGTAGTTAATACTCATCTGTTCATGTTATTTGTTTAAACAGTCTTTTAAATTATATATTTTCTAAGTATACAAAAACACCATTGTTAATTGTTGGGAATACAGAGAGTAATATATTTAAGAATTGATCCCAAGTGAAGCTTATAGTCTATAATAAGGGGGAAATATATATTAATAAATTTTAATGTGGGTTTGTGTCACATAGAACACATCAATGTCAGTGGAAGTAAAAGATCAAAATAAGAAGAGATGGGAAGGAGTCACAATTGATAATAGTGGGCTAACTCTGGTAAATGAGTAGATTTCACTAAGAATGGCAAGGTTAAAGGTACAAGTTTTAATAAACTTAATTTGAAACTCGTTGATGTGGGGCTTTTGTATTGAAATACACATATACTCAATTGGATATATCCAATGAATATTTGAATATTTGGGTTTAGCATTAAGAGAATGAAAATGAGTGAATTGTATATTGATCACATTCTGTCAGAGTAGGTGAGAACACTAAAGAGATGATATATATTAAAGTTTGAAAAAGTAGATCAGGGATAGGTACTTCATAGGACTGATGCAGGCAAGTAGAAGAGTGAAGAGCTATTTTAAAAAGAGAAGGCTGCAAAGATAAACATTTTTTTCAGGAACTTGATTTTTTTGTTGTTGTTTTCTTTCTTTCTTTCTTTCTTTTTTTTTTTTTGGTAGTACTGAGTATCTAATCCAGGCCTTTTGCATGGCAGGCAGACTCTTTACCACTCAGCTACATGCCCAATTATTTTTTATTTGATTTTGAGACAGAATTTCCTAAGTTTCCCAGGCTGACCTCAAACTTGCATTTCTGTTGCCTCAGACTCCCAAGCATCTAGGATTAGGAATATAGTTTTGAACACAGTTTTTTGTCTTTGTTTCATTTCTTCATTGACATTTTTTTTTAAGGTAGAAGAGACATGAACTGAAAAGATTGTCTTCTAGATAGAAGCCAAACTAAAAGGGTTTCAAAAATAATGAAAGGAAGAATATACAAAGAGAAAAGAAAAGAAATGATGACTAACTAGACAGATCCTGGTTTTATGATTCCTGTAGTTTATATACTTTGATGGGAAGAAGGGGTCCTTTTTGAAAAAAATTTAAAGAATGAATACAAAGTCAGATTAAGGAATTGTAAGGTTCCCATGAAAATGAAAGGCCTTAAAGTCTAAGCTTCATTAGATCTAAGTAAATTGTGTGGGCATATGACAGATGAAATTCCTGGGAGATGAGGAAGAAAGGACCATTAGGGCATTAATACACTTATAATAGTATTAGCTTTAAAAAGAAGGGAACTAGATCCTTTGTGATTTCTACTTGAATTTCCACAATTCAAGTGGCTATGTTATTACTCATTGATTTTTCTGAACCTGAAATAGTACTTATTAATAGATATTCAAATTCTTATTGAGTTTTATGATAAAACAGGAAGAAAAACAATGAAATTAAGCATTAAAAGGCCCCTGTTTAAACTTCAAGGCAGACGTTTTTTTAGTAGATGCCAGTCTTCACATGGAAGCAGGTGTCAGTGAAAATGGAACTGGAAGAGAATAATGATTTAGAATAGGATGCAAGTATTGGATGGAGAGTAGAATTAACACTGGGAAGAACATTGTGTTATCAAGAGAATGATCAAAACGATATCATCTATAAAGAGACTAAATCTTCCTACCACTTAATGTTGCAGATAGTGAAACTGTTGCTTCGTCATGGTGGAAACCCATTTCAAGCTAATAAACATGGGGAGCGCCCAGTGGATGTAGCAGAAACAGAGGAATTGGAGTTATTGCTAAAAAGAGAGGTGCCTTTGTCTGATGATGATGAAAGTTATACAGGTTGGTTTTAGATAATTTATATTCAACTGTTTATCTTTTAGTAGCTCATACTGGATTGATTTTTTAATACATAAAATTTAAATACTGTAGAATGATGCTTGCTAGCTCTTATTAGAATCTTAGCTACCTAAAAATGATGTAGTCAGTAATCTAGGTTTTTGCTACACATACCTTTTATGAATGGCGTCATAGTGCTTTCTACCCTTTTTCTGTATTTTCTTTACAAAATTGCTGAGCTATTCCTTTATTATATTCAAGTATACTGTAGATCCTCTCCCCATGCATAGCTGCTCCCATGACTTCTTTTCAGTCTATTCTGTATTATGCCCCTAAAAAGCAAATCCTGTCTTTTTCTGGCATTAATGAGTCATCTTCACTCTGGACATTGTTGTAGGGTAGGGGCAATTTCCTTATAAATGGTTTTTAAAAAGAAAGAGCCAAAAGAATATAACAATTTTTTTGGTTATGTTGAAAAAGTCTGTGTATATAGATGGAAAAGGTTCAATCATATTTCAGACAAAAATCAATGAAAAAGAATTCTAAGCTGGACACTGAGGTGCACACTGGTAATCCTAGCAGCTCAGGAGGCTGAGACAGGAGAATGGAGAGTTCAAAGCCAGCGTCAGCAAAAGCAAGGTACTAAGCAACTCAGTGAGATCCTGTCTCTGAATAAAATACAAAATAGGAATGTGGTTCAGTGGTCTAATATCCCTGAGTTCAATCCTCAGTTCCAAAAAAGGAAAAAAATAGTTTTTTCAATCTATGGCCATATCCTCAAGAGCTTAAAGAATTCCTGTAAGCAATTAGATGTTACCTAATTGCATCTCAGAAATTTTGAGAGAGCAATAGACAGGCATCTATAGTTGGAAGCAGAGAAGTTCTAGTTTTTATTTTACATGATACAACTTTATTTTTCACCTGATAGGACAACTAAAAGAACCCACCTTCTCAATAATATGTCTTTACTGCCTTGCTGAACATAACTTAGTTGCAAATATACTCCAACTGATTAGGAGATGGTGCCAAATTATGATAAATAGAATAAGGAATTTCAGAAATAAAAGATTCAGCAGTGAGCACTTACCACAAAAGAGATATTTAAATAATAGCTATAGATATCAAATTCACTATAAATGTGAGATCACATAAGAAAAATAAAAACAATTGAGTTTAAGTATCAAGTTAAAACCTTTGGGAAGAGACAACACTAAAGGTTTAGTAAAATTGTATTTCAAATATGAAAGGTTGTATTATGACTTATTCTATGGTAGTTGATTAAATATGTTACAAATGCTTTTGAAAATGCAAGAATTATCGTATTAACATTGGATAAGAATTGGATAAGTCAGAAACTAGTCCATGGTAGCAAGATGATAATTTTGTGGTAATAAAGGACATATCATTCAAAGCTGAGAATTATGTAAATATGTAAAACGTAAACTTAGAAATCTATGGTAAAATTGACAGAAATGTAGTCGTACTTCGAATTTGCAGCATTGTTTCCAGCATATTATGAATATCTCAAAATTGTAGACAATGTGTACATAACTATTAATACGTACAGGATGAGCCAAAATAGTGCTATATTTGGTAAAAGTTCGTAGCTATCATTAAACTTTTTAAGAAAATAAATAACTTTAGGAAATCAGAGAGAAGAAAGAAAGGCAAAATATTAATAATGAGCAGAGTCCAATGGTGAAAAATAAATTTTCTAGGTATTGTTTCTAAGTATAATTTCTTTCTTAAAAAAACTTATTTTCTAATGTTTCTAAGTAGAATAGTGGAATGAAGTTTATTAAATAGTAGCTTATCTGACAAGATCAACTAAATCAATAAACAGTAGATCTAATCATTGGAAAATGAGTGAAAATTTATAAACATAACTGAAGAATGATGGATAGAGACCCCAAAGTGTGAAAGATGCTTTTAGACTTTAGCACAATAATATATGTAGATCTTACCAAAACAATTAAAAGGACATATACACACAAATTCAGAGAACAGGTATACCAAGAGAAGCAGCTACAGGGGGAGACAGACAAAAGGAGAGAGAGGGGACAGGAGAAAGATTAGGCAGGTACAGAAAAAGTCAAGTTGTCTTGCAACTCTTAACTCATTTTAACATATAAAATTATAAAGAACTGCTTTTTGCTTTTTCTAAGCCAGTGAAATGCTAATCCTTAACTATAAGACAGGAAGCCTACCAATAGAAATATTCAAAACAGGCTCCACTATAACATAGTACCTAGCATACAGAAGTACTTAATAAAAACTGTCATATAAAATTGCTAAAGGCTTTTAAAAGATAGTTTTCTGCCATTGGTGAACTTGCGGTGACTCTTATTGAGAGGACTCATACATTCTTATTGACTTTCTAGAAAATCATTTTTTAAATGTATGAAAAATTCAGAAAGATGTAGCTGGAAATGCTGGCAGTATGTGTATAAAGCCATTATTATAGTAGTTCTTATACTAAAAATTTTAAATGAACTAAGTGCCCCAAAATGAGCAGAGAAATAATTTTAAAGCATATGTTACTTGTATAGCTGTTTAAAATAGTTTTTAATTATTTTAATAACATTATAAACTGGCTTCTTTATTGTGTATATTTCAAAATAAAAGGTAAACTACATTTAATTAAAAGAAAGTGCTATGGCCTTCTTAAATAAGTAAACTGCTTAGTGATATGGAGAAAATGGACCTCTAATTAAAATATTTATTAATTTAAATGTACTCATTTGAAATCGCATACATATATTATTTGGAAGTACTGTTTTTGTTACTGCTCTACTGTCTTATGAAGTGACCTTTAAAAAAATTTTTTAGTCGTAGATGAACACAATAACTTTATTCACATCCAGAATCTTATATATGTTGCACTTTCAAAATCTAGATATTATGCTAACATGAGAAAATTATCTCAAGTTATAATTACTCATTTAGCAAACACTCTTTAGTCTTTATAAACCATTTTTTTAAAAACTCAGTATCATGAAAATATTTAAACACATAGCAAAATTCTAATAATGGTACAGTAAATACTTACATCCATCAACTAATTTTATAATTGTTAACTTTTGCTGCTTCCTTTATTACATTGTTATATAATCACCAATTCATCTCATTTTTTATGCATTTCATTATAAGTTGCATACATCCCTAAGTACTTTAGCATACATTTCATTTGAGTTCAATGTTTGATTTATAATTTTTAGTAATATTTGCATTGTGAAATTTGCAACTCTTGACTGTAATATTCTGTGGATTTTCAGAAATGCATTGAATTGCAGTCTAACCCCTTCAAGGTAACAAGATGCCTTCACACTCCAGAAAATTCCCTCATCCTCCTTTCCGAGTCAGTTCCCTCTCCTACAGTTGATCATTTTATACCCATCATGATAAAAATGGTTAGCAAAGAATCACTCATGACTTGAAAAATATAGGAGGAATTGTGAGCATATTAGCCTTTTCTCAACAAAAGAGAGGGAAGAAGAAAACAAACCAATCAGGGTGTAGTAGAGAAATATAGCAGCACCTAGATTGTGTGATCAAAATTAACATCATCCCAGAAGGGAAAGATGTTCATAATGTACTTCCAGATATAATATCCTGAGAGGGTATATAATACCACTTTTTAGTTCACAGCTGCTTATATATAATCATGATGAATGCTTGTTTTTTTAAAACAGAGACAGGCAGTGATAATGAGAAAGATTAGAAATGACAGTGATAATGAGAAAGATTATTCTCATTATTCAGTAAAGACAATAAAATGTTTCATACTATGAGGTGATAATAAAGGGCAATACTTGCTATAAACTAGATCCTATACTAGATGGGGAAAATGATTATGAAGAATATTATCAGATAGTTTAACAAGGAATATGGACAGGAGATTAGTCTTATAAGATGGACAGTTGTATTGTGGTGACATACAAGGACATTTTTATGTCTTAGCAAATACTTATTTCTTTAGTACACATGAGTATAGTGCTGTGATGCATGCAATTACTATCATAAGCTTCAGAAAAATATATTTACATGTGCATGTGTAGATAACAAAAGAAATAAATCATAAAGCAAGAGAGTAAAAGCTTAATAATATAGAAGTCCAGATAGATAATGGATATATTATGTTTAATATTTTTAATTTTTCTTTTTGTAAGTTTGTAATTGTTTCCAAATAAAATTTAAAATATATACATACACAACAGTTTCCTTGCTCTGTCAATTATAAAGACTTAAGAACATTAAGACAGTAGCAATAATCATTTTTAATTCTCAGATTATGATTTTAAAAACATTTTCTACTAAAAGAAAATGAAGACTTATTTAGAAAAGGATGATTCCAAACCAAGAGTAGGAAATATGTAAGGTGAGAGTAAAGCATCTTTTCATTCCAGATTTCAAGGAAGGAATCAAAGATTAATATGAAGTCTTGTCAGAAGGCCTTAAGAGATAACTTGGGGCCCTCTGGTTGTAGCTGAGTGGTAAAATGTTTGCCTGGCATGCATGAGGTCCTGGGTTTGATTCCCAACAATACAAAACAAAAATAGGAGACAACTCCGAGTACTTTCCCACTGGTCAAAGATGGAATTTAAGCTCTGAAAAGGGTATTAATTACAAAGGTTTGGAACCCATCAAATATGGTTAAGTCCATGAGCTTATTATGATAACTTAAAAACAATCTGTCATCAGAAGACAATAAAGTATTTATTTAAACTCTAAAATGAAGAAATAAAGAGAAAAATAATTTTTCTTTCCTCTGTGAACTTCTGTCACTGGATAACTTCATTGAGGGTAAGGAAAAGTATTTTTATAAAATTAATTCAGTTAAAATAAGTGGAATAAAATTAAAATATGAACATCTTACAACCCCCAGTTTAATATATCTAAGCTTTAATTATCAGCAGTTGCTAACATTAAATAAAAAGTGAGAAAGCAAATAAGAAAACATGTGCCATGGATGAAAGAACATGTTAAACTCCCTCTGTGGCCTTGTCAAAGGATGCAATCCTCAGTGTTTTCAGCTCTCAGAATCCAATTGCCAGTTTATAGGGAATGTGAAGGTGAGAGAGCATATTGAATTGCAAATCAGCAAAATTTAGATTGTAGGAAACCCAAATGTGCGGTTCAATCAACAGATAAATTGTATTTAAAACAAAAACAAAAAAGAACATGTAGGAATAAAAATGACTTGAAAGGCACTTTATACTTATCCAATAATGAGTACAACTAAAAAATTAATAGATTATTTATTCTTCTGTAGAAGATTTTTCTAAAACCATTAGATGACCAGGCATAGTGGCACTTGCCTGTAATCCCATTGACTCAGGAGGCTGAGGCAGGAGGATCAGGAGTTCAAACATAACCTCAGCAATTTAGCAAGGCCTTAAGCAACTCAGTGAGACCCTGTCTCTAATAAAATATAAAAAAGGTTTGGGAATGTGGTTCAGTGGTTAAGCACACCTGTGTTGAATCTCTGGTATCAAAAAAAGAGAAAGTCGTTAGGGCTGGGGCTGTAGCTCAGTGTCAGAGTGCTTCCCTTGCACATGGGAGGCACTGGGTTCAATCCTTAGCGCCACATAAAAATATACAAATAAAATAAAGGCATGCTGTCCATCTACAGCTACAAAACATTTTACAAAAAAAGTCATTAAATGGCACATATATGTTTTGCGGTATTGATAAACTCATTTTTTTTTAATACTGAGAAATTCTTGAGGTGATATGTTAAAGGAAAAACCTCATAATGCATTTAAAAAGGGTTGGGAATGTGGTTCAGTGGTTAAGCACACCTGTGTTGAATCCTTGGTATCAAAAAAAGAGAAAGTCATTTGAGAAAGGACCAGCAATAGTGATAATTATTTGGTTTCACTTAGGAAATGATCCACAAAGGTATTGTCTATCCAAAAGTGAGACAAATTGTTGAAAGGAGTTGGGATGTGGGATGAATAAAGGGAAAAGTATAATCTTGGTAAAGAGTTGATATCAATCATTACTTGAAAGTAATGTTAATGAATAGAGCTAAAACTAGGCAAAATTATGAAGGTTGCCACTTTGCTCTTGGTCTCTATTTTTTACCTCATTACCCTTTAGTAAAAAAACTTGGACTCTATTAAGTGTAGGGTACATAAATATTTCTCAGTAAATATTGGGATAAGACACTGGCTCTTGGAGATTATGCCGGGGCTCTCATCCCCTACAAATCTAAGGAACACCTGAACCTGTTTGGAGGCTGAGTCTATCATTAGGATTGGGAGAGGACCTGGAATTAGAGAACAGAGAGACTTCCTGGTGCTTCAGCTGCTGGCTGGGAACCAAAGGGATAGGTAGAGGTCACTTTGTCTTTCACCACTTGCCAGATACTTTCCACTTAAACTACTTCAACATTAAGTTGCAGATAACCAACAACAGAAAATAACAACCCTCGAAGAAATAAAAGATACTAATCAATGTGAATAAGCAAACAGTGTTAACCAAGCTAAATAAAACAACTAGAGGAAATAACTTCAGCAACAGAAATAGACATTAAGAAAATTCAGGGGCTGAGGCTGTGTGATTTCAGTGATACTGCACTTGCCTTGCATATGTGAGGCACTGGGATTGATTCTCAGCACTGCATGTAAATAAATAAAATAAAGGTCTATCAACAACGAAAAAAATATTTAAAAAATTCAGATACAGCACAAAAAGACTTGAACAAAACAATTTTATAAATAGCTTAGTAGAGGAAGATTGGAATGTTCACTGTTGAGACTTAAATTATCAAATTAAAAAAATTAAACTTGTTTTGCATAATACATCAAAGATATACTAAGAGAAAGAATCATCAAAGTAAAAAAGGGCTGGGGTTGTGGCTCAGTGGTAGAGCACTACTTGCCTAGCATGTGGGGTACTGGGTTTGATTTTTCAGCATCACATAAAAATAAATGCATCATGTCCATCTACAACTAAAAAAATAAATTAACACATTTTAATAGACCTAACAAAATTTATAGGAATGTATAAGAAAAATAAACAAGGAACCTAGGCAACGATAATATAATCCACAAAATAAATTTTTTTCTGAGCTGAAAATGCCTTAGTCTCTTGATTGTGAAACTCATTGCATTCCCCAAGTGAATTAGTGAAAAATCTCTAGATTATGTATTAGTCAAATTCCTTAGCTCTGAATGTAGCTCTTACCTACAAAGAAAAAGTCAGATCAGTGTTTGACTTCTAATTTGCAAAAGTGGAAGAAAAGCTACTGAGAGAAAATAAATATGACTTAAGAATTCTGTACCTGACCATTTACTTGTCAGATTTTTAAAAGTTGCAGATAAAGACTTAAATAGCATATAAATATATAGATACTTTTTTAGAGAGAAATAACAGAAGAATAAATCAACTTATAAATGTAGTATCTAATTGAAGGAGATTAAAAGGATATATGAATTCGTAGTGTCAAGTCTGGCAACTGCAAACAAAAGTACAAGAGCTTTTATCATTTTAGAGATATATATATAGCATTCATGATGAAATGGTAGGATGAATGAGTTCTACTTCAAAATGATATAAGAATGGGGTGAATGAAGATGTGAATTGTCCAAAGATTAATGATTATTGGAGCTAAGGCAATAATATTTTGCCTATATTTTTGAAAGCTCAAACTTTAATTAAAAAAGCATTTTAAAAAATACCTATATTTTTTGATATAGCAGCATACTTCTGGGAATACCTTGTGGTTATTGTGGTGATGTTGTTGGTGTAAAAGTAAGTGTACAGTGATCACTAGGGGATTGTTTTATTAAATCAAGATACAGCCACAACATGGATTACCCTCAATCATAAAAAAGAATGTCAGTAATATACTTTATGTTACAGTTTTCTTGGAGAGATTATCATAAGATATTGAGTGAGAAAGATCAGTATGAATAGTCAGAGGTCATTTTTATTAAGTGAGCATATTCCTTAATTTTAGGGTTTTTTGTTTGGTTTTATTTTTGTGGTGCTAGGAATGGAACCAGAGCCTCACATTTAGTAGGCAGATGCTTTACTGCTGACCAATACCAATGGCCCTGAAGAATATTTTGAAAACCTACATGTATTTATATATGTACGTATAATATTTTTGCATAAAAATTTGTAAGCATACTGCTGATGAGGCATTGTTGGGGACTACTTGCAGAGGAAGTGATGATTTTGGTGGAGGGGAAAAGGTAGATGTTAAGCTTGCCACAATTGTGACAATATTTGTGTGGATATTAATATACAAACTTTGCCAGTATGATCTGCTCTTGGTTTGCATCTCTGTTTACTTTTCTAACTTCTTCCATTCATAACTAAGTTTCTTAAAGTAATAGACTACTTTCCATGGAGTCTATTTTTACTGAGAGCACACAGGTTGTTAGCTGTATTTTAGTCCTTGTCTTTCAGACTATGTAGAATTTAATGTTGATCATATTCTTACTAAAATTCTTTTACCTTGGTTTCTAGGACATAATTCTTTTTGACTTTCACCCAGCTTCCCAGACTACCTTTGTAGAATCTCATTTTCATTTGCTTCCTGTATTTTCTAATTTCATCTGCTAGCCATAAGATGAAAATTCTCTAAACATTTTTAGTGCTATGTGGAATCAGGATTATATTATCTGAAATTGCATTTTATTCCATTAGAAAGTAAGAAAATAAGATTGAAATGTAGAACGTTTTTTTATGCGGCATATTCTGCTTATTATAGCTATAAACTCTTAATTGGTCTCTTCTGAAAAGTGGCATTGTGAAAAACAGCTTTTGTTAAAAAACATTTCCATAGAAGGATGTGCTGCAACAAAATTTTCCCACAGAAAGGTATTTTATTGGAACGTATGTGTTTAATTAGAGCAGAACACATATTTTAGAACCTTTTTAATTTTCACTGATCTTAATGATTACCTGTGTTCATCAGCTATGTATTGATCTTTCAGAATATTTACTTTCCACCTGGTGAATGTGCCTGAATTATTGCTTAATCAAAGTCCCTCAAGAAATGATGCAAAAATTATCAGTAAGTATCATACAAAGATTTTGGAGTTGCTAAAAAAAAAACTGATGAAAATACCCAAAGTTTAATTTACATGAGGTCCTTATTAGACTTAACTATTATCAAACTTCATTCACTCTAAATTCAGAATTACTAGTATTTAATCAAGAATTACTTTAAGGCCTGGAGTTGTAGCTCATTGGTAGAGCACTTGCCTTGCCTGTATGAGGCACTGGATTCAATTCTCAGCACCACATAGACACACAACTAAAAAGAAAAAGGAAAAAAATTACTTTAACTGCCCATAGATGTTTATATGTGGAAAGATTTAAAGCATTGTATGTCATGTCATTCATGTGACAGATACACTTTAAGTGCTGCAAAGTTAGAGAATAATCAAGACTGAATTTTAGAACTTAAAAATTTTGGAGTAAATGGAAGAGTGTTATCTAAGTAGCACTCCACATATGTTTTGTTCCATTAGGCATTGTGCTTTATTTTAGTCAGTTCTGTTCAGAGTAGACATTCTATAATCTGTTACTAGTCTTCAAGATGAGGAGCTCATGTCAAAATGTAAATCAACATAGTACTTTCTTCATCAAAAAGGAAAAAAGTGCTGTGGAAAAATATCAGCTAAAATTAATAGTCAACTAAAATTAACAGTGTGCTTAATGACATACTTAATTTCCACTTCTGGCACAAGCCTTCTTTTTGTAAGAGATCTGTAGTAAATAAATTACAGATGGCCTCACTTCATGAACCACACTTGGAGCACCAGTTTTGTGTCATGCGTATCAGACATGAAAATGTTACAGGAATACATGCTCTGATTAATATAGCCTATTTGTGTATAAATGTGTGGTTCTTTTAAATTTGCATACTTTTGTAATCTTTTTCCCTTTAGTCTTTTCCTGTAGGCTTATTTCACATTACCTTCTTATAGCAAATTCTATCTAATAACAATGATTGCTTCTTGCTATCATACTGAGAATTCATAGTTAGAGAGCCAGATCTTACTCATAAACCATAATTATGATAATGGAAAAGTGGGTAACTCTCTATTATATAATGTCCCCTATAATTTCTGATACTTACTAATTGCCAATGTAGAGGTTTTGTTAGCAACTTTGCCAGATACTGGTTTTAGTACTTTAAAACAGTGCCCACTGTACAAACTTTAAATGCCAATCATTGTCATAAGAGCTATTCATCTTTTTCTGATCTTTGTCAACAGTCTGGCCTTGTTTCTTAAGCAGCTGCTATAAACTTTCCTCACATTATATGGAAGAAAATGTTTCATCATAATAAATAACCAAGCTGTTTTTTGAGACAGGAGACTTGTAAAAAACAGTGATATATAATTACCATATGGTGTTTACTAAGTGCATTTGTGTGTCATAAAATATATAAAACAAGCAGTATTTTTGAATCTTCATTTTGTCCATGTTAAAATAGTAAATCGTATTATTACACCACAAATACATTGTCATAATTTTTGAAACTTACTTCCTCAGTTTCATATTTCAGGAACTGTGAAAATACAAATATCAGTACATGCTTATGGAAATTGTAACATTTAATATATTAAGAAGTCCAGAAACAATCCAAATATTTAAGTTACATTATACCAGAATTTTTAACTGAAAGTCTTTTGTGATATTAACTGTCTTATGAGTAGGAAGATCACCATCTTAGGAAGTTTTAAAGCAAACCTTTTTTGAGCAGTAGAGCAAGGATTGGACAAGCAAGCGGTACCAAGGATTGAACACACGGCACTCAGCTATTGAGCCATATATCTCGAGCCCTATTTTGTATTTTATTTAGAGACAGGGTATTATTGAGTTGCTCAGCACCTCGATTTTGCTCAGGCTGGCTTTGAACTCGTGATCCTCCTGCCTCAGCCTCTCAAGCCACTGGGATTACAGGTGTGCTTCACTGTACCCAGCTTCAAGCAAACCTGTAATTAGAATTATAGATATTCTAGGAAGAGGTCACTTAAAGTGTTACGTATGTCAGCATGTTTGATCGTTAGACTCTAGACTCAATAGAGCATTTTATAGAGTAGTTTGTATATTGGTATACTAAAGATTTCACTACTTTATATGAAAGTTAAAATGTAAATAGCATTTTTTTTGTTTCTTTCCAAATGGCATATTTTAATAACTTTCAGTGTATTTGTTAGATTGTAATATAGGTTTGAACTTTTATGGAAAATCAGTGTCCATTTATAACTCAAGAATCTATTTTACCAAGATTGTTAATGATCTTCTTGATAAAGCCTATTTCTGAAATTGTTGAATAATACCAAACACCATATTTGGTGCTTATCTTTATATATATATATATATATATATATATATATATATATATATCCCTTTATTATCAATACTTCAAAATAGCTATTTAGGAATCTTATGTTCAGAAGACTGAGCATACACCATAATAGGCAATCAGGTATTCTTTAATTACTAATTAAAAGAAGTTTTGTTATAGTGTTTTTGCATGCCCTGTTTTCTCCTCTTTTTTGTAGCATGTATGCTTTACACACAGAGTTCTAAATTTTAATTTTTAAAATGTTTTCTATGTAATTACCATCAGTTTCCTTCTACCAGTATTTTAAAATCTATAGTTTTTTTAAATTAAGTTGGTAGTTTTAAATCAATACAGATTTTATCATGTGTTTTATGTGAATTAATTATATTAAACTAGTCCCAAAATCTAAGAATTTTTAATTTCAGGTGGCATGATTTATTACAGAAAAATATCAGTTTTTAAGTAGAGGTAAGAGTAGAAATTATGAATACCTAAATTAATATACATTGTAAAAACTCACTCTTTAGCAGTGTCTATAAAAATTATATTCTGCATCTTTGACTTGCATAGCATGCACATATATATCAGAAAAATGGAAAATTATAGTTGCAACTGCCGTGTGCTCTGGATGGTTTGCACATTAACACGTTGTGTCTAAATTTTGAAATGTAATATAGTAAATTATTAAATGTAATACAGTAGAAATTCCAAGTATATTTGCCCCCCAAATGTAGTTATTTATCACAAATATCAAGATTAATTTTTTTAGTGTTCTTTATGGTTTTCTTTAAAGAGCTGAATTTCTGTCAGTAACTTAAAGTGAGTCTGTCACATAATAATTATAGTGTGATATTGCTGAATATTTAAGACAAAAACTCTATTCAAGGGATATTTTTGGGCAGAACCCTAAAAATCCTTTTTCTTTAAAACATTGATTAAATGTGTGTACATTTAAATGAGTTCATCTTGAGCTACATCATCCTGTCTACAGAAAAATGTTTTTATCTCGTCATGATTTAAAGGACCTTCATGTAATGTTATATATTCATGATGGAATATCTGAGACTGGGTGATTTTGTCAGTTTCCTTTAGTGACATCAAAATTTCTGTTGTGGTACCTGTCCTATTTTCAAAGGAGGAAAACTGTATTGTTTGTAAAATCAATTTCTGTGTTAGCAACAATTTTAGTAGAAGAGTGTTGTGTGATAACTAGTGGGAGTGTAAATAGAGTGCAATGATACTTGATTTTTATTTCATTTGTAGATTTTACTTTCAGACTTAGTATTTTCAGCTATTGATGATATTCTCTTCCCTCTCCATCTCACAACTACACTCTCAGCTATAATTCTTTTACCAATATCTATTACTATAAAACTAAAATGAAAATAAATGCTCACATGGTGAACTTATTTTCAAATAGAAGTATAATTACTTTTTGCCAATAAAACACTTAACATTCTGGAGAATTTAGAATTGAAGTTTACATATGTAAATTTAGAAGAGACAGTTTGAAATTATCTAATTTCCTCTTTTTTAAGCTACATGACTTAGTTTGGGGATGTGAAAGCTATTAAGGTTTGTTTCTTAAATACAGATGCATTTTGTAAATGTTACTTTCTTTGCCTGGGTAACGTAACAATTATGTTTATATAATTTTTAATTATAAATATAGTAGTTTTGGTTAGTGAACTATTGCAGAACAAAGGAAATATCAACTAAAAGGATCCTGCTGCAGTTGTAAAACTTTCTTCCCAGTGAGGCCCTAGATATTCTCTTAAACTGAGATTCTCAGTTTTTTTCTATTAATTTCTGTGTTTTCTTAGTAGAAGAGTCTTATACTTAGAGAGCATTCTCAGCTGGAAGACTAGGATTAGAGACTACTAACCACAAACCTCCTAACTCACAGGAGACTCTTCCATAAACCAACTGCTTAATCAAATGGATTTTTCTCTTTATCCACTTGAAAAGAAATACCAAGTTTGAGGAAAATGACTGAATTAAAGCCAAAAATTGAGTCTGTAGATGGTAAATATTGCAGGAAAAGAAAGGTAAGTTCTCAGTGTTCTTGAGGATCCACGACCATATTAAGAGAAGACTGCTGTAAAAGAGAATAACAAGAGGCCAAAGAGACCTTGAAATTCAAGTATATATAACTAAAGTAAATACTATACAGTACTGAGGATTAGACTAAGACATTGCTGAAGATCTAATTAGAGATGTGGAAGAAGGGTATGTGAGACATACAGAAAACAAAAACATTGGAAATGCAAGAAAAACATTATTTAAAAAAAAAAACCCACCCAGAACATCTTATTCACATTCCAAAAAAGAGCAAATGATATGAAAAAAATTTAATTTTTGAAAAGTGCCTTTTAACTGAAGAAAGATATGTTTTCAGATCAAAAAGTTTTTTTTTTCCTTTATCTTTCCTTCCCTCTCCAATGAAAGAGGAGAGGGGGACCAAAAGAAAAAAAATGCACAACACATATCATAAGTTTAAGGATAAGGATTTATTTTAAATTTGTTGAAACAGAAACAGAGAAACATGATAGAAACAAAAGCAAAAAAAAATTGTCGACAAATTCAGGTTTTTGATGAAAAATTCTAGAATGACAGCAATAAGCACTTGGTTTACCTTAATACAGAGGATCAGAATTTTGTGGAAAATATTTTCAAGGAAAGACTAGATTCTTAACACACAATTGTAATGAAAAACAAAAAGAGATGGAGACAAGCAAGGTGCATAGGCAGAGTAAAAGGGGCTGCTCATCTGAGATGCCAGCTTTATTTATATCCATAGTTACATTAAGTCATTGACATCATTAGTACATATTGCTCATTGTGTAAGTTACTGTTACATGAGCAGGTTTAGGCCCAATGACACTTTGGTGTTGTATAAGACATTTATTCCCAGAAGCTAAGTGTTTGAAATTAAGTTCAAGGCTGGTAAGACTCTAGCACAGAGCTTCCTCTCTCTATTTTTATGGTTTTCTAACAAGAACTGTCTTATTTTTTAACAAAAAAAATTCATAAATACTGTTTTTAAATAAATAAAGCAGTAAGAGCACTTGAAGTATAGATTGGGACTTTTTTTTTAAGCACTAACCCATTCTTATAAACAAACACTGTTTCCATTGTAAAAATAATTCTTAGTATTCCTAGTATTGAAAAAAATATGTAAATCTTGATTGAGTGCCTTAAACACATGCACAAACTTTTTGTTGTAGGGATTTTGAGATAATTCAGGCAATAATCTTTTCCCACTCTGCTTTTTAAAAATAGCTATGTTAATTGTAGGAGCTTATATTTTAGCACTCCTGGATCCCTATTTTTGATCCCTGATTCTTTGATTTTTAAAAAATTTTTTTTTATTATTAGTTGTTCAAAACATTACAAAGCTCTTGACATATCATATTTCATACATTTGATTCAAGAGGATTATGAACTCCCATTTTTACCCCGTATACATATTGCAGATTCACATCGGTTACACATCCACTTTTTTACATACTGCCATACTAGTGTATGTTGTATTCTGCTGCCTTTCCTATCCTCTACTATTCCCCCTCCCTTCCCCTCCCATCATCTCTCTCTCTACCCCATCTACTGTAATTCATTTCTCTCTCTTGTTTTTTTCCCCTTTCCCCTCACTTCCTCTTATATGTACTTTTGTATAACAGTGAGGGTCTCCTTCCTTTACCATGCAATTTCCCTTCTCTCTCTCTTTCTCTCCCCCCTGATTCTTTGATCTTGAGCAGAGTAGTTAACCTGTGTGTGCACAGGTTCCACATCTATAAAATAGGAATCACAGTGTTACCTTGTGGAGGTGTGATAAAAATTCAATGGGTTAATACATGAATGCATAAAAACTTCACTGAGCATTAGCAGCTAATACATATTAGCTTTGAAAATAGTGATAACTCATCACATTAGATATTTATTTTAAATAAAATATTTGTAACTATACACAGTATTTTCAGCTTAAATATTCTCAAACTTAAAATATCATTTGTGTTTACCATTACTGAGCTGGATATTTTCATCCAGATTCACTAGATTAAGTCACTTAAAGTATTCAAGGCATGACTTTTTTTTCTTTAAAAATTATTAATAGTGATGAATGAATTATTTTTATCTTTATGTAAAAATTCATATATGTAAACCAACACATTTGTTTTTTAATTCTTCAAATATGTACTTTAATGGATATACATATTTATATATACATTTGAGGAAATAATGTAACTACTCACTTTTTAGATTTGATAGTTGTTTCCCATATTTGAAGCTTCTATTACAATGAAAATTATGACACAAATTGCTAAAATTATAATTACTGAATCAAGAATAAGAATATTTTATGTTCTTGATATAAATTTGCCAAATCGCTGCTGTTCATAGAATTTTGCTGTATATGTATCTCTCACGCTTCTTGTTCAACAAGTTCCCATCACCCAAATTATGCTCAGATTTTTTTTTCAAATTGATAAAAGGGGCTTGGATTGTGGCTCTGTGGTTGAGTACTTGCTTCACAAGCTTAAGGCACTAGGTTTAATCTTTAGCACCATGTAAAAATAAAAAAGTATTATGTTTATAAAAAAATCTTAAATTGACAAACTGATGAAAATGCCCTTTCCCCCTACAACTTTGATGCATATTTGATATTTCATTTTTATCTTACCAAGGAGACAAAATATTTCCCTTCAATTTGTATACTATAAAGTTTGACATTTCCTATATTATCTTTCATAAGATTTCATTTTTCCGTGGTGTTAAAATTTGACATTTAATAATCATTTCATGAAAAGATTTATGAAACATGAATTAGGCCTAGCCTATTTTGGAAAAAAAATAGACTACACAATTTAGAAACCTTGAAAAGCCTGTAGGTCTGATAATCCCCTTTCATTACTGTGATAGACAAAAAGCTAAGCTGACTCTTGAGATTTCCTACCCACTGGTGTACACATCCCATGTAAGCCCTGATACTATGGATAAGGTAGATTTTACTCCTATGTTCAGATCATAGGAGTATATGAACAGATCATGTCATAAAAAAGGAAGGTTATCTAGATGGGCCTGATGAAATCATTTTTCTGACTCAGGAAAGAAAGGTAGAGATCTAAAGCATGAGAAGGATTTGGCAAGTTGATAACTGGCTTGAAGAATGATGGAAACATAGCAAGTAATGTAGGCATCCCCTGTTTGACAACCAGTAAGTTAATGGGAAGCTCAGTCCTAGAAGCATAAGGAGATAGTTCTGCCTATAACAAGAATGAGCTTAGAATTGGAAATTTTTCCTGAGCTCCTCCTAGACAGGAATTTAACCTAATCACCACCTTTTGGGTAAGCCAATTACCCAGTAATACAGTGCCCAAATCTTTAATCTGCAGAATTTTTTTTTGGAAAAAATGCAACTTTATTGAATATATACAGACTTTTATTTGTCATTCCCTAAATAATACAGTATAACCACTACTTACCTAGCATTTACATCATATCAAGCAAAAAAGAATATAAATAAATACAAATGATTTAAAGTATACATGAGAATATGTGTATGTTATATGCAGATACTGAACCATTTTATATAAGGGACTTGAGCATGTGCAAATTTTGTTATCTGTCTGGGGTCCTGCAACCAATTCTGTAACAGTGGTTCACTTCACCTTTTAAATATAGACCTCTTCTGCTCTAAGACTTTCTTTTCCTCCTCTTTTTTTTTTTTTAGAGTCACCTATATACATGCAGTAATCATAATGTCTATTCTATTCTGTTGCCCTTCCTATCCCCCCTACTCCTCTCCTCCCCTCCCATCATTTCTCTCTATCCAATCTAATGGGACACACTTTTTTTTCTTTTTCTCATCACAACATCATATATGTGTTCTGTATAACCATGAGGTTCTTCTTCCTTCTTCCATGCAACTCCCCTTCTCCCTCTTTTTCCCTCCCACCTGTCTTCCCTATTTAGTGGTAGTCTTCTTCTCATGCTCTTTCTCCCTATCCCGTTTTTGAGTCACCCCCCTTATATCAGAGAAGACATTTGGCATTTTTTTTTTTAGGGATTAGCTAACTTCACTTAGCATAATCTAATATGCCGAATTTTAAGCTAAGAAATAAATCAACACATTTGTATCTAAGATGTGAATATTTCAAAATCAAGAGAATTACAAACAAATACTAAGTTCACATTGGAAATTCAAACTCAGAAGGATATGTTTAATTTGTGGGTCTTTTCCCCAAAGCACTTTACATGTAAATTGATTTTAGTAAGTATGCTATATTGTGAAATAAAGATAGAAGACATTTGAATGCTTATGGAAAGCTCATTTTAGTGGGCATTTGTATAGTTAATCATGCAACATAATGCTTGTGAGTACCAATATCAGAGGAACTTAACTTTGGAGACCTCGCTTTGCTACTTAGTAGCTTTACGGTCTTGGACAAATTTATTAGTAGTATTAACATTGTTAAATAGGAGCATTCTCAACAGATAAGTGAGATGATTAATAGAACTTGTATAAATACAGTGTTCATTTTACCAAGGCTAATTTTCAATAAAACCTTTCCATTTAGTTACAAAAAACACCTAATAAAATCATTACATACTATCATTAAATTTTAGTTGGCAAATGAAAGTTTACATTTTTACTCTCTCCTACCATTTTATTTTTCTCTATTACCATTTTTTCTCCCTCCTCTTCAAGGAGTACTAAAATGTATTTTACACAAGTAGTTGTGTGACTAATACTTTTTTAAATATAAATTGGAGCTAGAAATGTAGCTAAGTGGTAGATCACTTACCACTGGGAGGAAATATCTGTGTGTATGTGTTTATTCCACCAAGCACTAATACATAGAATATTGGATATCAATATAATGTTTTTGGTTCACTCTATTTCTTCTTTCTCTTCACTGCTTCATGCCATGGGGGAAACTCTACTTACGTTCATTATGTCTGGTGGTTTCTGCTGTCCTCATTGTATCCCTGTGATAAATGAAATAAGTCAGCTTGAATCTTTGTCTTCAGTCTCAGAGTTCAAAGTTAAACAAATATGAAAAGTTATGGGATTGCATTTGAGTTTTTTTAAATAGTCATATACTTCATTGGATTTGGCAGAAGGGCATGTTACTTAAATTTTTTAATAGACATGTGATACATTCTTTTTTTTTCTAGGCAGGGAATTAAGATCACACACATGGTATGTGCCAGGTATATTCCAAGCACTTCACATAAATTAGTTCATTTAATCCTCATAACATCCCTGCAAGCATTAATCCCTAATAAGAGATTACTGATCTGTTAAGTAGCAGAGAAAACATTTGAACCTAAGGCTAATGCCAGAACCTGGGTGTTTTTCCACTGTTCCAGGCTGTTTGTTACTCTGTATGGGAAGTTCAGAATTAGATGATTTTGATGCCAGCATGTAACTGAAGTATGGATTTAGTAGTTGTGCATTTACTTGATTTAATCACACAGTATGAAATGTGCATGACTAATCTCTTCATTGTGTACACAAATGTAACACTTTCTGTACCCAAGGGTACTCAAAAATGAAATAAATTAGTGGTGATACTTGTTTTTTTTTTTTCACCATAGATCTACTATCAATTAATTTAAAATCCCTGATGAAAGAATATATTTTCATACATAATCAGCCTCTGGGTTAAATCCCCAATACCAAAGTAAATTAATTAAACCCTTTAAAAAATAAATCCACCAGGAACATAGGTCCAGAAAATAAAGCAGGTAAAACATTAAGTGCTGTTCCCATTTACAGAATGACAAAGTTAAGTTAATCAAAACCTTCCTCAGTATTCAATCTACAGCATGCTTGAGATAAAAGTCAAACAGTGTTCCAACCACTTGATTTCAAACCAAGTATATTTTATGTTTAGAAATCCCAAAAATATATTTCATTAAAAAATACAGAAAAAACAAATATCACCACATCAATCCCAAAATTATCTTGTGAAGAAAAGAAAGAGAATTTGGATAAACTTTGCTGTTTTTTCCCTTGCTTAAGTCCCACCATGTTTGCAAATAACAGCTAACAAATGCCAGCTCTTGAAAGCCTATGTGTCAAGTCATTTCTGGTTGAATGTTTTTGGAATTTTTATGTTACATTTTATTTATCTATTCATACAATCTGCTACATGGTTATATCTGAATAATCTGGACAATTTTCTTTCTGGGTAGTCATTTATTTGATCATGTGAATGTCATGGTAAAAGGAAGATGATATAGGAATGGACAAATAAAAACCCTCACTAATCACATCATCACAGAATTTTAGTCTCAAGATGGAAAAGCCTAATTCTAGTTTGAACCAAAGTTTACAGAACACTATTAATGGAAATTAGTGGCAATGGTTGCTAAAAGTAAAAGTTAAGTTGAATGACCCAAGGTTGACTGAACTTACTGAATCCAGGACAATCTTTATGTTAAAAATTTTCCTAATTATCTATTTAATTATAAAAATCTTTTTATACCACTACTTGGCAAGTTAATAAAGGCAATTACATATTTAAATTTTTTTTAAAATCAGAATCCAAATGAAGTCTTTACATTAAAATTAATGTGTCTCAAGTATCTCTTTTTAATGCTTTTATACCTGATCTTAGCCAAAAGACAGAGAAGCAATTATGCTTTAATTAGTTTGTTGTATTTATACATAACAATTGGGTTTATTTTTATATTATTATACATGCATAGATTTAATTCTTTTCAGTTCCTTACACCCCACCTTTTCTTCCCTCTCCTAATCTTTCTTTTGTACTCCTGTTCCTTCCAATCACTTACTTATTTTTAATTGGTGTTTTGTATATGTACATAAAGGTGAAGTTCACTGTGATGTATTTAGACATTCACATAATTGAGTATCCTTACTCTTATGTTCATGCAATTTTGAGTTGAAATAACTTGATCATATCTTCAAATTTTGCCAGTGTCTAGATTTTATTCATAGCATCTTCATAGTGTGATTTAAAGAGTTATGTGTTTTAAAGTATTTTCTTTTTTCAAATTCAAATTTTCTGTTTGCTTGTGGTGGCTTTAGTGTTGAGAAGAAAAAGCTTGATGTGGTGATTTTGCAGAATTGCAATGGCAATTGAATAGAATATCATAATGTTAATTTCCTTAGTTCTGATCAATTGTAATTTTTGTCAAGAACTGAGGTAGACATTGGATTTCTTTTGCATGGATTTTCAGCTCATAATGTTGAAATATCTTACATGAATTATTAAAATCACTTACATGTTAATTTTGCCCATACTTTTCAAACCCCATTTTTCATCACTTCTCTAAATGTTGATGTTTTCTGTACAGTGTGCTTGCTCATGCATTCTTACACTTATATGTTTGTGTGTCTACATACACAGATGCATAGATATATATATGTATTTTATGTAGGTTCTTTAAACACTTTTATCAGTTTTCATCTTTATCTTAATTGCTACTAGAATCAGTAGTTTTTTTCATTTTCATAAAATATACATATCTCCAAATAACTATAAACACTGCTATATAAAAATGGTGCTATTGTATAAAATAAACTTTTGGCTGACCACAAAGCTTCAGCAATTTATATATAAAAGCAAAAGCTCAAAAAAGGAAATTAGGCATATCAGTGTGTAATTTATGAAAGGACAGGCTTTGTGGCAGCTGAAGGTAGCTTGTAAAGCTAATCAAATATATTTGTACTTCCACAGGACGTAATGACACATATGAAATGTTAGCCATCTCTTCTAATTATTGAGTTTAGAATGAATGTTGTAGTTGTGACCTGAAAACAACACAGAATTACATAGTGAATAAATTTTTATTTGATATTTTTATCTCATCCTATATTTTTTAATCCCACCATCACACTTGATTTCTTGATTCTCTTTTTTAAAAAATTTGCCAGTGGACTTTATTCATTTTTTGTGGTACTGTGAATCGAACTCTGCCTCACATATGCTAGTCAAGTGCTCTACCACTGAGCCACAACCTCAGCCCTTGAATAAAATTTTCAAATTGGTTCTCTCCCTGTTCATAATTAAGCAGATGGAAAATAATGAGAAGCAACTGATTGAGAATTTATATAGATATGCATTGAAATTTGAGGAAGATTAAATACTATCCTAGTATGGGAAGAAGGAGTGAAACATAGGGAGCAATGTAGAACATACTATGAAGTCAGATACCCTGAGTTACATCCTATAATAGGTGACCTTGAATAGCTCCTTAATGGTTCTATTGCTTTTCTCTTAAAAGGGAATAATAATAGTTACTGTAAAGATTAGATATTATTTGTTTAGACTTTAGAACAACATAAAAACTTCAAGTATAAATTTATTCATTATGTAATTTTATATAATTTTCAGCTAGCTTTTGCTGTCTGGCTGATGCGTTGCTGATTTCTTCTTTCATCTTAGGGCTCTTAGATACTACTTAGTAGTAGTAAAGATGGCAGTCTAGATCTTTCTTGGGAAGATTCATACTAACGTGCAGAGCCCTCGAATAAGGCAAGATGTAATGTGGTCTGTAGTGTTGACCACATTGTGTTTTAAGATAATTACTTACCTAGGCAAGAACTGGTGAAAACCTGAGCTCAACAGAAGCAGTGAGAATAGAGAAAACATGGATTTCAGAGATATTCCAGAGATTGAAACTGAATGGTTGCTTTTGGAAGTTGAGGAATTGAGATAGTTGAAAATTGCTCTGGAAAAATAAAATAATATTTTAATAAATAAAAAAAGAAAATGCCTCTGGGATTTTTTAATTTGAGTAACTTTCTTGTTTGTTATTGCTCAGGTAGGGAAGACTGGCTTAAGCAGCAAGAGGAAGTACTTATGGAAGGGAAATAATGAGTTAATGTTTTTAGTCTTGATTTTTGGGGTGGTTTACAGGAGTCCAGACAGTTGGTTGGCTGAATATCAGAGGAAAGATGGGAGGTAGAGACTTGGACTTGACTGTGCTTTTAGAGTGATGGTATATTTAGTTTTGTGTCAACATCACACCCTCCTGAAATGTCTATAAATATTAATAGAATAATTATTTTCCTAAAAGTGTGTAATGTATAATGCAGATGGTTTCAGAAGTCCTTCAAAATCTCTCTACTTGTTATTTTGGAGAGATTTCAAGGGGAGAGATTTACTGTGTATACTGTGATCTCCCCAAATGGATCACATCTGGATTTTGATCTATAAGAAATTATAAACATTTATGGTAGATTCAGTTAAGCTTAGAATACTAGAGAACTCTTATAACATTTAGCCATTGTTTAAATGACACTAGTCTTAGTTAACAGACATCTAAAATTTTCTTGAGTTGTAAAAGAGCAATTTTCAAATGTATTTAAGTATATTTGCTAAGTATTAAAGTGAAGCTTAATTATTAGTTTTTATGGGAAAGAAATTATTTTAAAAATTTCCAATAAGACATTACAACAGTTGATTATTTCTCATTATCTTTCCTAGTTTCCCAAATATGATTATAAGATTGTTGGGAATAAATTGATACATGATAAACATTAAAAAATTTTAAAAGTCCATTTTCCATTTTGTTTACAGTTTATTTACTTTTGCATTGCTGAGAATCTAAATTAGGGCCTCACCCCTACTAGGGAAGCATTCTACCACCCACCTATATCTCCACCCTCTTTTTAAAAGTAACTGTATAAGCTACTTTAAGTAAAAGTTCAAATATAGTAATTAGATAAACATTAGAGACTTTAAAAAGTGTGACAAAATGATAGCTTAGTATAACAATAACCATGGCCATTTTTTACTATAGGAATTTGAGAATTTGGACACAGATGATTTTCTCACTTAAGCATCTACTAAGAAGGGCAGGACAAATATTTTTTTGAAAAATTACTGCCCCACTAGAATCCAGATTCTAGGTTGATCTTTCTTAGTGGCTAAAGTAGATTTTAAAAATTGAGGAGTAATTAAGGAAGGAAAAGGATTTCAGCCTATTCTGCAAATGAAATGGCATCAGGGAGGTGATGGTCTTTGCTGAGGTTTAGTGGCTGGTGATCAGCTTCTGCCTCTGCAAGCAGTATAAGATCATCACAGATGGCGCAGAAAAACTGTCAGAGTGTGCCCGGTAAGCATGTGACTTGGTACTCCAGGTCAGATTGAGTTCATTCACCCAGGGAAATTTCTGAAGACTGTCATTGTGGACATTAGCTCCTGTCCAGCTAACTTGTTAATTTTAGAATTTGTAGTTTTGCCTTTTAAACATCTTTTTACAAGAACCATTAGGAGGAGGAAGTCAGGACATTTACACACTGAAGAACATACATTCAATTGATAAAACGAACGTAAAAGACAAAATATGTATCTCTCAGTGTATACATGTATGTGTAACTCCCTTAAGAGAATTTGTGTTCAACCTTTAATACATATATTCAAAAATTTAAACACTATGATTTGTTAAATGAAATATTGTAACATATGTATAGTATAATTGAGCTGTTATTGCCATTTAACTTAAAAGTGTACTTGCTTCTTTAGGCAAGGACTGTGATCTTTTCATAGGCATAAAAAGGTTAGAAGAAAATAGCTGAGGAAATTACAAAGTGACATTACACAAAAAAGAAGAACACATGCATGGAACAATAATCCATACCAATAATCACAAAAGTTAGTGGGACCATTTTATAGCAGTGAACTTAAAAAAAAAATCCTAACAATAAAAGAAATTGATCTATTGTGCTAGGAATTTGGAAAATGTAGAAAACTCTAAATAAGAAAATAAAAATCATAATTCTTCCAACTAGTTTCCTGCAGATACTATTTCAATATGTTTCTCTTGTTCCCTTTTTCTTACACACATGCAAATACTATATTCTGCTATTTCCAAGTAACAGTACACTCTAAAATTCTTTTTCATTGTTGAATATCTGTAATATCAAACAACCTAAATGTTGCCTCAATAGAGGAATTAGTTTAATAGTCTAATATGCAGCTATTAAAAACAGCAATGAAAATATAGTGTCAAAGTGTCTACAATCTATTGAATGGGGGTGGGAATATTACCTACTGTGATTTCAGCTGCTTGTTTATATGATAATTATTTTCATGCCTTTAAATCTTACCTGAAATTCCTGTGCATATTTCATGCATCATTTCAGTACTACTACTGAGAAACCTTCTTTAATTCTCCATTCCTTCTGAGCAGCTCATTCTTGAGTACACCCTGTGGGCATGGTATCTACTGCCATTTTACCAGTTATTGTGCCATTTAACTTAAAAGTACAGTTGCTTCTTTAGGCAAGGACTGTGATCTTTTCATTTTATATTCCCTTAGCACCTAGCACTCTGCCTAGTGGAGCTAGATAAATATTTACCCAATACTGAGTCTAAATGTAGAGCACTGTACTTTTTATTGTCTTTTATGGGACAATAAAAGGGAACCTAATTTCCAGGAAAACTAATAATCTATTGAGAAATAAGGTGAATAGAAGCCATGAAAAACGAAATATTGAAAATTGCAAGGAGAGAAATGTCCTCCAGACCAAAAGTATAAATAAGATGTTCACATATGTATTCTTTGATTCATGTTTTCAAGGACCAATATAAATACAGCCCCAAAATAGATGTTCAGATTTGTTGGATAAAGTTCTATGACTTGATATTGCATAATACAATTTTAATGACTACAAATAGGATTGTTAAGTTCTTGTTAGTTATACATGACAGTAAAATCTATTTTGACATATTATACATACTTGAAGTGTATCTTTCCATTCTTGTGCTTGTACATAATGTAGAGTTACACTGGTTATGTATGCATATATGAACATAGGAAAGTAATGTCCAATTCATTCTTCTCTCTGTCCTATTCCTATTCTCCCTCCCTTCCTTTTGTTCCCCTTTGTCTAATCCAAAGTACTTCATCTATTCTCTAAACCTCCCCCCTTGTTGTGTATTAGCATCTGCATATCAGAAAATTCAGCCTTTGTTTTTGGGGGATTGGCTTATTTCACTTAACATTATAGTCTCCAGTTGCATTCATTTAAAGCCCTTTAGGTTTATACTGAGAGGAGTAGGATAACTTGGTCAAATGGTGGTTTTATTCCAAGTTTTCTGAGGAATTGCCAAACTGCTTTGCAGAGTGGTTGCACTAAATAATGAATGCAAAGAGCATTTTAAATGTATGTAGAGTTTCAATTCTAAAATTTTTTTATAGTATATAGGTAAGTACATAGACAGTACATCAAGTATGAGTACATAGAGAGTAAATACATCATTGAATGGCACTTTATAATGATATGTGTGGGAATATTACTGTCCTCAAAAGAAGATTGTGATCTCTCAGAGATCCTAGGACAGTTCCTTATAGCCATTCAAAAATCTTTCTAGAATTTGAATTTTCCTTTGAAGAGAATATTTAGGAGCTAAATTACTTTAGAGGAAGCTTAATATATATAAGGTGTCATTTTTCTTTTATTAAATATTAAGCCAGGAGCTAGAGATACAGCATGTGTGAGGCCTTCAGTTCCATTCCCAGAACACGTACACACACAATTAGTAAATTAAGTGTTTTAATTATTATTGTGATTAGTTTAGTGAAGTTCCTCCTGGTCAGAGTTCTCAGTTTACTTTTCCCTTAAGAGTCCCAAGTTCTTTCAGTTACAACTCCATGTATACATTTCAGCTAAGAAAAGATGCTAACCTGGGAAGAAAATCATTCTTTTTGTTAAACAAATCTTACTAAAATAGAAAATAGCAAGGCTTTGGCTATATTTATACAATAGGCTAGATGTAATTTCATAAAATTAAGCTTTCATGTGCTTATTCACCCTTTTGAACTAAATGTATCTTAGTAACTGTTGAAATTGTAGATAACAAATTAAGGAACAGAGCACCTCTTTTCAAATTATATATTTATTCCAATTTATCCATTACAGTCTTGATTATGTAATTGTGGGTTATTTCTTTTAGTTTTTCACAACTTGTTTTCCCCAAGAATCATGTTTGTGGTATGGTTAAATCCATTTTCCTATGGCTGCATGTGTAGCTCAGTGGTATAGCTTACTTTGTATGCGCAATGCCCTGGTTTCAATTATCAGCATTGGGGGGAAACTTAACCTTTGTTTACAAAGCATTGCCCTTCATGGGAATCATGTGATCATTTCCAGTTTTACTGATAAATTTTTTGATACAACAAAACAATTTATCATGTTTACTTACTTAAACCCTTTAATAGTTCTTAATATTTCCATAGTCTAAAGATCTTAACTGTTCTCTCTCCAGAAAAGATATATATAGAATTTTATGTTTATCATTTGATAGTTAATGATTGCGCTGAGTACAGTGTCCTTTGCTCTTTATGTATTTTTATATTTTTTTGAATTTAACATATAATTGTAGAATAGCCAAAAGGAAATCATCATAATGGTAATTCTCTATAAACTTGTTCTACAGTACTGTACCAGAGCTCTTGCATTATATATATGTATACATACACACACACACACACACACACACACACACACACACATATATTTTAGTGCTGCTGGGGATTGACCCCAGAGCCTTGTGCATGCAAAGCAAGCACTCTACCAAATGAGCTGTATCCCCAGCTCTCTTGCATATTTTTATTGCATGATGTACATGTAAATCTGAAATGATTTTGTCTGAATTATTTAAAATATTTTCTATATAAGCTATGTTTCTCCTTCTGTCTTATTTTTCTCATAATTGTATTTTGACCAACAAGACTTTACTTTTCTTATTCTAGATTCTGAAGAGGCTCAGTCTGTCAATCCATCTAGTGTTGATGAAAATATTGATTCTGAAACAGAAAAGGACTCTCTCCTCTGTGAAAGTAAACAGATTCTTCCCAGTAAAGCACCTCTTCCATCTGCCCTAGATGAATATGAGTTCAAAGACGATGATGATGAAGAAATAAATAAAATGATTGATGACAGGCATATTCTTAGGAAAGAACAACGAAAAGAGAATGAATCTGAAGCAGAAAAGAGTAGTTTATTTGCAAAACAAGAGAAATCCTTCTATTCTAAATCATTTAAAAGTAAAAAACAAAAATCGTCTAGGGTTCTGTATTCAAGTACTGAAAGTTCTGATGAAGAAGTTCTTCAGAACAAAAAGGTTTCTACTGCATGTTCTATCCCTGAAACATCAAATTCTGATATACAAACAAAAAAGGAATATGAGTATAAGCAGAAAGGCAAAGTTAAAAGAAAATTAAAAAACCAGAACAAAAATAAAGAAAACCAAGAGTTAAAGCAAGAAAAAGAGGGAAAAGAAAATACCAGAGTAACAAACTTGACAGTTACTACTGCACTAGATTGTCCAGAAAAGACCAGAGAGGAGGGGAATTTCAGGAAATCTTTTAGTCCAAAAGATGATACTTCATTACATTTATTTCATATTTCTACTGGTAAATCTCCCAAACATTCTTGTGGATTGAGTGAAAAACAGTCAACTCCCCTGAAACAAGAACATACTAAAACATGTTTATCTCCAGGAAGCTCTGAAATGTCATTACAGCCTGATCTTGTTCGGTATGAAAATACAGAATCTGAATTCTTGCCTGAAAGTTCCTGTGTAAAATCTTATAAGCATAAGGAAAAAAACAAACATCAGAAAGATTTTCACTTAGAATTTGGTGAAAAATCAAATACCAAATTGAAGGATGAAGATCATAGTCCAACATTTGAAAATTCTGATTGTACACTGAAAAAAATGGATAAAGAGGGCAAAACACTGAAAAAACATAAATTGAAACATAAAGATAGGGAAAAAGAAAAGCACAAAAAAGAAATTGAAGGTGAAAAGGAAAAATATAAAAATAAGGATGGCACTAAGGAACTGCAGAGGAGCGTAGAATTTGATAGAGAATTTTGGAAAGAGAATTTTTTTAAAAGTGATGAAACTGAAGATCTGTTTTTAAATATGGAGCATGAGTCCTTAACATTAGAAAAAAAATCAAAATTGGACAAAAACATAAAAGATGATAAACCAACTAAGGAAAAGTATACCTCAAAAGAGAGGAACTTTAAAGAAGAACGGGAAAAGATTAAGAAGGAAAGTGAGAAAACTTTCAGGGAAGACAAGATAAAAGATCTAAAGGAAGAAAGAGAAAATGTACCTACAGATAAAGAAACAGAATTCAGTTCTTCATGTTTAATTTTAAATGAGGAATCTGTAGGGCTACATTCAATAGAAAAGGAAATGGACATTGAAAAACAAGAAAAGCATACAAAAGAAAGTAAGGAAAAATCTGAGAAACGATTTCCAACTAAAGAGAAAGATGTTGAAAAGACTGAAAGAAAAAATTCTGAAAAAGAGAAGAAGATAAAACATGAGCATAAGTCAGAAAGAGACAAATTAGATTTTAGTGACTGTGTTGAGAGAATAAAAGAAAAGGACAAGCTATATTCACATCACACAGAAAAATGCTATAAAGAAAGTGAGAAGATTAAAAATAGTACTACTAAAAAAACTGATGACAGAGAGAAAAATAGAGAAAAGATGGATAGAAAACATGACAAAGAAAAAACTGAAAAAGAGAGGCATTTAGCAGAAAGCAAAGAAAAACACTTAGAGAAAAGAAATAAACAATCAGATAACAGTGAGTATGCTAAATCAGAAAAAGGCAGAAGTAAAGACAAAGACAGGGAAGTAGATAAAAAGGAAAAGTCCAGAGACAAAGAGAGTATAAATATAGCTAACTCCAAACACTTAATGGAAGAGAAAAAGTCAAGTACATTAGACAGTAGTAGTAAAGCACAACATGAGAAAACTTTATCCCTTAAAGAAAAAACAAAAGATGAACCTTTGAAAACACCAGATGGAAAAGAAAAAGATAAAAAAGATAGAGATATAGATAGATACAAAGAACGAGACAAACATAAAGATAAAATCCATCTAAATAGTTTACTCAAATTAAAATCTGAAACAGATAAGTCTAAATCTAAATCTTCACCAGCATCAAAAGATATTCGACCCAAAGAAAAGAGGTTAGTGAATGATGATTTAATGCAGACAAGTTTTGAACGAATGCTTAGCCTTAAAGACCTAGAAATAGAACAGTGGCATAAAAAACATAAGGAAAAAATTAAGCAAAAAGAAAAGGAACGATTAAGAAATCGAAATTGTTTAGAAGTTAAAGTGAAAGATAAAGAAAAAGCAAAACATGCCCTAGTTGAATCCAAAAACAAGGAGCTTAGTAGGTCAAAGAGTTCAGAACTGGTTGATGCTTATACCAAGGAGAAACAGTCTAAAGATGCAGTTAGTAATAGATCACAATCTGTTGACACCAAAAATGTAATCACTTTAGGGAAGTCATCTTTTGTTTCAGACAGTAGTTTAAACAGGTCTCCTAGATCAGAAAGTGAAAAGCCCGGTCTCAGCTCCAGATCTGTATCCATGATTTCTGTTGCTAGTTCAGAAGATTCCTGCCATACTACCGTGACAACTCCAAGGCCTCTGGTTGAATATGACTCTGACTTTATGTTAGAGGGTTCCGAGTCCCAAATGTCATTTTCCCAGTCACCATTTTTGCCAATTGCCAAATCTCCTGCCCTTCACGATAGGGAGTTGGACAGCCTTGCTGAACTGCCAGATCGGATTAAACCATCATATGCTAATAGACTTCCAGCATCCCATCTCAGGTCATCTTCTGTAGAAGATGTTAAACTAGTTATAAATGAGGGGAGACCTATTGTAGAAGTTCGAAGATGTAGCATGCCATCTGTCATTTGTGAACACACGAAACAATTCCAAACAGTATCAGAAGAAAGCAATCAAGGTAGCTTATCAGCTGTGCCAAGAGATATTTGCCCTTCTCCCAAACCTGAGTTATCATCAAATGTGCCTGAAAAAGACCTTTCAAATGTATCTAACATACATTCCAGTTTTGTAACCTCTCCAACTAGATCTGTAAACAGCAGATATATTTCAACTGATATAAATGTAATCAAGAATACTGCTCCAGTCGGTGCCATGGACAGTCCTGTGCATGTGGAACCATCTAATCAGGTTGGTGTGATCCAGAATAAATCATGGGAGATACCTGTGGATAGACTAGAGTCACTAAGTACTGGTGACTTTATCTGCACAAATACTAGTATACCTGATCAAGATTCCTCTGTTCCGGGTTTTTGTAATTCAGAAAACAAAGTATTGAAAGAACATCATACTGATTTTTTATCTCTTCACCAGACTGAACTGCCAGGAAACTCTTGTGCTCAGGATGCAGCATCCTTTCTTCCTTCACAGCAACCTTGCTCTTTCTCCAGTCAGTCACTTTCAGGTGCTGAATCTATCTCCAAACATGTGTCTTTGTCATATGTTGCCAATCAAGAGCCCAGTATTTTACAACAGAAAAATACTGTACAAATGATCACTTCTGTTCTGGATACTGATAACGAATCTGCAAAAGATATGGAAAATAGTTTCATTCTAGCAGATGTCTCAGTGTACTCTGAAAGCACTAGTCAAGAAGCATCACCAAATTTTGATAAAGCTAACACTTTGTCTATATTACCATCAGAAAAAGATTTTAACATAAGTGATACCTCCTCTCAGCTAAATACACATTATGCATTTAGTAAACTAGCTTATAAATCTTCCAGTGGCCATGAAGTTGAAAACAGCTCACCTGACATTCAGGTTATTTCACATGAAAAAGAGAACAAATTGGAGAGTTTGGTTTTATCTCATTTGAATAAGTGCGATTCTGATTTATGTGAAATGAATGTAGGGATGCCAAAAGGAAACCTAAATGAACAAGATAATCCAAAACATTGTCCTGAAAGTGAAAAGTGTTTGCTTTCCATTGAAGATGAAGAATCTCAACAAAGCACTTTATCAAGTCTGGAGAACCACTCGCAGCAGTCAGCTCAGCCAGAAATGCATAAATATGGTCAGTTAGTCAAAGTAGAATTAGAAGAAAATGCTGAAGATGATAAAACTGAAAACCAGATCCCTCAAAGAATGACTAGAAACAAAGCAAATATGGTGGCAAATCAAAGCAAACAACTTCTTTCTAGTTGTGCACTGTTGCCAGAAAAAGACAGTGAATCTTCATCTCCTAGGGGAAGAATAAGATTAACTGAAGATGATGATCCTCAGATTCACCATCCTCGAAAAAGGAAAGTGTCCCGTGTACCTCAGCCTGTGCAAGTGAGTCCTTCTTTACTACAAGCAAAAGAGAAAACACAGCAATCTCTGGCAGCCATTGTAGATTCTCTGAAACTAGATGAGATTCAGCCATATAGTTCCGAGAGAGCAAATCCATATTTTGAATACTTGCACATAAGGAAAAAAATTGAAGAAAAGCGCAAATTATTGTGTAGTGTTATTCCTCAAGCACCTCAGTATTATGATGAATATGTAACATTTAATGGATCATACCTCCTGGATGGAAACCCTTTAAGCAAGATTTGTATTCCCACAGTAAGTATAAGTGTCACTTGATATACATATACAACAATGTTCAATGTAAATTGTAATGCAGGCCACGTAATTTTTGATTTTCTAGTCAACATTTTAAAAGTAGAAAGAAACAGTTAAAATTAATTGTAATATTTTATGTAATTTTGAACTTGCAAAGAGTCATTTCAACACCTAATCAATGTAGACAAACTATTGAGACATTTTACTTGTTTTTAACTGAATCTTTGAAATCTGGTTTGTTTACAATATATTTCAACTCAGACTAACCACATTTCAGAAAGTGCCCAATAGCCATTTACAACTAGTAGCTTCCTTACTGGATAGCTCAAGTCTACCATATTTTCTTTTTCTTCCTTGCTTTGCTTTTGTTTTGGAGGAGGTATGTTTTGTTTGTTGAAGTCTAATGCCTCTCCATATTCTTTTGATTTTATTCTTTCCAATTCTACGTGGAACCTTCCTCTATTAAAACACTGTCCTTGTATATAAAATTAGGCCTTTCTGTTGTTCTTTATTTACCCATACAGAATATATTTGGGTCTCCCCAGAATGGAGGAGAAAAAAGTTCTCCCTTGCCTATTATAGCTCATGGGACTTGCCCTTGGCTCCTTCCTTCCCTGCCATACTCTTAAAGAATAGACTGTGTATGATCTTTTTCCTGTGTTGTCTCCTATTAATTCCTTAGCCATTATCTACCGGCAGAGAAAAACAGTGAGCTCATGTGTTGAGTCAGATTTATTGGCCTCTTTTCATTTTTCTTTTTTTTTTGTCAAATTTGACATTGGTACCATCTAGTTCTTCATAAAATTTTCCCCTTCTTAGTCATGATGATGCTCTCTTGTAGTTTCTCTGCCTGACTAATCATCTTCTCTTTCTTTATGACTTCATTTTTATACCCACCCTTTAGACATGAGTTCTCTGACTATCCATTCTTTAGTCAACTTTTTGCTCTATGAGCTCTTCAGATATGGAAATTACCTATTTCTCTGCTTTCAGGACTCTTCAGGTGATAGTTCTCAGAGATTTTGTACTTAGCCATATCATTTGACTTCCAGAATCAAACAGGTGCCTTCTGAGCATCATCACCTAACTATCCTTCAAACAGTGTCTTAGGTTGAGTTCCTTAGGAAGCAGACTCTGAAATATTTTGCTAGAGGTTTATTAGTTGTGTGTAATCAGAAATAAGTGTGAGGAAGCAGAACTGAACAGAATGAGAAGTTGAACTGAAATGCAAATCAGTGATCTGAGTGGAATCCTTGGGAGTGGAATGGCCCATCTTACAGGTTGTCCTGCCCTCAGGGAGGGAGCATACCCTTGGGCAGCCAGCACTCTTTCCTGAAAGGTAATTGTTTGAGAGGGACTCCAGCATGAGCTCTCATCTACCAGCCCTCCCAGGATCTAGGTAGTGAGTACCTCATTCTTGCATTAAGTCCTCAAGCTCTAACGTGTACCAAAAAAAAAAAAATTACTTAATTCATCAATAAAAATTAAAAAGCCATTTTTCTTGTTTATTGGCTTTGCATGGGCTGTAGCTTAAAATCCAGTTTTTTAAAAAAAATATCTTTTCAGTTGTACATGGACACAATATTTTATTTATTTTTATGTGGTGCAGAGGCTCGAACCCAGTGCCTCACGTGTGCAAGGCAAGCGCTCTACCAATCTGACCCCAGTCTACCTATTTAGCTTCATTTTCTCAATACTATTTCCAGATTCACCTAGTACCTTAAATGAACTCATTATTCCACAGGAATCTCTGGTTCAGTACTTTTGATACCCTAGTGATAGAACTGCTATATATCCCTCTTCCTAAGATGTTCTTCTCACTAGACCCCCTTGATACTTTTCCATGCGTTGGTTCTAGCAATGATGTCACTTCTGCTTCTGTCAAAGCAGAATTGCTTGTGTTTTCCTTATCTCTTCCCCATGATATCCTAATTGATCTCTGCCTCTGTATTATAATCTAATTAAGGGATAGGATACTATTCATCCTTTATAGAATAACTCCCAATTTTAGCCCTGAATATCCTGAATATATAAATGTTCCTCAAGATTCTTAGAATCATAGGCCTAATATCAAACCCATTTATCTTACCTCAAAATTATTTGCATGTACAATATGATAAATATTTGAATATATAACATTCTTATTTGATAGTAAACTAAAGTATTAGTTATTGTCACCTATTCTGCAGTTCCATACAGGAAACTCCTTGAAGGTTTGATTTCTTCCTCTTTGCTTTCCCATCAAATCTGTCACTAAATCATGTTGTTAAGTCACCTCTTCAACTTTCTTTTTTTTTTTTTTTTTGGTGTGTGTGTTGGGGGGCATAGTACAGGGGAATTGAATCCAAGAATGCTATATCCCCAGAGCTTCCTCTCTAGATATAGCCTTTTTTGAGACTAAGTTGCCCAGACTGGCCTTGAATTTGGACTCGTCCTGTCTCAGCCACCCCAGTAGCTGAGATTACAGGTGTGTGTCACTGCATCCAGCTTCCTTCTTTCTTTATTACCACTGCCATTCAGGGATTTCATTTACTCCTTGAACTATTCACCAAATATTGCATATTCACATATCCATGTTGCATTCACAAATAATTCATAACTATATGCCAGTTACTGTATGCTCACTGTGCTAGTGAATAGATATCAGAACAAAGCATTGCTGCCTTATTTCCATAGTTCTCATCTAATAATTTCTCAGTCTAGCCTTGTTATGGTCTGGGTTCATTATAAAACACACCTGATTATGTGACTACCAGACTTGAGGGACTACCAGTTTTCTATAGGCTAAAGTCACAGTTTCATATTTTTGCACACAGTGTTCTTCCTTTACTTTCTAGACTTGACACTAGTTACTACCTGTGCTGTATACTGGCTATACTTGAAGTCTGCTGACTATCGTGTGCTATTTTGCATCATGCTTTACAGATGTTGTTTTGTCTTTCAAGCTCAGTTCAGAAAAGATCAGAAAATTAGAAGTTGGTTTTATAGCCTCACAGCTGCAGAATATACCCAATGCCAGTGCCTTTTAAACCTTAAAAGAAAATTAGATTAGCAGTAGTGGCCGAATAGTAATGAATGGTAAGGTAAATTTGTCATTCATAGACTTGCAGCAAAACCATTTGTTAATAATTCAAAGCATGTTAAGCTAGTAACTTTTTATTTATTTCTAAATTTGATTTCCCCTTAAAGGATAAGAAATTTTAACTGAAATTTATATATAGTATCATAGGCTATATATTATTTATATAATAGGCTATAATATTAAATGTCATAGGCATATTTAAATTACATTTTTTAACACCTTAGTTAAAAAAAAAGTTTCAAACAAACCATGTTAGGTTGCCTTCTTTGCACAGTCTCTGCCAGAGAGAGAAGTTATTGTGTGTACCATCATCTTACTCCTGCAAAGGTGACATAATAAAAATTTGATTCCTATGAAGCAGTTCTAAGGAATGTCTTTGCTTATGTAAGAATCTGTTGTATCAAATATTGTTTCAAAAGAGTCTATAAGCAGAGCTGAGAAATATCTGTGATTGTAGTGGATTTTTTTTCTATAGCAAGAATTACTTATGTAGAGAAACATAGCACAATATAGTAGAAAGAGCAGATTTCCATTTAGCATACATGAGTTAAAATATAGCTTTTGCTACACACCAGCATTCTTGAATGATTCCTTTTACTTTTCTGATCTTTAGCAGCCACATCTGTAAAACAAGAAAAATGTCTGCCCCACCCTGAAGCAGGTTTTGAAATACTGTGATCCTGAAACCTGTTAAAACCTTTATAAAATAATACTGATTTAAGAAGCTCCCATTACTGTATCCCACACCAAATGAATTTATGCTAATATTTACTAGAGATGATGTATGGAATCCAATATTTTGCTTATAGAAAGTTGTGCTTTTGAATTTATGAACTGAAACTTGTTTGTAGTTTAATTTGAAAACTAATGAACACCAGAAATAATAACAATTACTTTGATACTACATTGTTTTTTGTACTTTCCAATATGGTATTATTCATTAGTTTTCTCCCAGCAAATGACTTTTTGTCTTAACAAAATAATTGACTCACATTTATCCCAAAGTCATCACATTTTATAAACATCCCAAAGTCAGTTTGTATATTTATTCTTCCATTAAATTCTTACCCTCACGTTTTAACCAGAATGTTGCCATTTTTCCAGAAGAAATCAAGGGACAAAAAATAAAACTGCACGACAAGTTTCCCAAATCAAATGAGCAGGGAGGAAAAAATATCCAATTTGGTATCTACTGGGGTTTCTAGTAAAAACACACTTTACAGAAACCCTTCAGAGGCTTTACAAGATTGAGTGATAAGAGGAAAGTATGTTCCCTTAGAATCTGTCAAGAGAGTATTTTCAGGGCTTCTGGGACTGAAATATTAAAAAAAAAATGCCAAGAGCCTGCTGTGGTGGTATTTACCTGTAATTGCAGTGTGACTGAGGCAAGAGAATCTCCAGTTTGAGACAGACTTAGCAACTTAGTGAGGCCCTTCCTATCTCAAAAAATATAAAAGGCTGGGAATGTAGCTCAGTAGTAAAGCATTCCTAAGTTAAGAGCTCATTCCCCACTCTGCCAAACAAAGAAATCTCCAAGCATAATTTACCGAAGTTGAGGAAAATTGCACAGGAAAAGTTTCCTCAGAAAGTCATATATTTCTTTGATTTTTATCTCTTTCTGCATGTGATATATGTTGTTTGCCAAATTTATGTATTCTGCCCAGACTTCTCACTCCTTGACTTCTGCATATGTCCCTTAAACTTCACAAACTCAACACATCAGCACTGAACTGAATTTACAATAAAAAACCTCTTTCTCCTCTCCACTGGTCTCTGTCACTATTACCACCCTCTTGTTCTCAAAATGTGTAGGTTTTAATTTGAGAACTAGAGACTTAAGCTAGTTCCTTCCTTTTATCCCTCTTAATCACTAATATTTTTGGACCCTGCCTCACAGCTCCATCTTGCATCTCACACCAATATAACATTGATCTTGTCCCCCTAGTATTATATTCCTTAGAGACAGCAGTCAACCATAAGACCTTTCAGTGATTCCGTGTTATATCCAAATTTATTGTGTTATGCATATTTCTCCAGCATGTTAATTAAATACTTTATATGTGTGTTGTGTGGGAGTTTTCATAGTCCAGAACTTTGGGAAATGCTATTTATCTAAAAATAAATAGATTGCTTTGTTGCAGGACTTCTTAGAACCTTTAATGTGTAGTTGTGCAACTCCTACGTAAATACATGTATACGTGTTTCCCAAACATACTTGTTCTGAGATCATTTCCTGGACGTTATCTGTATGGACATATGTTCTGTGGAAAGGCTGATTTACAAACTTCATTGCTTTGCTGATCTCTTCACCCACATAGCTCACCATTCCTGTCCTCAAATTTGATGTTTCAAGCCAGGCAGGCAGGTGGCTCAGAAGGCAGAGGCAGGAGGATGGCGAGTTTGAGTCCAACCTCAGCAATTTAGTTAGACCCTGTCTCAAATTTTTTAAAAGGGTGGGAATGTAGCTCAGTGGTAGAATGCTCATGGGTTTAGTTTCCTGTATAGGAAGAAAAAAGATAATCTGAAAGAAATTTAAAACTTCTGGTAGTTTCCTATAGATCCTGTTCTGTTTCTTTGTTTCATACCTTGGATCATGCTCCCCTCTTTTCTGGTGACTATGTCCCTCCCTTCTTTCTCCCCCCACCCCCATAGGAACTCATTTCTTCTATTAAATCAAGGAAGCTGTCTCTGGTACCCCAACTTAGATGACGGGATAGTCTTCCTCTTTGATAATTGAGATAGCTAGATTTTCCAAAAGTAAAGAGCACCAGACTCATAGCTCTTGTTTAAAGCAGTACATATGACAGAAATCGAATATATTACTGCAATTAGAGATCTAAAAAATGATCAGCCCAGTAAGTTATTTGCCATATAGCATTTTCCATTCTGATTGGAATGATTCAATTATTGTGATTTTATCTAATACATTTTGGTTTCCCATAATTCTTATCTGTTAATTATAGAGCCTTAGTGGATCCATGTCCAATTCTTCACTAAGAGCTTTGATGTATACTGTTATGATTCTTGTACCACATTGAGAATTCTTCTACTTTCATATGGAATTGACAGTTAAGCTGTCAAATATCCTGAGATATTTTACTTTCCCCTAATACACTGACAGCAAGTATATGCAAGGAAAATACAGATACTCCAAGGGCTAGAGGAGAAAATTTAGG
Source organism: Ictidomys tridecemlineatus (assembly GCF_052094955.1). NCBI lineage: Eukaryota > Metazoa > Chordata > Mammalia > Rodentia > Sciuridae > Ictidomys > Ictidomys tridecemlineatus. The sequence goes on from NC_135489.1 coordinate 57,355,885, forward strand.
AATCACATCCATATTTAGATATCTTTTTATATTATTAATAGAGTGCATCCATATGTTGAGTCAACTTCCTTAACCACCAACATCTATCAGAAAAAGCACACTCTAATATCAAAATGGAAATGTAACCAGTAAATTTTAATTTTAGAGTACAGATGGACAAATTTATGATATCACACATAGTAATGAAATTTGAAAACTACATATTTATTAGACCATTTCATCTGCTTTTATATGAGATAGTTCACTAAATGTAATGCTCAAATGTTTTAGTGTTTGATTTTTATCATGTCCACAAAGAAGCTTATGTCTGTCCTCCACAGTAAATAACTTCCTTAATCCCTCTGATTTACTCTTTAGAATATTCTGTGGCCTCAGAATCAAAACACCTATGCAAATTGCACATTCTGCTATATTTCAAACAGTTTGAATTGACTGAGAAGTAACAACCAGTTGTATACTTGGTACCTTTATTTAATTCACAGAACATCAGGATTTTAAGTTACATGCCAGAAGTTTAATTTTAAAAGAAAAAAAGAGCCCATTGTTGTAAATAACTGATTCCAATTTTTTAATTAGATCACACCACCACCTTCTCTGTCAGATCCACTTAAAGAGCTTTTTCGGCAACAAGAAGTTGTAAGGATGAAACTACGTTTGCAACACAGTATTGAAAGGGTAAGATACATTTAAATACATTTATGCAATAATTTATTTTAGTGACAAAATGGCCTATAATTTATTTTCCATTAGTGGATTTTCCTTATTTAGAGTCATTTTTGGAAATAGTTAAACTGACTTTGTTAGCTTGTACTAATCCAATTAAAGAGAAAAATTTTATACCTCTTTTAGTATAGTTGTTCCATGTTAAGTATATTTTTGATTCATAGAAGTCTCTAGTAAACACTTATTATCATTGTTGAGTTTGTAGAATGATAGCAATAGATTCCTAGAATGATATTCAGATTTCCAAGTTTTTGAATCCTTGGCTTGATACTGTTCACTTTAGGGCTAAACTATAGAGGCTATGTTTATTTGGCCTTATAGTTCTGCCTTAGTATCTGGTTTTCAGTGGTTAGTCTTGGCATAAAATTATAGGAAAAAAAACAGATTTGTAAAAATCATGAAAGTCATTTCAGTTGGATTTACAAAAATATAACACCTTAATTTTGTGGAAGGGTCAAGTGAATCTGAATATGTAAATTGTTCTCCTCCTTCATAGAAACATACAGTCTCCTTTGATTCATACATAATTGGTTCCCCATGACAGAAATTTTTTATGTGTTTTGTACAATGGACTTCTGAAACAATCTGGAATCCATTAGAACAATGTTTTTAAGTGAATAATGTAGAATTAGTAGAATCACAGAGAGAAGCAACAACTAAAGAAGCACTGGGCATAATTTCCTAACAGCAGTAAGCAATTAGGTCATTCAGTGTGTCAGTAGCTATTTCAGCCATTAGGCCTATTTGAAGCCTCAATAGCATTTATCTATACTCCTCTTCAGGTTATAGAAAGCTATGCCTTGTTACAGTTCAGGATTTTCATTTGAATTGTGCGCTTTGCAGAATTTTAACAAATAACAGGATTGTCATCTCCTACATATTGACCAACAAACAATTAAATCGCAGCTTACTAGAAAGTATCTTAAATATCTGACCACCATGAGATCAACTTTATTATTTGGTGGATGAATAACTACTAGCTACAGAATAACTTGATACTGGGCTAACTGTGTTGTAGAAATGTTTTTACCAGAAGAACTGCTGTCATGTCTTACAGCAGCAGACAAATACATCCATGATGTAGTTCCCCCTTTATCCATGAAGGGTATATTCCAAGACCCTCGGTCTGAGACTGCAGAAAGTACCAAACTATCATGTGTGTATGTATATATATATGTGCATGTGTGTATGTGTGTGTGTGTGTATGCACATATGTACATACGTACATACAGTTTTTTTTTCCTATACAGTCATCCATGATACAGTTTAATTTAAAAATTAGGTCTAGTAGAGATTGACTAATTATAACAGTGGACTGTATGAAAGTTATGTGGTTGTCTCACAATGTCTCAAAATCCTGTACTATACACACACACTGTGCAGAATTTGTTACTACTTTAGATCTCAGCAATCTTACTATGCAGGTTGTTGTTGTTTTCTTTATTAAGTCCTAATCTTAACTTTTCACTTGAAGGAAACACTTTCTGGCATCTCTGGCATATCTAGATTGCCAGCATCACTTCTCTTTGGACCTTGGGGGCATTACTAAGTTAAATAAGGGTACTTTTGAACCAAAACACTAGTACCAATCAACCTGATAATCGCTGGTAACTACTAAGCTGTATGAGATATTAATTACTAATAAGAGGGGAGCATTTAGTGTGTATATTCTGGGCAAAGGAATGATTCACCTCCTAGATGGGGCAGAACATAATGGTGCAAGGTTTCATCATGCTTCTCAGAATGGCACAGTCCAATCCAGTTTTACAGATCATTTCCCCCACTCCACACACTTAAAAATAGGGTTTTGGGAGCTGGGGTTGTAGCTCATTGGTAGAGACTAGCCTAGCATGTGTGAGGCACTGGGTTCAATTCTCACCACTGCATATAAATAAAAAAAATAAAGGTCCATCGACAACTAAAATTTTTTTGTTTTAATTTAAAAAAAGCTTCTTGAGTGTGAGGACCCCAAGTTAAGAACTCTTATCATAGGGTTATTTTCCCTGCAGAAAATGATACCATTTGAATGCCATGCTAAGTGAATGAACAAGGCTTGCTACCCCAGCTAGCCCCAGGCTCATTTGTTCAGAAATGCCCCATGCACCACCGAAAATAAGAGGAAGCAGTACTTTAGCACTGCTCTAGGGACTCAGAGACACAAAATTAGAAACACTGATCTAAAATGGCATATTTGAACTAGCAATTAAGCAGCATATATCTCTTAATTATTTCAAGAGAGGAAGGGTTTAACTTTACAAAATGCGCTTTGACCGTAGCACCAAAAAAACAATAAAAACTTAAAAATATGTTTTTCACACAGTATTTGCTTTTGAAAGATTTTAACTAGTGTTCTTATTTCTATAGGACTCTAAACAATTTCTTAGGAAAGTTCTTTAAGCTGGTTTTCTTTTACTATCAGATCAAATTTTGGGGTGTTTATCATTTCAAGTTGCACTTTAAACTTAATCATAAACGTTAGACTTAACCCCTTTTCAATATCATTTGTCACCTGCATTCTCAAATGAAGAAAAACTATAGTCCTTGTCATTTGAGGGCAGAGTGGAAAACATGTAGTGAGAAGACAAGATATATCCTTTGTATTCTTCCAGCCCAGCCTCCCAAACAAGGCCAACAAAATGAAAGAATACCATACTTGCATAGTAGCTGGAGTCACTACTTCTATCCTAGATGTTCTTACCAGCCACAGATTCCAGAATTTTTCCCATTCATATTTAAGCACCAAAATAGTTACCATCTGGTGGCACATGTCTATAGTCTGTAACAGGATGGGTGAGATCTTTAGCTGGACCCCTGGAATTCTTAGTCTCCCATATGCAGAAGATTGCTTATTTCATTTTGTTAGCTTTAGGACTCTATTACATTTTGGACCTCATTTCCTTCAAGCAAGATTTTACTGTGATGGTCAGAGGTTTAAATCAATCAGTTGGCATCAGCAAACAGTATTTTATATGAAAATATTTATTATAAAAGAGAAGCTGTTACCACAAAGGGATACCACATCACATCTGTTCGAAGAACAATAATTTGAAAGATCACAAGCATTGAGAAGGATATAAAGAAATTGGAACCTTCTTGCATTACTAGTAGGAGTGTAAAATGATTGATTCAGGCTGCTATAGAAGAGTTTGGCAGCTGCTCAAGAAGTTAAACAAACCTGTGACCCAGCAGTTTCATACCAAGTTATTTGCCCCAGAGAAAAGAAAACCTGTCCAAACAAAATTTTGAACTTGAATATTCATAATAGCATTTTTTAAGGATAGCCCCAAAGGATAACAGCCTGTAGAGGAGGCAAAACATTGCTTCTGTCCTCTTAGGACCTCTGTCTGGGCCTGAGAATTAGATTGACATAAGGCAGATTAACAAGAGAAAACCTTTCATGTAAGTTTTATATAACATCAGAGCCCTCATAAGGAAATGAAGACTTGAAATAATGAAACTTAAATGCTTTTATATTAACTTGGACAAAGGCAATTGTGGAAAAAAACTAAAGGAAGATATAAATTATTTTAATAAAATGTTATTGTAAGTGATTCTCCATCTCTGATAATAAAACTCTTTTTTTTTTTTTTCTTTCTGGTATAGAGAGGACATCTTTCCCATGGAGTTTTATGTTCTCCTTTCAGGAAGAAAGGGGGAGGTCAGAGTGCTACTGCACCTGCTATTTTTCAAGTGACTTCAGCTCAGAATAATTCCCACGTTTAAATGGCATGCTTTGAGTGGCATATTTTGCGCTCTCAACCCACAATGATAAACTGGTGAAATGGAGAAATAAAATGGTATATCCATAGAGTGCAATATTGTTTTCATAGAAAGAAATGAAGTGTTGCTACATACTATAATGTGAATGAACCTCTAAAAAATTATGCTAAGTGAAATAAGGCAGTCACAGAAGGCCACATATTGAATGACTTCAATTATATTAAATGTTCAGAACAGGTAGATTGCTGGATGTCAGAAGATGGGGAAAGAGTGAGTACCTGCTAATGCATTGGGATTTCTTTCTGGAATGATAAAATGTTCAGGAATTAAATTGTATACTTTTAGGAATTTTTTAATTTCTCAAGCCTACTGTGAAGGAAACTGAGATTATAGTTATTTAGCATATATTAAGTGATTTTATCTTATTTCAAAAAAATTTTGTTCAAGGTTTTGTTTTTTTTTTTAATTTTTTCACCTAGGAAAAGCTTATTGTATCCAATGAACAGGAAGTTCTCCGTGTTCATTACAGAGCTGCAAGAACACTGGCAAATCAGACACTGCCATTTAGTGCTTGTACTGTCTTACTGGATGCAGAAGTGTATAATGTACCATTGGACTCTCAGGTAAAGTACTCTTGATAAATTTAGTGTGCTCTCAAAAATTACAAGTTTGTTACTTTTAAAATCTATTATTTCTGTAGAAGAAAGTTGAATTAAACAGTCATTAAAGTGGACGTTTATACATTTAGTTCTGACCTCATGTAGCTAGGAAGTTGTTGAACATGAAACACAGTATAGGCAGGCAGAACCTCTAGGTGTGACAGAGCTATGGACCAAGGGTAGGCTATTTTGATCTTGGGTTTTGGTGGAATAAGTTAATTGTGAAAAACTGGAGCTGTATTTTCAATAAGTTTTACTGCCACATATAAATTATATGAATTCAGGATCAGCCATATCAGTGGTCAGACTTTTTATGTCTCATAAAGCTGAAAGAAATTCATTTGTTAGAAGAGGAAAAAAACATAATGATTACAATTTAAAAGTATAAATATAGATAGTCTTGGAAGAAGTGCCAGTCTCAGTGGCAACTATCACACCTGAATACATTTTTCTCCCTATGTATGGTAAACTTCTAACATTAAAATTAAATCTGAAATTAATTGTATTTCAGTAACAATGTCACAGGTGTACAATATATGACGTCTTTTAAGAAACATCTGAGACTCATAGAGCAGGAGGATTTTCTTTAGTTAAAAACTAAAAACAACATCCTGAGACTTCTGATAACTAGTTTGTACTTTATAGAAAAATAAAAAAAATTAACAATATTCAATTTATATTTTCAAAATATATTTTCATCATTACTGGAAAATGAAGGTATTCCATTAAAAAGGTATATTAATGACATACAGATTTTTAAAGTGGCTTATTACAGTATTCTTTTATGTTGAACATTTGTTTTCAGTCTGATGACAGTAAAACTTCTGTGAGAGATCGCTTTAATGCAAGACAGTTCATGTCTTGGTTACAAGATGTGGATGATAAATTTGACAAATTAAAGGTAAGTATGTTTCAAAGTAATTTAAATAAATGTTTCTTCCTTCTGAGTTGGAAACTGCCTCTCTATTGGGGAGAGGTAATTCGGAACAGAAATAATGGTTAATGAGTTTCCTGGTGGACCACAATTGGAAAGCTAAAGGGAAATGAAGGCCGCAGGTCCATTTTAAGGACTAATGTATAAAAGACCAAACTACCATCGAACAAGCAGCTTCTGATGTGAATTTTCATGCTTCCCCAGTAGACCAGTCTGGTTATAGTCCCAATATATGAAGAAAAGGAAAACATTAAAAGATGGAATATATTTTGTAGATCTGTAAAGGAAATTATTTAAGATTTTCAGGCAGTTCTCTGTAGGTTCAATGATTCCATTGGTAATTTGAAATCTCATAATTTGAAACAATGTTTTTCAATCAAAATTCATGAATATGAAGGTGCAGACCCAGAGATAGTTGGTGTGTTGATAGCAATAGAGTGAAACAAAAGTAGACTTTTAATTTCAGTGTTTTATTTATTTATTTTTTTTAGGATTCCTAATGTGTGTAAATATCTAAGTCCCTAAAGAAACTGGGTGGGGCTGGGGTTGTGGAGTGCAGTAAGCAGTCACCTAGCATCAGCGATGCACTGGGTTCAATCCTTGGCGCCACATAAAATAAATAAAATGAAGGTATTATGTCCAACTACACCTAAAAAAAAAAAAATTAAAAAAAAAAAAAGAAACCATGGGGGAAATTAGCTTTTGAACGGGGCACATTTAACATGATAATTGATTAACTCTTCTCTTTTAAATAGACCTGTCTTTTAATGAGGCAACAACATGAAGCTGCAGCTTTAAATGCTGTCCAGAGATTAGAATGGCAGCTCAAACTCCAGGAACTTGATCCTGCCACCTATAAATCTATCAGCATTTACGAAATTCAGGAGTTCTATGTTCCCCTTGTTGATGTTAATGATGACTTTGAATTGACTCCTATATAGCAGTTATAACATCTTGGTGGTGTTGTTCTAAACTGATGATGCTCAAGCATTATACTGTGGAATACTGCCTTTTGACAAAAATACTGATATTATGCCTTTACAGTTGTTCGTAAAATTGGATTAAAGTTGGTTATGTAGTAAACACTGTCATTTTATAAAAATGAGAAATATTTTGGATCCTAGGTCCAAACACAGTTTCTAACAGAAAACTATTATTTATATTGATGAAAGGTTACTATTGGTTAAAGCACGTTGGCAGACTGTAGTAGATATTTAAAAAGTTGAGAATCTGCTAACAGCGCTGGAAGTTGTTAGCACTCTTTCGTCACAAGATAACCACTAGTATTCAGATCTCTTTCAGGTTTTATTAAAAATTTATCAGTAAACTAAAAAGTTCCATTACTACCAAATAGTTTCTAATGTGGAAGAAAAACTTGGCACAAAATTTCTTCAGTTTATTATATCTGTAAATTAATTGTATAGTTTTTCTTTTTGAAAGTTTTAATATTGTCTTCCTTTTTAATAACTTATTTTATACATATTGTGCAGATGTACATCTTGTAATTAATGGTCAAAATGTGTATACAAAGGGATTGGTAGTCAAAACATGTACAAAGAAATAACTGTAAAACTGTTTTGTCTAATGCTTTATTGGACCAAAGTTGTAGTTTGTAAGGAGTGTACTAGCAGTGTGTTCAGGTAGCAAACCTTTAAATAAGGCATGCATGTGTTTGAGTTAGCTTGTTTTCATCATCATAACTGTAAAGATTGTGAGTTAATTGTATTGCATGCTTCCTATAATTTAATTCTGTCCATATTGATGCCTGGAACAGTGTGAGGCGTTTCATACTCGTCTCTTGTGATAGAACCTGTGACTTACTGTGTTGGACACATTATTTAGAATTAGTCAAATGAAGAAGCTCAGCTCTTTTTTCATCTCACAGTAGAGCCTATTTCCTGCTGGAACAACAACAAAAATGCCTTTGAATGAAAATTGTAAATGTCTATTTTAATACTCAACTATGAAAGAATCTGTGAATATATGTAAATATGTTTAATAAATTTTATTGGTCATGTTAAATCATTGTAAAACTTTTTTACATTGCTTAAATTTAATGTTTTAAGCTTAATAACCTTTGCACTTTTAAAATAAAAACTGAGTACTTAAAAAGATATTGCTAGTCAAAATAAGCAAAAGCTTCTTAGAAATATTCCAATTGATCTCTGGAATGTTTATGAAAGATTAATATGTTAAGTATTTTTCCTTGTGTATCAAGATGCAAGACATAGTTTGCAAAATTTTATAATTAAGATTTGGTATGCTGTTTTATAATAATTAGCAATATGCTTAGAAAAATCCAGTTTCTCATATAACATAGATAAAATATTCAGGACTATTTCAGATCTAAAACCTGCTGCTGAACTTGGAGAACATTTTTGAAAGGAAAATTAGTTTAGTGTAAAATTCATCATAAGTATATGAGATGGAGTTTATGAAACTTTCCACAGTACTTTCTTGATTTATAAAATAACACTGGATGTTTTTAAAAACTAAAAAGAAAATATGAGGAATGAAGGTGGTTTAAATTCAACTTTCAAGTTGAAAATGCCAGCTATTGGGAGAGAATGTCAAAATGTTTTTGAGTGCAAAGGTACATATTAAGCTTAGGGATTTTTGAATTTTTACATCAGTTTCTATTTTCATTCTTACTGTACTTAGCATGCGCAATAAAGCAGCACGTGTAAAAAAAAATACACAGTGCAAGGACTTTATTATAAAAGTTGGATATAGTTTGTTTTGTTTAGAAATTTAGGTGAGAGATGTTGGCCTTTTTTATTGGATAAATCAGGCCAGAAAGGCAGGGTAGATTTTGAAGCACTGGTTTTGTTGAAGTTAAGTTTATTAAGGCTGGGAACATTAAAAGCTAATTTATAAAAGCAATACTTTTTAATAGGAAAAACTTACTGCAACCTTTATTTATACTTTCACCTCAAAAGAAAATTTGATGGGATCATGTGGAAAGTCATAAAATATAAACTCAGATTATTAAGCATTGAAGTGATGAAAAATAAAACAGATAAATGTATAGAGCATTTTGTTCTGATGGTCCAGCTAGAGAAAAGGTAGGGGGAAATATCACTGGCCAAACAGAACAAGCTGTAGAAGAAAAAAAGCAAATAAGCAGGAATCTGGCAAATGTCAGTCATCCCAGCTTTTTAGTCTTAACCACAGTACTCCCCCTTTCAATGGTACCTCAAAAAGCTGGAGCCTCTGCCATGATTCTACTTCTACAGATTTTCTCTGTAAGGTGACTAAAAGCTCATCAGGATAGCATAAAAGAAACATTGCTGCCTTCTTATTGGAAATTTATAATCAAGTAAATAGTTAAGGGCTCTTGATATTAAAGATATTCTGAAGCTCTGAAGTACCAGGAAAAAAAAAAACTTGGAATGGGGTATATACCTAAAAAGGTTCTGGATTCTGAAAGAAAAATAAATGATGGTTAGATTAATCAGTGATTCTTTTTAAACTATTCAGATATCATGAACAAGATACTAAATTGTACCTAAGGATTTGTATTTCTTTAAATCTTGTTCTAAATCATATCTGTTTAATAAATGACTAGTTGATATTTGTGCATGTTATTTAATAAAGAGTTATATTTTTATAGAAAAAAGTGGAATGTGTGCTAAATGTTTTTACATAAAATTTTACTCCCATTTAACTATAAGCCAAATAACAATATTTACTTGGGCAGCTGGCAAGATTGCCTAAGTATTCAACCTGGGAGGGGATGGAGGGCAGTGATTACGATGCATGCACAGGGCCCTGGGTTCAATCCCCAGCACTGAGGGGAGAAAATGTTATCTTGGGAAAACAACCTCTGAAGAACTAGCCTTTCAAGTTCAAATGAATTCAATAGTCAGAAGTCTCACAAATGAATTTTTAGTAGTAGACATGGTACAAATCTCCTAACTGCAGAAATCTGAAGCAAAGACCCAAGGAAGCTTACTTTAATGAGACTTAGGATTATATAGTTATTCTAGAAATTGAATGCAAAGCAACTTAGTATTTTTCTTTTCCAGAAAGCAGTATGTTTTATTCTCAGTTTTTTTTTTTTTTTCATCTAAAAAACAGGTTGTTTACAGTTTGGGACTATTATGAATAAACATGAGCACTGCAAACCTTTGTTATGGACATTTTTAAAAAATTTCCCTTGTATATGTAGTATCTCTTTCGATTTGTTCTTACAATACTTTTGAGAAATGTCATATTTTATCACTTTTGCCCCTAACAACAACCTATGAGAGGTCCACTTGTTCTTAATCCTCATCAATATTTGGTATTGTTGATCTGGGGATGTAGCTCAGTTGTAAATCGCTTGCCTAGGATGAGGCAAGATCCTGAATTAGATCAGCACTGAAAAAATATATCAGTTATCAACTTAGCCATTATCATGGCTGTGTAGTGGTACCTGATTATTTTAATTTTCATCCCTCTGCTAATGATCTTTTCATAAGTTTATCAAAACTTTTTATACATCTTAATTTTGTCAGGTTCTTATTTGCTCATTTTGTATTGGGTTGTCCTTTTATTGATTTGTAGGAATCCTTTCTATATTCTGTTAAAAGTTTTTGTCAAGTACATCATGGATGTATTTATCCAGTGTGTGGTTTGCCTTTCCATTGAATGGTTTCCTCACTTTTTTAATAACACACTGATAAGATTTTATTGGAATGTTTAGTGACTTACTTAACCACACCCCTAAACAATGTTTTCTCTTTAATTACTACAACCATGAAGCCACATAATCATACCTTTAGTCTCTTAAAGTCCATCTCCATTTATTTTAAAGCTGTTAGTATTTGTCTGTGAGAAATTTTTTAAAAATGCATGAATTAACCTATTATTTCTTGACACTAGGCTGTAGAACTTTTATTTATTAATTCTTATTACTGTTTGTTTAGCAGTTGAGTGAGGATGGTCATAAAAAAGCTCAGTGTCATAGGTGGATTTTTTAGAAGACAAATTGAACTATGCCATGGCATAGTTTCCAGTTCCTCCTGCTGATTCATACATATCCATTCATGAATTTGGTCAGCACCACCTAGTGCATATAGTATGCCAGGGGCTGTGTCACTTGAGGATTTACCCAAATTTTACCTAAGGTCATCAGTTTTCAAACTCTGGTTGTAGGACACCCCTTTCCACCAAACTCTTAAAAATTGATGTGAGACATTTATTGTTACCAAAAATTAAAACTTTTTTTTTAAAGTTTAAAAATATCAATAAACCCATTTCATATATTCCCATGGGCTGGGGTGGTCCGGCTGATCACAAGTTTTGAGGCCAGTTTATGCAACTTAGTGAGACCCTATCTCAAAAATAAAAAGGGCTGGGCATATCGTAGAATATTAGCTCATGCAAAGCCCTGGGCTCAATCTTAAGTGCTACAAGATTATATATAATATTACATATAATATTATACAAAATAAAAGGGACTCAAGGATTGATATTTAATAAAATCAGTGGTTTTCACTGCTTTTTTTTTTAACAGTTTGTCAAAGGAGAATTCGATGCCATAGTTGGTGCAGCTGTTTAATTTGTGCTAAGGCAGTAGCAGTTTTTCATAATGTAAATGACAACACAGCCACAAAGGCAAATATTGTTCTGAAAGTAGTTCTGACCTCAGAAACCACCTCAGGGTAGGCCTGAGAAGTTCTGTGAGTCAGACTTTTGAGAACCACCGGCCTAGATTAGCACTGTCTATAAAATAAAGATGAGCTAAAAATAATTTACAAACTTGCACAAAGAATTACTTCATAAATAGAAGGGAAAGTATCTTGGGTTAAATGAAAACAAACCTAAATTTACCCCACACTAATGTCTTGATGGCTGCTGGTTCTTTTCTTATAAAAATCAGGTACACACTGCCTCCTGAGGTGTAGATCTGACCGTCTTTGCTTTAGGACTGTAAATTGAGGACACACTTTTTAAAAAAAAAATTTTTTTTTTAGTTGCAGATGGACACAAGTATTTTTTTATTTATTTGTTTTTATGTGGTGCTGAGGATCGAACCCAGGGCCTCATGCGTGCAAGGCAAGCGCTTTACCATTGAGCCACAAGCCCAGCCTGAGGACACTTTTTGAAGTTATTTCTGGATGCCTTTGTTAGAAAACTCCTACCAAAAGCCTAGTCCACTCACTGATGATACTGTTGCCTCTGGACCAACACTTCCGATTCTCTTAATCACTTTGTGAGAAGTGTAACCCAGGTATGTTTGGAGCAGCCTGAACTTAGCCCCAACCAGGAAGGGTCCCTGCCCTACACCTTATGCTTCCAAGGTCTTCACAGGATGGGTATTGGCTAGGGCAAGGGGACATGCTGAGTCCATGTGCGTCTTCTTATCCCCTTTCTTAAATACTGTTATTTTCACCCTCATTTCACAGTTGAGGAAACTGAAGCTCGGAGGGTTAAATTACTTGCTGAAGAGTTGACATCACACAATTAAGTGGCAGAGCTGAATTGAAAGCCAGGCAGTCTGGGTCCATAGTGTGTGATTATAATCACTAGACTGTACTGCCTTTAGTATAGGGTCTTCAGACTCTGAGAGAAGGCCTTTTTGCGTTAGTTTTTTTTTTTTTTTTTGCTCCTGAGGCATCAAATTGCTATAAATTCAACAGCTTAAAACAACACTCAGTCTGGCACACTCTGGCTGTATTCTAGGATCTCTTAGGAGTCATAAGGCTTAAATCAAGGGCTGAGGTTCATCTGAAAGAATGGGAAAACTCCACTTCCAGCCTTATTTTTTCTTTTTTAAATTTTGTAGCAGAATCCAGTCCCCTGCAGGTATAGGACTGAGGTCACCTGATTGTCATCTAGGGGATACTCTAGCTCCTAAGGGTTGCTCATATTCTTGTCCAGGCTCCTGATGCTCAAATCTTTCTTATGCATTGACAGGAATAGTGGAACAGTTTTCCTCAGTCACACATTCCTCTTATACTGGAGCTTCTTCCATTACTAACCTCCAGACCCAGATTTGAGGAACTCTTGTAATTAGGTCAGGCCCACAGGATGATCTTACTATATTAATGTCAACTGATTGGGACCTTATTACATCACAAAACCACTTTGCCATAATGACAAGTCCTGACATCCTACAGAGAATGAGATCACACAACGGTGAGGGTCATTGGGTTCAACTTCAGATTCTGCTTATCACAAATTCAAACTGAAATTCTTTTCCCAGAAGAATTAAGTTTTTTTTTTTCCCGCTTTTGGTTAACATGCAAACTCATGTACTCTTCCTGGGGAAAAATAAGTTTGGTGGGGTTGGTCTTTGGGCACTGTGGCACATGCCTGTAATCCCAACTACTCAAGGAGCTGAGGCAGAAGGACATGAAGTTTGAGACCAGCCTTGGCAACTTAGATCCTGGATCAAATAAAAAAGGCTGAGGATCAGATTCAGTGGTAGAGCATTGCCTGTCATTCTCAAGGCCCTGGATTTGATCCCCAGGACAGAAGAAGAAGAAGAAGGAAGAGGAAGGAGAGGGGAAAGGGGAGGATTCTATGAATAGAATCTTCCAAAGGAAAATACAATTCTTTCAAATATACTTCATATACACTGAATATTATGGTCTGAATCTTGAATCCCTTGAAGGCCCATGTATTGAAGGCTTGCTAGAAGTATTAGGAGTAGAACCTTTGGTAAATAGGGCATAGAGCAAGGATATTAAGTCATTGATCCCAATGTGCTGTTGAATGGGATAATAGGAGGACCCTAGTACCTTCTTGGCTCTCTTTGCTTCCTGGCTTCCAGGACTAGAAAAGCCTTCTTCCACCACACACTCCTGGCCTAATATTCTGCACCACCACAAGCCCAAAGGCCCAGGCCAAGTGACTACCTCTGAAATGGTGAGCCAAAATAAACTTCTCTTTAAAGTTGATTTTCCCAGGAATTTTGTAATAGAGATAAAAAGCTAATTAAAACACACTGTACTGTAAGGAACTTGGAAAGACAGTGGTGGAATAGAGATACAGCTTTTCTGCTCAACATGAATTGAACAAAGTTGATAAAATTAAAAGTTCTGCAAAAAAGATTGTGTTGTAAACAGGGGAAAGCTGGTGCAATTTCAAGCAGTTGTCGGAATATAAAGAGCAATGGTTTCGGAAACAAAGTCTAACCTCTATTGGTCAAGTAAGTATTTTAGGTGGGAAGATAAACATGAAATTTTGAATTCATGCATACTTTTTTATATTCTATGTTCTAATACGACTGCTTATAATCATTTTCTCTTATGTGCTTCTTTGCTTTATTTTGCCCTAAGAGAGTTGACATTTCTAAGAAATATTTTGCCTAAAGACAATTTTCCTTTCTCTTAAGAAGCATTGTAAAATTAGGCTAGTATTATTTTCTTCCTTTCTTTCGACCCCTCCTTCCTCCTTCCCTCTCTCCCTCTCTTCCTTTCTTCATATCCCACCTCCCTATTCCTCTCTCCTACACCCTTGCCCCTTGGGTGCTGGGGCTAGAAGCCAGGGCCTTGAGCATGCTAAGCACACACTTTGCCACTGAACTATGCCCATAGCCCTGTTTCAGTTTACAAAAGCAGGTTATTGCCATATTATTGGTATTTTCTGACTCGTAGACAGTTGAGTAATCTTTACCAATTGGAAAACTGTGTCTATGCACATTAAGAAAACTTTCACTTTAAAATATGTAAGTTCATCCTCTAATGATTTTCTTATTTCTATTTTAAATTTAGAATAAACTTTTAGAAATAAACATCTGTTATTTTTAAATTTTGGCAGTTCCTTTAGCCTAACATTATTTTTTTTCTTCTATTAGCAGTGGCACACACCTGTAATCCCAGGGCTTAGGAGGCTGGGACAGGAGGATTGTGCGTTCAAACTCAGCTTCAATAACTTAGGGAGGACCTAAGCAACTCAGCCAGACCATGTCTTTAATAAAATATAAAAATGGGCTGGGGATGTGGCTCAGTGGTTAAGCACTCCTGGGTTCAATCCCTGGTATATATATAAAAAAAGTTAAATACGGTTTTTTAAAAAGTGATCAGAGGGCTGGGTGTATAACTCATTGGTATTGACTTGCCTAACATGCATGAGAACATGGTTTTGATCCCTAGTACAGGAAAAAAAAAAGAGCAGATATTTATGAAGGTACACATAAAGATGGCATGTCTATAGGATGAAGGGTAAAATTACTTTGCCATTGAGCTAAGTGAAAAAATATAACATTAAACATACTGCCTTTTCATTAAAAAAAGTGTGCCTATGTGAGTAGGGGTGGGGGTGGGGTATGTGCACATCAGGTACTACTTTATTTTATATTTTATACTCTCCTGTAGACAGTGCTCTTTAAACAATGGGCTGTTTCTTTCTGTTCATCTTTATTGGTAAGTAGTTTTATATTCATGGAGACAAAATAATTGCTGTGCTCCCATACACTACATCCATCTTCTTTCTTTAAACTTTCCCAGAAGCCAATGCAGCAACTATTTCTTTTGTTTCATTGGTCACAATTGGTTTATTTGGCATCTTAGCTGCAGGAGAGTCTGGAAAAGTGACTGCTTTTAGACACAGCAGAAAATCAGGCTCTGTTAGAGAGGAGTATGAAATGTATCTTGGGTGTTCAGTTAGAGTACCTGATGTGCACGTACTTCACCCCCACCACCACTCACGTAGGCATACTTTTTTTTAATGAAAAGGCAGTATGTTAAGTTTAATGTTATATATTTTTTTCACTTAGCTTAATGGCAAAATAATTTTATCCTTCATCCTATAGACATGCCATAATTTATTTATCCCGGTCTTTCTTAGACATTTAAGTAATCTTTATTACTAGTGAAAATGTGTCCAGTGAACATCTTGGCACTGACATAAATTCCTTGATGTTAAAACTATATCTTTGTTGGAGAATATAATGCCAAGTGAAATAAGCCAATCCCCCAAACCAGGGGCCAAATATTTTCTCTGATAAGTGGATTCTAATCTATAATGGAAGAGGGCATGGGGTAAGGGGAGGAAATCTGGATGGGGCAAAGGGGAGGGGAGAGGGGCCAAGAGGGTAGGAAAGATGGTAGAATAAGACAATATTATCCTAAGTATATGTATGATTGCACAATAGTGTGACTCTACTTCATGTACAATCAGAGAATTGAAAAATTCTGCTCCATTTGTGTACAATGAATTGAAGAGCTTTCTACTGTCATGTATAACTGATTAGAACTAAACAACAAGAAAAAAAACCCTACATGACAGTAGGATTCAAATTAGAATAAGATTATTCTCCATGTATGTATTATATGTTAAAATATACTCTGCTGTCATGTATACCTAAAAAGAACAAATAAATTTTTTTAAAAAAGCTATATCCTCAATCTCAGCAGTCATTTTCCCCCTTCTTTCACTAAGGGGAAATGAACTTCTGGTAATAGTTACTTTAAAACAATTTTTTTTTGGTTGGAGATGGACACAATACCTTTTATTTATTTTTGCTGTGGTGCTGATGATCAAACCCAATTCCTCACACATGCCAGGTAAGTGCTATACCACTGAGAGTGGTGACAAAAATTAGTGTGTAGAACCATAACTAAACTGTTGACTTTAGAATAGGCTCAGGAGCCTAATTATTTTTCAAAATCTCATAGCCATAAGATTTTCTGCTCAGGAAATATGATACATAGGATTATTTACAGAACTGGTCTAGCCAACAAGAATTAGGAGATTTCCCCAAACTCTGCTATGGAAAATTTCCCACATGGTAAAGATCAGTCAGAGGTTATATACTAAAGTATGAACTTTGGTGAAAAATTATTGACTAGGAATCAATTCAATGCCCTAATGTTAGAAAATATATGATCCTAAAAATGTGCTTCTTCTAATTCTTGGCATCATTTTAGTATTGTTGCATGGGGTGTTTTTTACACTATGCAATCTTTTGCTATAAAGTATATTTCCAGTACGCTGTGGTAAACACAACTCTCCTAATCTTGAGGTTCTTAATTGTAAGTAAAAATAATTATTGAACCAAACTGCCAACTCTTGGCATCAATTTTTTAAAAAATTACATAATGAAACCAGTATTTTCCCTTAATTAACAATTTTTTTTGAAAACAGACAGCAGCTTTTAGTGGAAGCTGGTTAATGCTCTTACTTTGAGAGATTGCAACTAGAAGAAAATGTAGTCTCAATATTGTATCCCACAGCTCTTTTCTTATTAGCTCTGTACAAGAGCCATCACTTTATACCACAATTCCTTTGCAAGAGAGCTACTTTTGATTTAGGACAGTCTTTCTTTTTACATGCTACATGTAGTGCTCACAAACCTCCACTGTCATTCATGAAAAGAAGAAACAACAATCTAGTTTGTGTTATCATCAATCAAGAACCAAGGATTCCTCATACACAGGGTACCAAATAGAGTACTTAGAAGAATGCTGTTTCAATGGCAGAGCTAAATAAACTCTGAATCTACTCTAAGAATCTCAAAAAGTAACTTCAAAAAGATCAAACTCATTCCAACTAATTTAATTATATGACATAAGCAAATCCACAGCTCTTAAATAACAAAATCCAACAACCAAACATGGAAAATGCACAATGTCAGTATTCAGCCAAAAATTTACAGGGAACTGGAATGCAGTGATAGAGCATTTCCCTCATATGTGAGGCCCTGGGTTTGATTCCTCACATAGGCATCCAAATGACCCATGACCAGAAGAAAATTAATTAACAAAATTAGAACTAGAAATAAAAATGTGATAAACTAGTGAACAAGTTTTTTTAATAGAGTTATAAATATTTTGTGTAAGTACATAAAATAGGGGGGGCATAAGGGAAGAATGGGAAATAAGTTTTTGAAATTCCAAATTAAAATTCTGGAGAAAAAAATGAAAAATATAATACCTGAAATTGAAAATACAATGGATGAGATGAACAAAGTAGACATTTGCAGAAGGAAAAATCAGTGAATTTTAAAGAAAGCAATAAGAAATTATTGAGGGTCAGAGTTATAGTTCAGTGAAAGAGTAAATGCTTTAGCACAAGACTCTGGGATCAATTGGGTGCATAGAGGGGAAAAAAGGAGGGTGGGGGGGAAAGAAAAGAAAAAAAATATTCAAAATGAAACAAAGAAGGGAAAAAATTACTTAAAAAATGTATTAACTAGGGCTGGGGATGTGGCTCAAGTGGTAGCGCGCTCGCCTGGCATGCGTGCGGCTCGGGTTCAATCCTCAGCACCACATACCAACAAAGATGTTGTGTCCGCCAAGAACTAAAAAATAAATATTAAAAATTCTCTCCCTCTCTCTCTCTCCTCTCTCACTCTCTCTTTAAAAAAAAAAAAAAGCAGTGCAGCTATTCAGGGAAGGAAGTGAGGAAGTGGAGCACTTCCTGGCCAATGCTGCTGTTACCTCTTGGAACTGCTACAATAACTATAAGTAATACCAGCTAGCCTCATAAATACAATTAGAGTCCCAGAAGAAGAGTAAGGGGGAGAACAACAGAAGAAGCATTTGATGAAAAAATGGCGAAATGAGAAAAACCTACGAACCCAGAATATCTTTCAGAAATGAAAGCAAAGTAAATATATTTTCCAAAAGCTGAAAGACAGAAAATTGGAACTACATAAAGGAACAAGAAACTTTCAAAATTATTGAAAAGATCTTGCAGATATTATAATGTGTAAGTAAAACGTATGATAAATGTGGTACAATATCTAGAAGAGGGGAAAGAAAGCGTAGTTGTAAGTCAATATGAAGTGCAGGAAGTGATATGATATTAGTTGAGGTGGATTGTGATAAGTTATAATGTGTACGCTGTTAATGCTAAAGCAGTCACTAAAGAAAAAGAGATAGCTAATAAACCAATAGTGAATATTAATAAAGTCATAAAAATATGTTATCAAGCTGAATGTGGTAGTACATCCTGTAATCCCAGCTACTCAGCAGGATGAAGCAGGAGGATCACAATTTTGAGGCTAGATTGGGCAACATAGTGAGATCCTGTCTTAAAATAAAAAGGGGCGGGGGTATAGCTCAGTGATAGAGTACCCCTAATTTCAATCCCCAGAATCAGCAACAAACACATACTCACACACACACACTTCATTAAAAATAATCTTTTTTCTGCTTTCCAAAGCATTGTACTAGTTTGCATTTCCACCAACAATGTGTTCCTTTTCCTCCACATCCTGGCCAGCATTTATTATTGTTTGTATTCTTGATAGTTACCAGACTGACTAGAGTGAGATGAAATCTCAATGTAGTTTTGATTTGCACTTCCCTGGTTGCTAGACATGTTGAACTTTTTTTGCATATAATTGTTGGCCATTTGTATTTTTTCTTTTGAGAAGTGTCTTCTTAGCTCTTTTGTCTGTTTATTTAGTTGAGATTTTATATGTTAAGATTTTTTAGTTGTTTATATAGTCTAGATATTAATTCCATGTTAGAGAAGCAGATGGCAATTTTTTTTCTCCCATTCTGTAGGCTCTCTCTTCACACTTTTTTTTATTTTCTTTGCTGAGCAGAAGCTTTTTAATTGGTGCAGTTCAACTCATTGATACTTGGTTTTATTTCTTGAGCTAAAGAGTCATGTTAAAGCATTCGGTGCCTATGCCAACACGTTGGAGTGTTGAGACTACATTCTCTTCTAGCAGTTGCAATTTTAGTGTCCTATTTTAAGTTGCCAGAGAGATAGAGATCTAGTTTCATTCTTCCTACATGTTGATATACAATACAACTATTCTGGAAAGCAGTAAGAGATTCCTCAAAAAACAAAGAATAGAAAATCAGCATACTATACAGCCAAATCAATGTTTATAGCAGTGCGATTCACAACAACCAAGTTGTGAAACCAGGGAAGGTGCACATCAACAGATAAATGGATTTTAAAAAAATGTGGTATACATACTACACAGTGGAGTTTTTGCTCAGCCATTAATAAGAATGAAATTACGTCATTTGCTGGTAAATGGGTGGAACTGGAGAATATTGTACTAAAAGAAATAAGTCAGAAGATCGAGGATTGAATTTTTTTTCTCATATGTGGAAGCTAGAGCAAAATAAGGGGAAAAAATAGGGGACATCCCATGAAAATAGAAAAGATATTTGGTAGAGGAAGGGGATTGAGGGGAAAGGAGGAGAAACAGGAAATGAGAAGGAACTGTTGAATGAAATTGACCAAACTATCCTATGTACATGTATGATTATACCACAGTGAATTTACTTTTACACATATCTACAAATAATTAACTTAAAAACTATAAATAAATTGAAGGAAGACAGAGTAAAAGAAAGGTAACAGGGCTGGGAGGAGAAGAGGGTGAGAGGAAGTATTGGGGACTAAATTGGAACAAATTATATTCCCATGCTTCATGTATGATTATGTCAAAATGAACTCCAATATTTTGTATAACTGTAATGCATCAATAAATACACACACACATATAGGCATCAAAAAATTAAAAATGAGAAGAGATAGCAATATTAACAATTTAAGATCAGCCCTCTAAATGACCCCATTAAATGTTAATGTATATTTAAATTCAAAGGTTGTTAGAGTGAATTAAAAAAAAAGCAAGACTTGTCTGATGCTTAAAAGAAAAAATATTTTTATTAGTGCTTTAAAATTTTACCTAATGGATTCATTATGCTATAGTCATACATCCACATAAGGTAATTTGATCAATTTCATTCCCTAATACCTTTTCTTTCCCTCCCTTCATCCCTCCCCTGATTTGCTTGCTCTATTCTACTGATCTCCCATCTATCAATGTTGTTATTTTATTAGTGCATTATAATTATATACATGCACATGTGTTGTATTTGCTCACAAACGTAGCATAATTTGGTAGATTTTATTCCCCAGTACTTCCCTAGGCCATCCCCTCCTTTCTACCTCTTGATCCCCTTCTTCTACTGATCTTCCTTCTATAGAAATGCAATTTAATTATAAAGGCAAAGACAAGTCAAAAAGATAAAAACAATGAGATCCCACTACATACCTGTTAGAGTGACCAAACCACTGACATCAAGTGCTGGCAAATATGTGAAGTAATGGAAACTCATTCATGATATGACGTGTGAAGTCATATCATCACTTTGGAAAAGAGTTTAGCAGCTTTTTTACACAACTAAGCATACTCTTTGCATATGACTCGGCACCTGTACTCCTTGTGTTTACCCAAATGAGTTGAAACTTATGTCCAAACAACCTACTCACAGGTGCAGCTTTATTTATGATTGCCAAAACTGGAAAGCAATCAGAATGTCACTTGGTAGATGAATGGAAAAATAAACTCTGCTATATATCCAGATGGTGAAATACTATTTGCCACTAAAAAAAAAAAATAAGCAATCAAGTCATGAAAAACATGGAGGAAACTTACATGCATCTTACCAAGTGAAAGAAGCCAATATGAAAGGCTCCATTTTGTATAATTCTTACTGTATAACATCATGGAAAAGAACGAACCTTAATATAAACTATGGACTTTGGGTGATAATGATGTGCCCACATATTGGCTCATTTATTGCAACAAATGTACTACTCTAAAGAGGGATGTTGATGCTGTAGAAGGCTGTGGGTGTCTGTAGGGGCATATATAGGAACTTTGTGTACTTTTCACTTGATTTTGCCATAAGCCTAAAACTGCTATTATTTTTAAATTCTATATTTTTGAAAGTAAAAGAATGGAAAAAGATATCCTAATATTGATCAAATGAAAAATGGAGCCTTTATTAATATCAATATCAAAATACTAAACACTTATGCATCTAGTAATAAAGCAAACATATAAAGCATATAAACCAAAACATATAAAGTAAAAATTGACAGAATCTAGCCAGGTATGGTATTGTAAGCTTGTAGTTCCAGCTTCTTGTGAGGCTGGTAAAGAGTTTGAGTCCAGCCTAAGCAATAGGGTAAAACCCTGTCTCAAAAAAAAAAGAAAGAAAGAAAGGAAGGAAGGAAGGAAGGAAGGAAGGAAGGGAGGGAGGGAGGGAGGGAGGGAGGGAGGGAGGGAGGGAGGAAGGAAGGAAGGAAGGAAGGAAGGAAGGAAGGAAGGAAGGAAGGAAGGAAGGAAGGAAGAAGATCTTCTGCAGTTTAAATCTGAAATGTCCCCAAAGTCCCATGTTTTAAGGACTTGGTCACTAGGCTGGGGGACTATTAGGAGGTGGTGGAACTTTTGAGTGGTGGGATCCATTGGAAAGAAGTTAGATGATTGTGGATGTGCACTTGAAAAGGATATTGGGACCCAGACCATTCCTTCTCTCTCTGCTTCTTGATTGTTATGAGGCAAGCAGCTCACTTCTACCACTGTTTTAGTCAGCTATTTTACTGCTGGACCAAAAGACCTGAAAAGAACAATCAGAGGAGGAAAAGTTTTTTTGGGGGCTCATGGTTCAGAGGTCTTAGTCGATAGATGGCTGTCTCAGTTGCTTTGAGTCCATAGTAAGGCAGAATATCATAGCAGAAGAATGTGGCAGAGGAAATTGACTCAAGACATCATACGGGGAAGTGGGTAGAGCCCTCTGTACTACAACAAAATATACACCCCCAAGGTGTACCCTCAATGACCCACCTCCTTCAGCCACACCCTATCTGCCTACAGTCTCCATTTAGTTAATCCCCAGCAGGGGATTAAGCACTGATCAGGTTAATGCTCTCATAATTCAAACATTTCACCTCTAAACCTTCTTTCATTGTTTCACACAGGAGCTTTTGGGGGATGCCTCGCATCTAAACTATAACAACCACACGCTCCCAACTATGGTTTTCTGCCTTATCATAAACCTAAAATAATGGGGTCTAATGACCATAGACTGAAATGTATAAAAGACTTCAGATACTTCTTCAAGAAGAACTTATAGGGCTAGAGTTGTGGCTCAATGGTAGAGCACTCACCTAGCCTATGCAAGGCCCTGAGTTCGATCCTCAGCACCACATAAAAATAAATAAAGGTATTGTGTCCAGCTACAACTAAAAAAAATATATATATATATTTTTAAAAGAACTTATTAAAAGTACTTAGGTTACAAAAGTAAGTACTCAAACCAGTTAAGTAAGTTTTTATATTAGGAAACTTAGAAAAATAAGAAAAATTAAACAAAAAGAAAGCAGAAGGAAGGAAAGATATGAAATCAATGAATTAAAATTGAAGAACAATAAAGAAAAATTAATGAAATCAGAACCTGTTTCTCTTAATAAGATATAAAAAATTAAAAAGCCTCTAGCCAGTTGTGTGGAATAAAAAAATAGACGATAAGAAATTATCAATATTATAAATGAAAGTGAATATCATTTCAGATCCTACAATGAAAGCCTAATGAGGAAATACTATAACTATTTTATGAAAAAAAAATCTTATGGTTCCAAATAAAATGGAGAAATTATTTGAAAGACATAGCCAAGCAAATATCAAGAAAAAATAAATAGCTCGAACAGTCCTATAAACTATTGAAGAAATTCAAATTACATTTAAAATCTTTCCCAAAAGGAAACCTCTAAGTCAAGATAGCTTCACTGGTTAATTCTGTCAAATATTTAATGAGGAAATAAACTAATTCTGCACAAAGCAGGAAGCAGAAGAAAAATTTCAGAAAAGAAAATAGAATGCTTTCTAGCTTGTGTTATGAATAACCCTATACCTAAAAGAAAAACAAATTACAAAAAAGTCTGCACTAACATTTCTCATGATTATAGTCACAAAAGTCCTTAACCAAAACTAAGCAAAACTTCCAAGACACACACCTGTATGCCAGTGACTCAGAAGACTATGGCAGAAGGATCTAAGTTCAAGGCCAGCCTTATCAACTCAGTGAGACCCTGTCTCAAAATAAATAAAAAGGGCAGGGGATAGAGCTCAGTAGCTCAGTGGAAATCCACTCCTTGTTCAATCCCCATTATTAATAGTAGTAGTAGTAGTAGTAGTAGTAGTAGTAGTAGTAATTAGCAAACCCAAACCAAATCCAGCAATGTATCAGAATGATAATATATTATAACAAAATGAGTTTTATCCCAGGAATGAAAGATTGGTTTAACAACTGAAAATCAGTACAACTCACTATATTAAGAATCTAAAAAAGCAAAACAAGAACATCTCACTAGGTGCAGGGAGGCATTTGGAAGAATTCAAGTATTAATTAACATAGAAATCATGTAGCAAAAGAGAAATACCAAAGAATTTCCTCAATTGATAAAGGTATCAATAAATAAACTACAGATAATATTGTACTGTAACACTGAGTGCGTTCTCCCTAAGATTAGAAGCAAGACAAGAAAGTCTTCTCTCACAAGTTCAATTAAACATTAGACAAGAAGTCCTAGAAAAAAAAGTCCAGATCAGTTTTTCAAGGCAATATAGGCAAACAAGGTATATAAGAGGAAAAGAAGAAAAAAAAATCTCTATTCAAAAATGGCATGAGCTCTATATAGAAAATCCTAAGAAATCTACCCTCTCTTCCACACAAAATGTACCAGAACTAATAACTTAAGTTTAGCAGAATCCTACAGAAAACAAGGTTAATGTACAAAAAATAATTGTATTTCTATATAATAGTAATGAGCTATTGAAATAAAAATGAAAATTAAAATATTCAAATGTACTTATGAAAGGAAAGACTCAACATTGTTAAGGTATCAATTTTTCTCAATCAATATTGAAAGTCATCTATACCCAATTCCTGTTGCTACCCAAATAGGCATTTTTGCAGAAATGGATAAAGTAATTCGAAAATTTTTCCAATTCCAAACAATCAAAATAGTCTAAAATTAAAAAAAAAGAGAATAAAGGTAGATCATTTACATTAATTTCAAGATTTGACTATAAAGCTATTGTAATCAAGAGAGTATGGTAGAGAAATAAATACAGACATATATTAGTAGAACTAAATAGATGTTGCAGAAATAGACCCACAGTCAATTGCTTTTTGACAAAAGTGTCTAAGAAGTTCAATTCTAGATAAGGATAGTTTTCTCAATGAATGATGCTAGAACAAGTTAGCAAAAATATGAACCTTTATTTTGTATGATATATAAAATATTTTAAAATAAGTGAAGACAGGGGGTTGCAGTTGTGACTGAGTGGTAGAGCACTTGCCAAGCACGTGTGAGGCACTGGATTTGATTCTCAGCACCATATATAAATAAATAAAATAAATGTCTATTTTCAACTAAAAAAAAAAGTGAAGACATAAATGTAGGGTTGAATGTATTAAACCGCTAGAAGAAAACAAGAGAAAATCTTAGTGACATTAAATTAGCCAAAGTTCCTTAATTAAGAGAGAAAAAGCATGAGACATTAGAAAACATTTGATAAATTAAGGCTTACTAGGATTTAAACTTTTGTTTTTCAAAGACAACAGTTAAGAAAATGAAAATGTAAGGCATCCACTTAAAGAAAATATTGGCAAAGTATATTTCTGATAAAATACTTGATTTCATAATACATAAATTCTTACAACTCAATAAAATAAAAGCACAACTTATAACTAGGCCAAAATTTAAACATATACTTGACTAAAGAGGCTATGTACATAACAAATATGCACATAAAAGGATGCTCACCATTACTAATCACACGGAAGTAAAATTAAAACCACAAAGGAAGGATAATAAAGATGCCTGGTAAATCTCTCTTTTGCCTAACCTTTTTCAGGCAATAGCCAATCACATCAGTTTTAGGGACACACTGATTTATTTTTGTCACCCTATCTGGCAAATCCAGATCAAGGGACACCAATGGTGAATTTTAAGTCATTTCTTAGCAGAGTTAAACAACAACAACAACAAGATCCAATCTTTTGAGTTTTGTATTTAGTGTATTATATTTTCCAAAGTTGGCCACAATGATATCTCCCATTCCACATGCTGTAATAATGATACTCCTTTTATCTGGATGGGCTTGGGATTATAGCAAAAGTGACACAATGTGACTTCCAAAATTAGGTCATTAAAGGTATTCTTCCAGAATACCCAGGAGTCCTCAGCTACTGTATCAGCAGTCCAACCACAGAAGGCCACCATATTGAGAGGAAGCCCGAGTGAGCTCTCCCTCAAACCACCACCTGAGAAGATCTGTCTGAGACTAGATGAAGGGAGAGTAAGGCCCAGCTTACCCCAGATGTTGTAAATGACCCCCAATTTCTCCCTTCCAGCTGAAGACTGACTACTAGAACTGCAATGAGAGACCCTAAGATGAAAACCACCTATCCTCACCCTTCCTGAATTCCAGACCCATAAAAAACATGAGAGAATGAAATGATTATTACAGTTATGGACCACTGAATTTGGGGGTGATTTGTTATGTAGCAATAATAACTAAGAGATGGAACATACTAGTAAAAAATTTCTGTGGAAAGATAGGGCTAGAAGCTACTTGAGCAGAGATTTACTTATATCTAACTCAAATTAAAATGCTATAATTTTCTTTATATCAGCTCTATCACCAAGGTTTTTTTTTTTTGTTGTTTGTTTGTTTGTTTGTTTGTTTTTTATGGGCTTAAATTACTTTCCAAACTTGGACAAGATTCATGTGTTTCCTTTAAGAGACATTAGTTTACTAAAAGACCTGAGCACCTGTTTTGTGCCAGGCACAGGGCTGTGTTATCCACGAATGGTCAGATTTCTGTATGAGAAATTGTTATCAACTGATATGGGATCCTTTTGCTCAATTCAGGGTAGAAATTATGAAAAGGCAAAATATAGCACCTTTTGATGTTACTAATTCTTAGTGTCACCAACTCCCAGCTCTTAGTGCTATCAGCTACCCAAGGACTCTTGTGCTCAATTTAAAATAGAAATCAGGAAAAGGCAAACAATATAGTCCCTAGGAAGCCTTACTGGGGCTTGTGCTTGAGTACAAGGGAAACAGTGCACAAGGGAAGGGTTACCTAAGTGTTCATTGGAGGACTTACTTGGACAAAAAGGGAGATTGTGTAGGTGCAGTTGACTGTTGCACAGATTTCAGAATTTCTGTATACGCCTTGTCAGTTCTTTATTTTGCACCCAGGTTTCCACTTTACAGGGTGCTCTGTTTATGCACACTGGATTCATCTGTGTAACTTGTAGAGATGGTGGAGGTGCTCACTACTGCCACCACAGGAAGGTCATATGTGGTCAAGTTCCAGAAAATTGCTGCCTGTTGACATTGTGGGAGAGCTTGGAGGAGCAGTCAGCAGCTCCTAAATCTGGTCATTGGTGGAAAGAATTCATCATATTAACTATTATCCAGCTCAGTCCAAAGCACTGATTGCAATGTGATATCTTCAATGCATAGAGAAAAAAAACCCAAAAGTTCAAGTACCAGACTGATGCTGATTTAGATTTTAAAATGGAGTTAAAGTCAGCCAGTCTCTTAGTTTGCATAGCACAACATTGTCACAACTCTCTCTTCTTGGTCTTGCTCCTTCTTGTATCTTTAGTGCTGAACCTTATGCAAGACAGACAGCTGGTGCGCAGTGAATGTGTGTTGAATGAGTACATTAACACGGGGTCCTGACTGCTGCTACTGTGTTGACCAAAAAATCCCCTATGTTTTGATTATTATCACCACACATCCCTGGGAAAACCCCTGGCTCTCCTGCTTCCCCATCCTCAGCTGCCCCTTGAGGCCCCTAAGTTCTCTTTTTTGTTGTGGATGTGGTACTGGGAATTGAACCCAGAGACCCTGTACCACATCCCAAGCTCTCCTCCAATTTTTTGGGGACAGGGTCTTTTTAAAGTGCTTAGTCTGACCTCAAATTTGCAATCCTCCTGCCTTTCCTGGCCATAATGTTTCTTGCAATTCTCCCAGGTGTGGAGAGTCTCTGTGGAAGTTATGCTGTTGCGTGTATAATCGTGAAAGGTCTGGGATGCTCCCTCACATGTGTACATGCCTTCTGACCCTGCCTTGCCTGCCCTGCAGACCAATTGCTATTTTACTGTCTGTGGAATCTCATCAAAGCCTATTCTTTCCGGTTCACTTTCAGTTGGAACCACTGTTAGCTGGTGTACAGCAGCATCTGTATTGGAGCAGAGAAGTGTGCCCCCTTTTCCTGGTACTAAAATGTCAAATATCATATTGTGGCAATCAACAGCCTAACTACACATGTGCAGTTCCAGAGGAAAATATTCAGAAGGGCTCATCACAATGAAATTACAGAACCCCAGAACCTGACCTTCACGTGGATGGTTAGGACCACATCCTAACACCTGTGGTGAAGGTGAGAGAAGGCGAGTACCTGCAGCTATCCTATCACTTTGCCTCTAGCTGAATTCAGTCTATTGTGTCTCTCTCATTCCCCACCCCTCTCCCCCATGAAGACCTGGCCTTTAAAAAAAATAACTAACTTGCAATGACCTAAGGAACTGGCTGTTAGAAATTGGATATGTGTAGAGAATTGCACAACTTGAAACACATTATTTTGGCCCCTCACAGAAAAGACAAAGAGTTTTATGTGATTCCCCCTGGGTGTGATTTTATGTTTTAGGTGGGGTGCTCAAGACAGCATCACCTATACCAGGTAAGGGATGACGAGTGAGACTCTTGGTTTTCTTCCTGCTTTTCTGGGCTGCTCCTGCCAGCCTTACTTTGGAGACTTTCCCAAGGCTCAGTGTCTCTGTGCTCTCTCCCTTGGGTAAATTCACTCAGTTCTGTGGCTTTCAGCATCACTATCATGCAAGTTACACCTAAATTTAAATCACCAATCCAAACCTCTCCTCTGATTATCAAACTCTATATCCGTCAACCTCACTAACATGTCCATTTGGATGCCTAATAAACATGTCCAACTTGACCCACACTCTTGATTTCCTTTCCTTAATGTGCTTCCTTTCATCTGCAGTCCACTAAATGACACAACCAGTAACTCAAGCCAGAAGACTAGACGTCATTCCCAATCTATCCCTGACACCTTTCCACTTTGGATCTGTCACCAGGTTTCTTGTTCCTATTAAAAAATACAATCATATACAATCATATCCATCCTTCCCCACTGCCACTATGCCAGCCCCACCAGCCTCATCTCAACAGCCTAACTGGTTTCCTGCTCCAGTTATACCTACTTCAAATCTAGTTTCCATACAGTAGCCAGAGTCATTCTATAGATGCCATGTCCTGTTGAACTTAGAGTCCAAACCAGGCATGATCTGGTGCCTTCTGCCTGTTTTTGTTTTTTTTTTTTGTACCAGGGATTGAACCTAGAGGCACCTAACCACTGAACCACATCCCCAGCCACTTGTTATTTTTTAATTTAGAGACGGGGTCTCATTGAGTTGCTTAGGGCCTCGCTAAGTTGCTGAGGCTGGCTTTGAACTTGTGATCCTCCTGCCTCAGACTCCTGAGCCACTGGGATTATGGGTATATACCACCGTGCCCAGCTCTCCTACTTGTTTTTAGTTCATGTTTGTTTTTTTGCAGAGCTGGTAATCAAACCCAGGCACTCATGCATGCTAGGGAGATGCTCTACCACTGAGCTACACCTCTAGCCCTCCTGCCTGCCCGCCCCCAGCCCTTTCTTCTCTTAGAGACTTGCTGTATGCTATTCCCTCTGCCTAGAATGCATTCTCTAAGTCTGGCTTCCATGTCACTTCCACAAGGACACCTTCCCTATCATTATATCTAAGTGATGCTCTCCCTATTATTTGTCCTCCTGGCATGCTTCTTATTTCCTTCAGAGAACCTATCCTATTTTTGCAGGGTGTATGTGTGTCAAGGATTTGAACCTAGGCATGCTTAACCACTGAGTCACATCCCCAGTCCTTTTTAATTTTTTTTATTTTGAGAGATAGTCTTGCTAAGTTGCTTAGGGCCTCACTAAGTTGCTGAGGCTGACTTCAAACTTGCCATCCTCCTGCCTCAGCCTCCTGAGTCCCTGGAATTACAGGCATGTGCCACCACATCCGACCCTATTTTGTAATTATAGACTTAGTTGTTGATCCATTTATTGTCAGTTTCCCTCCTTCCCCAACACACACTTAACTGTAACTCCAAAGGTCAGGTAGAATTTTCTTCATCATCATCATTATTGTGGCAATAACCGGTGCTTCTTGAGAGCCTACTGTGTGCCAGGCACTTGACATTATCTCATTTAACTTTCAAAACAATCCTACTGAGTTGACAATGTTATTATCTCATTTTGCAAGTGAGGACACTGAGGCATAGAGATATTGAGTTATTTATCCGGAATTATAGAGCTAACTTTAGCTAATGCCTAATGCAGAGATTGGCATGTAACAGATCCTGCCACTATTTGTCAAGTATATATTTTTGTTGAATTATCCATTTCATGGAATCCACATGGGAGAAATTTCTTTTAAACATCCTATTAGAAAAAGTAATATTTCTAATTTCTTTTTTATATAAACACTGTGGGTGTTGAGGGTATCTCTCTCTCTCTCTCTCTCCTTTTTCTTTTTTGCAAAGATATCTATAGATGACCATAAAAAGTCACAGGAATATAGTAGGAATATACATAAAATTTTTGCTAGGGAATAAAAGTATTACATTCCATTATTTTTAGATTTTCCCCAGTCAAGATGTATTACTGCTGAATTTGGGTAGGTGGAAGCAAAAGTAAAAGTAAATTAATAAATATTTTAAGTAAATAAATAAGCTTGTCTACATTGGTAGACAACACTCAGCCACATGTTAAATCTTTTTATTTTGTGAAGCCTTTGAAGCTTCTAAGAACATTTGTAGATATTCCAATGGCAAAGATAACCCTTTGCAAATACTTTTTTTGCTGAAAGAGCGTTTTCTTTCAGTTGGAGGGCTATGAGTTAGTTAGCAATTCAGCAGCTGCCAGTCACTAAGTCCTGCTCTTGCCTGGTGGGATAACAACTCAAGTTCATTGCAGAGAAAAGTACAAGGACTTAGGAATTCAACACAAAGAAGGCAAAACATCCTAAAGAATTTCTATTTTCTTTTGGTTTAAAACAGGAAAATGTGATAGGCCTTTGAAAGTAGTTCTTTTTCTTTCCTTATTCTTCTGATACCTTCTCAGCAATTCACTTAACAGAGGAAGGAGAGAATAAAAGCAAGAGAAAGGAAGTTTCTCCTCACACAACCTTCCATCTGTAACAGCTCTTACCTGGCATAAGAACTGCCGAGACGCTGAGAAACTAACTCATTTGATTCCGAATTTGTGAAACAAATCAGCTAATTTTTTTTCCCCTTCGTCCAGGTATTGGAGATTGAACATAGGGGTGCTTTACAAGTACACCTTTAAAAGCTCTTTAAAAATTGCTTTTTAAAGAGTTTTTAAAAGACCTTCTTTTGATATAAGGTCTTGTTAAGTTGCTCAGGTTGTCTTTGAACTTGCTATTCTCCTGCTTCAGCCTCATCATAGCTGGGATCATGGGTGTGTGCCACCACCACTCCCAACTCAAATCAGATGATTGAATTTATTCACTCAAGTAAAAAAGAGAAGAGACTGGAACTATGGACTTCATACCACAATTCCGGCCCACCCATAGTCAGATGACAGAATAGTTTCCAATTTCACTGGGCTGTAGGGCCATAGGAAGGACAGCTGCCCTTGTGGAACCCTCCTACAGGCTAGGACTGGGGCTCTGTCCTGTCCCCCTTTTATAGAATCAGCAATGTGGTGCTCAGAAGTAGAGAGTCCAGACCAATTAAGGGCACAGAAAAACTTCCTTTGCTTGCCCTCTTGCTCCTTCTCCTCTGGGGTGGATTGGCTGAGACAATGGGCAGACCAGAAGTGGGAGTGTTGTAACATTCTTGAGATGAGTGCTGTTGTCAACTGCTAAGAGTTGAGTGATGCTATCACACCTCAATTGATGATTATCACGTTCTTTCAGGCTCTGGTATCTGGCCCTATCCTTCTCCTTCCTTCTCATTGTCTCCTTCTACAGTCTCTTCAGCCACGACTGCTACTTTCTAACCTCCTCTCTGAGCAAATTTTATTCTTCCTTTGAGTCTTTTCACTGTTGAATCTTTCCTCAGACACGCTGCTCCAAGACTGTGCAGAGATGAATCCCCTTTGATTTCTGGTCACAGCCTACATGCCAGCTCATTGAGACCTTTCAGAGCTACATACCTAGTGGCTCCCAGCTCTCTCTGAGAGCAACTCTGTTTTGTTTCACTCTAGCACTTGTTCTTCTCTTTACATGCATTTAAGTTTTTGGCTTGTCCTCATCCTTCTAGATTTTGAGCTCTGAGAGTACAGGGACCTTGTCAGTTATTTTTAGCACTGCACTCAGGAGGAACACAACATTTGCACAGGGTGAGTGCTCAGGGCACAGTTCACATGAAGAAATTAGAGGGTCTTGGACCTCTTTTCCCACCTGTGAGCAGCTCACATTGCAGACACACATGTTAATCTAACCAGTGCATATTGGGTGCCAGGCAAGGGTGATGCCAAGATTGCCAAGTGGGCGGATCTTCCTTGGCTCCCGTAGTTCCAGAAGAATAGTCCTACCAGTCACTGCAGTCCCAGTCCTCCCAAAACTGCCAGTCACTGCAGTCCTAGTCCTCCCTAATAAACACATTTATTAGGGTATACTCAAGGCAGTGGCTTGCCAGGCTACAGAGGGGCAAAGATGCCATATCTGCTAGCTCCAGAAGCAATAAAAGATGGCTTTAAAAGGCTGTATCACTTCCCTACTACCTCTTCCCTTTGGTGTCCAATTCACTCATGAGGTCTCATCACAGCCAGAATAATGACCCCAAGCTCACTTTCAACTGAGGACCCTGAGGCTCCAACAAGAATGATTTTTGTCCCTGGACACTGGAGATGAGTGACCCATGCTCTGCCAATTTTGTACTGTATCAAGTACTCACTCTCCCAAGTCTCCAGGTCATTTTCTGTTCAAAAGGTGAAGAAAGCATTTCCCAAGGCCCTCAGGGTACAGTAAACCATGGGTGGATAAACAAAGACAATAAATAGATATTTCCCCAAACCTTTGGATTTTTTGGTGTCACCTAGGCTAAGCACTCCAAATTATATAAGAAGAAGCTGAGTTTTTCTCTTTTGCAGCTCCCTACACACTGGAGAAGGTTATTCA
This sequence comes from Ictidomys tridecemlineatus, assembly GCF_052094955.1. Taxonomy (NCBI): domain Eukaryota; kingdom Metazoa; phylum Chordata; class Mammalia; order Rodentia; family Sciuridae; genus Ictidomys; species Ictidomys tridecemlineatus. Next base: position 57,388,888 of record NC_135489.1, read on the forward strand.
TCCTATTTCCAGGTTCCCAGGGCAAGTGGTGGAGAAATCTTACTTTACTGTGTCATCTAGAAGCTTCCTTGAGGACAGCTTCAATCCGGGTAGGAACCCTGAGGATCTCCTGCCCATTATTCTCTCATCTCTTCCACTCTCCATACTATGAGGCCCAAATGTGTTGCAAAGAGACTGGATATCCCTGTTCCATGGCAGAATTATGTCTAACTCCTTTTTCTTTTTCCATTGTTATTTTCCCCAGTATATGCTTCTCCTCTGGCCTTGGTAGGACTTATCTGTGTTAATGTGTACTTGTGGGTATGCAAAAAGAAAAAGTTCCACATAAGTGGGTATAGGTGGGGTACCCCAGGATTCTAGAAGTTCTCATTTCCAAAGAAAAGTACATAAGCCTGTTGAACCCTGACTAGAAGATACAAAGTCTCCCTTCTCCCTCAAACTCTACCTACTTCTGATACCCTGAAGCAGTACTTGCCTCTCCAATGGGCCTCAGTTTCCCAGTTTTTCCATGAGAAGTTGAATGCTGAATTGTTTCAGCCACAGATCAGCATGGGCTTGGCCACAATTCTCTACCTCTGGGTTGTTTGTAGCAGGGGCATGGTCAGGGTATTTCTGGGCCTCCCTCGCTTGGGAACAAACAGACATATCCCACACGGCACAGTCAGATCTTGATTTTATGGTCAGCCTTGTACACGGGACCCTTTGAGTGTTCCCAGACAATGCAAGCATGTGAGTCCAGCCTTCCCCTGTCCCACTACCTATGCACAGGGAATACTCAGCATTGTCCCTGTCCTCTGGAGCAGGAGGTTGTGCTAGCTCACTCAACACTTGTACTGATGGTAGGGAAGTGGTAGTTTCCCAAAGAAAACCTGAGATGCTGTTAGAAGTGGAAGACCTAGATGTGGGCTTAGAAAAAGAATCAGACTTCAGAATCATATACGTCAATTCCACTCCTGCCTCATCTCCCACCTTGCAGATTGGAGACATGTCCCAGAGAAGTGATGTGTTCATCCGACATCCAACAATGATTCCATGGTAAATCTAGTGCTTCAGTTAGGTTTATATTTGCCTGCATATAGCAAAAAACCCCAAATAATTGTACTGCACACTAGGGAGAGATTTCTTTCTTTCTCATATAGAAGAATTATAGGTGGGCAGTCTATGCTGACTCCGGACTATCCATGTCAATCATGATCATTTGTCTTAAATTTCATCTGAGTAAGTGGTTTCGATTCTCTATGCTGTCTTGTGGCTCAAGATGATATAGGAGTTCCAGCCTTGTCTAGCTATGATGTGCACTTCAAAGACAGGAAGGAGAAAAGAAACATCAAGGGGTCTCTCACAGCTATGTCAAGTCCATCTAAACACACTCCCCAAATCCCAGGGATGCTTGTATTCACATCCAATGGCCTCAAATTCTATAGTCACTGTTAGTAAAGAGAGGTCATGGATTATGGTCACTTATTGGTGACCAAATTATTTTCTGTAGTTAAAAAGAAAGGAAGAATAAAACCAGGTTTTATTCTTATTCTAGAATGTAGAATATTCTATTCTACATGGTTCTAGACAATGTTTTTTTCTGAATTCTAAATTCAAAGATGAAGAAGAAGAAATGGGAGTTATTCTCAGGTGAACAGTGCCTTTGTTTACCAAACAAAGCTTCCCTTTTCATTTTTCTTGGTGATTATTCACTAGCTAGGTTCCTCTGGGTTCCGTTCTCATACTGTTTAATTTAAGATTGGTTAGTTGGAGAGCCCCCCTCAATGACGAGGAGAAAAGTGAGAGTGAAATAAAGATGTAATTACTTTTTTTTTAAAGAGAGAGTATCTTTAATATTTATATTTTAGTTCTCGGCGGACACAACATCTTTGTTGGTATGTGGTGCTGAGGATCGAACCTGGGCCGCATGCATCCCAGGCGAGCGCGCTACCGCTTGAGCCACATCCCCAGCCCCAGATGTAATTACTTATATCCTGGAAAGAGGAGAGGATTATATACATGTCCAGAGGTCACACACCTGGAGGTCAGAGAGCAGGTGGAAAAGAGAGAGAGAGTAGGACAGCAAGAGGGTGATCAAAAACAAGAAGACATGATGCCTTTTCTCCTGGTGAGGTGTTACCTTCAGGTACACCCAGTGCAAGGCTGAGGATGTGGGTGTGTGGTGATTCTTTGTCCTCAACTCGAGGAACAGAGATGAGAACTTTTTACTTTAACTACTTGACCAAACCAAAAGGAATGCCACCGCTACATATTTGCCACAGGCTCCAACATGCCTACAGATGATATCTGATCAACGTCATCAGGCTCCACCTTGATACTTAATATATATTTTTTTGATGCTTAATTTTTGATCTGTTAATAGTCACATACCTGTTAGGGCAGGTTAGCAAGTATCTGCCTGTGATATCTCATCATCTTTCTTTTCAGTAATTTTATATAGGTAAGAGGAGTATTTGGAGCTGTTCAATTTGAAAGCTGATTCTGTATGTTTTACTTTTCATTAACTATTATGTGGAAGTATATGTGGAAAGAGGGAGAGGATTTTACTACAGAAGTGATTGGAAAATAAAAATGTTTAATAAATCTCCTGTTATCTAATGAATATTATTTTAACATAAATTTAATAACATAGTAAATCAAGTAATGAAAACTATTTCTAATGCCAAACTTAGGAATTGTAGTGAAGACTTTATTTTATTTCTTCTTTTTTAACAGCTTTATTGAAATATAAGTCCTATACCATATAATAGATTTCTTTAGAATGCAAAATTCAATGGTTTTTAACATGTTCAAAGAATTCTGGTATTCTCACTATCATCAATTTTAGAACACTTTCATCATTTAAAAACAAACAAACAAACAAACAAACAAACAAACCTTTAAACAGTCACCATCTCCCTAACTGGTCCCCCTCCTCCTGTCCAATGGAAGCCACTAATCAACTGTCTCTCTATGGATTTGCCCATTCTGGAGAGTTTAAGTAGAACCATATAACACGTGACTTGATGTGTCTGACTTCTTTCACTCAGCATGCTTGCAGTGTTCATTTATATATATATATATATCAGAACTTTATTTCTTTGTATGAGTTATATTGCAAGGAGGTTTTAAAAATTTTCATTTTGTTAAAAGTCTACTAATTGTAAAAATAATAAAAGCAAACACTTGGTGGGTGAAGATAGTTTCATCTATGCTTGCTTGCATACTTTTCAAAAGCTTTTAGAACCAATTTATGATTTCTTCCCTTTAAATTGAACCAAATTTTTATTTATCACATTTACAACATTTCATATCTTGATAATAATAATAATGGGTAATTCTATTGTTCATTGTGTAAAGCCTGATACATAACTGTTTCACTTAATTCTCCCAACAATTCTAGGAGGTAATGAGTGGGGTTATTTCCAGTGTAGAGATGAGGAAACTGGCCTGAGGTATAGCCCCAGTGGTCTTATTTATATTCTAGCTCAATTATTTTTATCTGTTGCTGTGATTGACATGTCTTTGTCTAGGAACTAGAGTTATGACTAAGGAGTAGAATGAGGGAAACTAGTGTTGGGGGATACCTTCAACTGTATGTCTGTGTGGTTGGGGAGAGGGGGTGTCCAAGTGTCTCTGGTTCCAGTCCCAGCCAACCATTTTTGTACAGCTAAGAAATAGCATTGGTTTTAGAAGATTTCAGGACAGCCTATTCTCTGTGGTTCAAAGCTTTCTATTTGGTGGTTGAGTGTGTCCCAATTAAGATCTCAATTATCAATTATCAATTTCTGAAAGAGAAACAAAAATTCATGTCTCTGTACACTCCCCTCAAATGGTCAAATTATATTTCCAGGACAGAAAAATAGATTAGTATAGTATAGCTGGAGTGCAGGTCCTAGCAAAAACAAAATTTTCATGTTTCCACCACAATGATTTGACTCTTTAATAAACTGGATACACTTCTCTCATTTCTGAAAAATCAGAATGTGTGTTATTTACTTTAGTCGTCTTGATTATTTCACATAATATATGTGAGGCATTTTTCTATGTCATTAAACTTTTTTTGTGTGTGTGATGCTGGGGACTAAACCTAGGTTCATCAATCTGGTGATCACAAGATGGTTTATGGTGGCCTGATCATTCTCAGGCTCCTTAGGCTGACATGGTCTCCATTTTCCAATCAGAAGACAATGCTGGAAAATCCCCTAAATTATAAATTTCTTAAAATATTATTCTCTTGGATATGGGGTTGTAGTTCAGTGGTATGGTGCTCACCTCACATGTGGAAGGCACTGCATTTCTATCCTTGGCACCACATAAAATTAAAATAAAGTTATAGTGTCCATCTACAACTCAAAATATTAAAAATCATCTCTCTTTGCTTAGTACATTTATTGTTATGCTAATAAACAGTACACAATACAGTTATCATGAGTGAGTGAATGCATAGTTAACTTTTTTTTAAAACAGATTTACCAGAAATTTGGGAGTGGCAGGACGGGAAGAGAGACTGGCTTGGAGAGTGATAGGCTTGGAAGACATATGGAAGTAAAATTAAAATAATATTCCCTTGTCCTTCCTTTTTATCTCTTTTCCATCTGTTTCTTTTATTTCTTCTATCCTACCTTGGTAGGAAAGAACTAGAGTGGTTTTCAGGCTATTTTTAGTAATTATACAAAATATGTATAATATATATGTGCATATATATAACAGAATATATATGATATATAATGTGTAATATCATATATAAGTGAAAAATTATCACTTGAGAATTGAAGGGTGTGATATCTAGGTATTTAATTCCAGTTAGGTAAGTTGAATTTAAATTCTATAGGAGAACAAAATCTTTTATTTTCTCACAAAATGTTTTTATGCAAACCAAAGAATGTTCTTGAATGACTTGAAAGAATGGAGAAAATAGAGGACTCTTTCATCTTTCTTTCTTATTTTAATTTGTTTTTGTGAACTTTTCTTTTTTCTTTCTTTTCTTTCTTTCTGGCATTCAAGTACCTTCTTAATGCCCCACAGATTGTTATATGTTGTTTCACTGTTCTTATTTGATTTAAGAAATAAAACAAAGAATCAATAAATGGGATGGCTTCAAATTATAAAAGTTCCAAATAGCAAAAAAAGCAATTAGACAGAGAGTTTATGGAATGGGAAAATATCTTTGTCAGACACTCTATGACAGGGAATTAATATTCAGAATATATAAATTACTCCAAAAACTGTAACCCCTCAAAACCAAAAAAAAATATCCCGACCAATAAATGAACAAAAGAACTTTAGTTAAGACATTTTTCAAAAGAAGAAATACAACTGGCCAACAAATATATATAAAAAATTCAATGCACTTTACATAAGGAAATATAAATCAAAACTACATTGAAATTTTATCTCAATCCAGTTAGAATGGCAATCATCTAGAATACAGTAATAAATTCTGGTGAGGATGTGGGGTGGGGAAGGGTACACTCATACATTGTTGGTAGAACTGCAAATAGATACAACAACTTTTGAAAAAAGTATGGAGATTCCTCAAAAGACTAGGAATGGAACCACCATATGATCCTGGTATCTTGTCCTCTGGTATTTATCCAAAAGAACTAAAATCAGCATACTATAGTGATACAATCACATCAATGTTTATAGCAGCACAATGCCCAATAGCCAATTAATAGAATCAGCCTAGGTGCCCACCAACAGATGAATGGATGGATAAAGAAAATATGGCATATATGCACAATGAAGTTTTACTCAACCATAAAGAAAAATGAAATTATGTCATTTGCTGGTAAATGGATGGAACTGGAGAACATCATGCTAAGTGAAATAAGCCAGACTCAGGAAGTCAAGGGTAGAATGTTTTCTTTCATGTGTAGAAGCTATAGCAAAGTAAGGGGGAAAAAGCAGAAATCCATTAAAACAGAAGGGAGATCAATGAATTAGAATCAGGAAATAAAGGAAGAGGAAGCAGGGATGGGAAAAGGGAGGAACTCTGGAATGAAATCGACCAAATTATGCTCTGTAGATATTTGAATATTCCAAGTGAATTTCACCTTTATATTTATCTATAAAGTACCAATTAAGCAACAAATAAGTAGAAGCAAGACCAGTAGAGCAGTAGATGGGGGGCAAGGGGAGGCAGGATGAGAGGAATAGAAAAAGTAGTGTGGAGAAATGGAGCAAATTACATTTCATGCATGCATAATTATGTCAAATAAATCTATTATGTAAACTATAATGCATTAATAAATACATTAAACATATTTTTTGCTATTGATTTCTAGTGGCATTCCATTATGATCTCATTAGATGTAAGGCAGGATATTGGGATTTTTTTTTTTTTTTTGGTATTTGCTAAGACTGGCTTTGTGACCTAAATATGATCTATCTTGGAGAAGGTTCCATGAGCTTCTGAGAAGAAGATGATTCAATTATTAGTAGCTGAAATATTCAGTGAAAGTCTGTTAGGTCCATTTGATTTACTATAGTATTTAGGTCAGAGGAATCTTTTCTGATTGTATGTCTAGATGACCCGTCTATTGTGAGAAAAATATGGTGAAATAATTCAGTATGGTTATATTGAGTTCTTTCTGGGACTTAATGTTGAAGGGCACTTATTTTATTCAATTAGGTCACTAATGTTTAGGGCATAAGTATTTACCATTGCCATGTCTTCTTATTAGATCATTCCTTCACCAGTATGTAGTGACCTTCAACATATCTTCTGATGAATTTTTGCCTGAAATATGTTTTGGTGGATAGGAGTATTGCTACTCCTCCTTATTTTTTGAACTCCATTTGTATGGATTTTTTCCCACCCTTTTACTTTCAGCCTGTGGATTTCTTCACCTATAATATGAGTTTCTTGCAAACAGCACATACTTGGGTCTTGTAGTTCAACCCACTCTAATAATAAAGGAAGGACTATGGAGATTCCTCAAAAGACTAGGAATGGAATCACCATTTGAATTCTGCAATTATGTAAAATTATAACATGCCAATAACAAACAAAACAAAAATACCTACATTTTAGTCCTGGATGATATCTGTGGTCTAACTTGCACATTCAGTTGTATTTTGATGATGCTGCTGATGATGATTTTTGTATTGAAGATGGAACCCAGGACCCAGAGCATGTGATACAAGAACTCTACTGTAGTGGCACACCCACCTCCACAGAAAATCTTAGTTAAGCTTCTCCAGAAATTTTCACCATAATTGATCTTAGGACTATCAGCAGAAAGGATCTCTACAAAAGAGTTCAATGTAGTTAAACTTCCTATTTCCTGTTGCTCTACCTTATAATAATGAAATTTGGCCATGGGCCTGAAAGAGATCAGCACTCCGGATGCAGAAAGCCCCTTTACTAGCTTTTCACAACATTTATGGACTAGTTTGAAATGATATCTAGTAGTTTGTAAAGGTTTCCAAGTGGGAAGTATGTTTACAAATGCAGAGTGTGATTAGGGAGTTGGATTCTTTAACAAGATCTCTGGCCTTGGGGGAGCTTCATAGGGATATTTACATTTCAAAGATAAAAAGAAGATGTTACTAATTGGATTCCATGGAAACAGCTGGCAGGGGGGAAAAGAAGCTCTCCTCTTCTCAAGCAACTTGTCCAGAACAGTGAAAGAAAAAGCTGCCTTTGTGTGAACTTCTGCAGATTGTGAACTTCTGAGCCCCTTGCCCTACACACTGGGTATGAAGCTCTAAAACTTCAGGAACTCAGGGTTCAGGGAGATTGATTGATTATAGTGAAAGCTTTCCCCTCTGAACCTGGTTGCAGCCAAATACATCTGCTTCCTGGTACTCCTTTGGGGTCTGATCTCATCTGTTCCTACAACACTACCACTGAACTATACCAGCTGCCCCTGCTTTTATGTTTTAGACAAAGAAAAATACATTTGTGAAGGAATGAAAGAATTGATGGATACCCATGTTAGGGGAGGTTTTAAATCTTAGGGATGTTACTAGGAGATATATGTGGGGGTGGGGGTGGGAGGCACTAGCCAGTGCATGATAAGGAAAGCCTCAGAGTTTGTTTAGTCAGAGCATCACATCACTTTCTCCATTTCTCCCTCCCTCCCTCTTCAAGGACTCATCATCCTGCTTGAGCCTCTGCATGTCTAGTATTCCTAGAGGCCTGGAGGGGGATACCTGCCTGCTGATCCAATGTTCTCTTTTAACCTCTGGGTGATCCAATCAACTTCTATGATAGTGTGCATGTGTGTGTATGGGGGGAGGGCACACTCAAGTGTGTGCATGTGTGCTCTGTTTTATTTATTTGTTTTTTTTATAGTACTGCAGATTAAATCCAGACACCCCCCCCCCATGCTAGGCAAATAGTTTCTTCTGCAAATTTGTCTAATGCCTACTCTTAACTCCTTTTCCTCAGGGTCCAGCCACATGGGGGCCAAAAACTCAAGTTGGTGGTCATTATTTTATTTTATTTTTTTATAATGGGGATTGAACCCACAGATGCTGTACATCGCACTATGTCCCTAAACCCTTTTAAAATGTTTCACTTTGAGGCAGTGTTTCTCTATGTTACTCAGGCTTGTTTTAAACTTGTGATCCTCCTGCCTCAGTCTCCTGAGTAGCTGAGATCACAGCCATGCACCATTGCACCAGGGATTCATGAGATTCTTATTCCAGTAGGCAGTTTCCAAAAAATAAAGGTAGGCAAATGGTTTTATTCCCTGCCTTGTGCCTTCTTGCCTTCTGTTGTGGGAGCCTGGCAGTTCACTCTCTTCCTCACGGCCCTTTGGGGACCCTTTCTGTAGTTTACCCCAACTACCCAGGGAAGTGGTCACTAGCAGCTGAGAGACAGGCAGCTGCAGTGTTCTGCAAATAAGAGGTGCTGGTCTCTTCCAGCTCCATAGGACTTACTAACTAGATTATGCCTACCTAGAGTTTCCAGCCCAGGTCTTGGGTTCTCACAAGTGAAGATGAGTCCTGGGTGAAGTCAGGGTGAGAACAAGGATGTTCCAGTGTGTCTAGGTATGTGGAGGCTTGACCTTGCAGGCAGAGACTCAGGGTCAACCAGCACCTCCTCTGAACTTCACAGGAGAAGGGAAGACAGACTAGAGGGAGCACAATAGATTACCCCTATTTTGGGGAGCAATTCTGGGAATGCTTCTTGGAAGAGAAGAGGACAGGTGAGTGTGCAAACAGGTACAGGTGGCCCAGGGCTGTCCCTTCTTACTCACTCTCTCTTCTTATCTATAGTTCTTCCTTCAGATTCATCCTCCAATCTCTGGATGCAGCCAGTTGGAGACTTCCGGATGGGGATGGGGGTTCTTGGTCATTGGCCTTCAGAAATGTTAACTCTGGCTCTGCCTTGTGCTGTGCTTGAATTCACCTTCCAGGTGAGGGAAATTTCTCATCCCTGGTTTTCTGGACAGTGGCTTTTGCTCTGAATAATCAATACCACCCAAAACCAGTTTCTCCATGAGCTATCACTGGCTTCACAAAGCCAGTCCTCTGTTCTTTAACTCAGTTGGTCATATCTGAAGTGTTACCATTCCATACAAAACCCTGGTCACAATACCACCATTGCAAAGAGAACAGTTCTTGTTGAACTTATGTAAACAACTTTATTACTATAAAATTAAGAAAATGCATAAATAACTTCAGATCTGGTAGGGATCAGGTTTGGTGAGAGGTACATGTATTTTGCAGTACTCTTTATTGAACCCATAGCCTTGCACATGCTAAGCAAGTGGTCTGCCACAGAACTACATTCCCAGTCCTTTTTCTTTTATTTTAAGACAAGGTCTCACTAAGTTTCCCAGTCTGGTCTTAAACTTGTGATCCTCCTACCTCTCACTCCTGAGTAGCTGGAATAATCAGTAGTTTTAATACTTTAACAATTGTAAGTCAGCATTCTGAAAATTAACACAATTTAATAATTTTTAAGAAATATGTGTTTTCTCATTGAGTAAAAGGACATATTTATGAACAATTCCAATTATATTTTCTTTTTATCAAATTTTAGAAGCCAATATAAATACACTTGACTTTGTTAGTGACATATTAATATATTATCCTATGGAGAAATGGCCTGGATATTTAATGACTATTCATCCTATATAAGGATATAGTTACCAAAGAGATTAGAGAAACTTTTATAGTAAGCATAAGTGAGCTATGCTGATGGAGATAAGCACCTAGTGGTTTTTATAACTTGAACACCTGGTTGATAATGCCATGTTAAACCCCATTCAAATCTTAGTCTCCGTGTCCCTGCACTTTTTTGTGATTCAGGTTTCCCTAGGAAATCAATGGTTTCACTGTTCACATAGGACACTGAAACAGCATTTTCTTCCTGTGTCTCCACTTTTCCACTGAATAGGGAAGAATCAGGTGATTCCTGCACATTTTCTATTCGGTTTCTATTTTGTAGGCCAAGTCTGCTTACGGGCCCGACACACCGAATTTTCTAGGTGGTTCTCAAAGACGGAGAATCACTCGTGCTGGTGTGGAAGGTGTGTGCAGTCTGCTATAGGCATTTGGGCATCTCGGGATGTTCTCCAAATCTCCTCCAGACCTGGGAGTTGGTGATTTGTGTCCATCCTACTGAGTTCAGGAATGGTTTCAGGACGGCACCTGCAGGCCACTTTGAGGTATTAGTCTTATTGTCTGGGAGATGGAAGGGATGAGATGTGGGAGTGGCCAGAGTCCTAGAAAGTGCTTGGGGATAAATAGGACCTTGCAGGTAGCTGCGGAGCACGTGTGGCATCTTTGGTGGGACATTGAATCTCTCTCTCTCTCTCTCTCTCTCTCTCTCTCTCTGTGTGTGTGTGTGTGTGTGTGTGTGTGTGTGTGTGTGTGTGTGGTGTCTTTCATGGTGCAACAAGGCCCTGGCATATTAGGGGGCGCCTGGAAGAGTCAGACAGCACACCCTGAGGCAGGACTCTCCTGCGGAGCAGATGGCAGGCCAGGCTTTTGCAGTCAAGGACTAGGCAGTCTTGCGCACTGGTATGGGGTCTGTGTGGACTGGGCTGGTAGCAGAGGCACTTGAGGTGTTGGGTGTTGGAGTGGTCTAGTGGGTCGATTGGGGCAGGTGGGATTGCTGGAAGATGGGGTTTGAGGCGTTCAGGGATCGCACTCATGTGTGATGATGGGAACCTTGACTGTTTTCATGGACCTTTTCATGGCTCTGTCCAAGGTCTCACCGTGTCTCCGCCCTACCTTTTCAGTGGCCCTCCTGCACTTACACTCATGTGGTCCCCTCGCTGCTGTCTGCACTGCCCAGTCCAGATTCCTGCTGAGCAGCGGCCTCTTGCTGCAGAGGCTGAACCAGGTGTGTGTGTACTGCCCTGCCACGGGGTGGGGGTAGGGTTGGCTTGCAAGGTGTGCAGAAAGTTCAAGAGGGCGGGGCCGCTTTCCTGAAACCCTTCCTCATCGCGGAGTCCCTACTGGTACCCAGTAGACTTCCAAGACAAGCCTTGAGCCTGAAGGGCGCAATCATCAGACAGGGTGACCAGCGTGACAGCCCACTGTGTCTGAGGCTTCTGCCTAGATCCTCACCTGTGACCACTGTTCCCTCCCTGCTTCCTTTCCGCTGCCTTCCACCTCCTAGTTTGCTGCCTAATACCTCCGGCTTCGGACTGGGGTTGCAGCTTCAGTGTGCATTGCACCTTGGGATCTGGAGTGGGGGTGGGGTGGGGGGCTAACTTCCTGTGTCTCGCTTCATTGGCGGCTGCACTGTTTGTCTGCGAGGGATGGTCTTTTTGCAGAGTCCCCGCTCTGCCTGGCGCCTTGGGCTGCTTCCCACCTCTCCCCAGTGGTTATTTCTGCCTCCACAGCCCCAGGGGAGGGCCTGAGAGGGCCTCTGACAGTCATGATTTGATCCTCCATCATGACTTGATCCTCCTATCTACAGGCAAGGGAGGTGTGGGGCCTGGATTCCACTCCCTAGTACACAGTCTCACTGCCTCTCGCGCACCTGCTGTTGGGCAGCGGGCTTGTGAGCTCCCTCTGCTGTTCTGCTGCATGTCCGCGAGGTAGCACAGCAGAGTGTGCCTCCTGGAGGGCTTTGGGTCAGGTCATCGCACTGTCCTGCGGATTGGAGGTCCACAGCAACAGGCTCAGTGCCCGCCCTCGCCCCAGCTAGTCATCCCTGTCCCCAGAGCGGGGCCTCTGTTATCCTTACTGTAGGAGCAGCAGCCTGGTCTCTGGCACACACTTCCAGCTTCACCTCTGCAGACCGCAGAGCTAGCTCACCCAGCGAGCAACTAAAGGGTAGAGCAGTTGTCAGAGGTGGGCATCTGGGCTCTGGAGACGTGCTGCTTCTCCACCCCTGCCACCTCCTCCCATTTAGGGTTCTTGCCTACAGGCTAGGATCGCGTTGGGGTGTAGCGCTGGCAAAACAGAGAAGTTACACCTGCAGGGCGGTTCAGCGACCCTTCAGCCCAGAAATGCCAAAGACTGGGGCTGGGTGTGGGCTCAAGGCTTCACCCTGCGGTGGTGCTGGTCGCCCCTTTGTGCCCTTCCTCCTCTCCGCGTGGCGTGGTTGGGAGTCCATCAGCAGTCCTCTCCTGATCATGGACTGGGACACTTCTGTGGAGTAGGGATCCAGTCACCAGTGCCATTCCTTATTCCAGGTGGTGGCACTGGATTGACCAGAACCCCTGTGGCCAGGGGCCAGAAGCTACTTACTCTACTGGGAAGGAATCCTGGTCTACTGATAGTCCCTCAACAGTCCTTCAAGCCCAGCCACCAGAATTGGCTGATACTTGGCGGCATATATCCCGGAAGAGCAGGAAACATTTCTTAGTGTATTGGATGCTGTTTCTGATACATTTACATTTTTTTCATATTTTGTATTTTTGTATTATCTCCACTAGATTTTATCCTGCTACAGCCATATTAGTTTTTTTAAAAAAATATCAGGTTTAGACTTAAATATATTTCTACTGAATTATGCTTTTGAAAAACATATGGATTGAGAAATAATGAAGGGGTGCCCAAGCACCACTTGAGTCTTGCTCTTTCTCCATTGAGTTATTTTCTAAGAGATAAAATAAGTTTATCCATCAGGTGCAAGTGTGTGGAATGTGAGGGATTAGTAGGGTGCATACTACTGATTATTCCAGGTTAATAACTTTCCACAAAGAACTGCAATCCTGTTCCCATGAGAATTGGTTTGTCCCTCAGTCCACTATATTCCCATAGGATGATGTGTAACAAATAGAAAATTACTATAACTTCATTAAAAAGAGGAGGAGTTCAGATAAGATGAAATTCACTTACTTCCTCTGATACTCATGAATAGTAGAACTCTCAAGAAAAATGAAACAATAACCATTTGAATCCTACCAAGTGAGTGTGAATACTGGGGCTTCATGAGATTGTAGGAAAAAAAGTGTGGTAGGGGGAGTTTCCATGGGCTGTACATGACAACATATGTGTAAAAGACTTATGTATTTACCACCAAGGGGCTGATCTATGTAAAATTCTAAATTTTCTTTGAAGTGTTCACTTTATTTCAATATTTCTAAAAATTTAATTGACACATTATAGTTCATATTTATATGGTACAGTATGGTAATTTGATGTACTTATACAATGCATAAAAATCAAATAAGAGTAATCAGCATTTCCACCTCCTGAAATACTTACTCTGTGTGTGTGTGTGTGTGTGTGTGTGTATTGGGAGCCTTAAAATTCCTCACTTGGTTTTCCCTGAAATTTGCCAGACTAGTACTGGAGGCCACATTGGCACAGTTAAAGCCCTTGTTTACTTTTGAGGCATGCTGTCTGGTCCAGTCATTATCAAGAACTGCAAGAATAAATTGTCTTCACACAATGCTTTAATGTGACTGTGGACTAAATTTAGTCATTTTTAAAGCAAAGAAAATGAAAATTCATTAAATACACTCCTCAGTAAAAATTAGATTTAAAAATTAACGTTGGATTCTCAGTCTTCTTGCATAGAGAAGAATTGACAACTGAAAACAAATGCAGACGTGAAAATATTTTTTATTATTTATGTGTGTGTCGATAAACACATTTTTAAAGTTTGTTAAAATTGACTTACTATGCATAATGTGTCAATGATACCAGTATTTATCTGCAGTTTAAATGGGAGAGAAGTTCACTGTTGGAATTACTTAGGAGAATGCCTTGCACACACACTGAATTTAATCAATATTAATATATGAATAAAGCAATAATTCTTTTTTAGAAATGGAAGTTTTTTGGGAATCAAAGAATCCAAATTCTTCATTTTATAATTAGAAGGACTAAAACCAAAGAGTATCAGAAAACCTGTGAAGTCAGAAACCATTAATTATAGTGTTACTGAAGAAAAGCCTCCTTTAATGTTATTTCAGTTATAACACCCTGACTCCACACGTGTCTTCAATTTTCTTCATGTGTATTTATTTCTTAGGGTTTACAATATGTGACACATAAATATGTTGGAGGAAGCTTTAGGAAAAAATAATTCCTTTTAGAAGGGAATTTATTTGGGACATTGAACACTACCACAGTGCTTAATTTCGAGAAGAAATAATTCCAGAAAATACTCCCGATGAGCGGATGACTAAGAATGCAAGAAAACTGAAATGTAACTACTGCAGGTTCTGCAAAAATGCAATAATGTTTTCCTTGATAGCTGGCAAAAAGAAGTATTCTGTTCACTACACAACAAATGTCCCAGTCATTACGATCGCACAATGACATAACAACCAGACACTTGTTTCTGTGCAGCTCACATTTGTTTCTGTTTAGGCAAATCATCTGTCAGAAATATCAACTTGCTATGATCCTCATATGAGGGAAATATTGTTAATTGCCTTGATAAACTCTGTGTTTTGAATCATATTTTCCCAACCTTCATACATATGTCAGTGTTATTGATTGGACATGATGTGTCCCCCTACAGAGCTCTTGTGTTAATACAGGAAGTAATGTTCAGAGGTGAAATGATTGGACTGTGAGAGCTAAAGTAACCAGTCCATCTAGTATGAATGGACTGAGTGGGAAGTAACTATAGGCAGGTGGGGTATGGCTGGAGGAGGTGGGTCACTGGGGGCATGCTCTGGAAGGATTCATTTTCACTGTGGCCCTGTTTCCCTTCTCTCTCTCTTGGCCTCCTGGCTGCTATCAATGGAGCAGAACTCCTCTACCATGCCCTTCCTCCATAATATTCCACTTCACCTTGGTCCCAGAGCGATGGTCTCAGCTGACCATGGACTGAAACCTCTGTAACTATGAGCAAAAATAAACTTTCCATCCTATAAATTGCTTTTGTTGGGTATTTTGGTCAGAGCAATGCAAAGGGAACCAATTCAGCCACACTTGAAATCTAGAAAACACCTGCTTTTCTTCCTAGAACTGGTATTAAGTCTTACTCATGCAACTGAGCAGGTTTGACAAGTTGGACAGAAATCAAGTAAGATAATTAGTATTTTGTCATTTTCTTTCTTTTTCTTGTTTTTTTTAAAGAAAATAACTGAACTCTTCCTAAATATCCAATTTATTAGGAAAGCTTTTATTTTTTCAATTCAATGACATTATCCTATATTGTCTATAAAGAACATTTCCTATAGTTCATTCTTTTTTAGACATTAAACTACCTCTCTATATTGAATGGTAAATTTCTACACCGTGATGATTTCACAAGTGCTTTACTTTTACTTGAACCAGTTTTATGGGGGTAATGTGCTTCCATTTTGGTGTTAAAAATACCAAGAATATACTCAGTGAGAGAGTGAGTGATTGTGTGCTTGGCTGTGAGTGAGAAAGAAAAAGGAGATGAGAATGAGTGTGTGGGTGTCCTGGAAGGTGGAAGAAGATGCAAGACACAAGATGATAGACATGTTTTATTCAGAGGCAGAAGTAGCCTTTAGCCAATGTCCCAGCTCTAGATTCATCCCCCAGCCAGTTCTATTTAGGTACCCTAAGCCATTTGCATAGGCCTTTTTTTTATATGCAGACCAGACAAAGAAGGCACACTACCAACGGGTTACATCAATGGGCACATGGCCACAACCAATGTTTATGACCTTGACTACATATGTTGAGTCAGAGTGTTCATGACGTTGACTACACACTATAAAAACATAGCCTGCTGGAACTCTTGGTGAGGGAGCCTAACTGTATCCATTTTGGGCCTGCCTTACAATCCACCCCTTTAGGATTCCTTGCCATGCAATCTACACATCTGAAGTCTACTGCAAGAATCCCTTAGTGAGATGGGCAGAGCCCTACATTCATAGGCTACAACAACAATATAAGATGTAACAACATACAACCAGAAAACAAATCCCATCACCCAGGATTACTAAAGACCACTGCCTGCCTCATCCCATACTGAAGTGCCAATAAGACTGTCAAGCCACATCCAATTCTCCAGGGACATAGACTGGATTCACCAGGGTTGTCTAGTAGCAGAACTCACAGGAATTTCCATGCATACCCAGCAGGCAGAGATGTTTGGTACTTCGGCATAGGAATATGCTCAATTCACATTGGTATTGGAGAAGACATACCTACAGATGAAAGTACAAGCAGTCACAGGCACTAGTATAGGTTAATCACATCCATCCAGGAAAATGCATGCCAGCTTTGAGTCTGGGGAAAGTACAGTGATACCACACTCATACAGCTTGGTCCTGAAGTTTGGCAGACTTAGTGTTCTTCAACACTAGGGAACATGGTTGGCCAAAGGAAATAACAAACATGTCCCATCTGTGGGACCTGGCCAAGTCACACATACCCAAGGTGGTGCTAGGGGTGGGGAGATATTCACTAGTTTTCCATGGTGTCACAAGGAGATCACACTCCAATAAAGTGGAATGTGATCACACACTCAATGAAGGTGGAGGGCCTTTATTGTCCAGGGCTATGTTCAATCCAGTTTTCCCTCTGTTCAATTCAGTGGGAACAGGCAAAGGAACATTTCCTTGCTTCCCAAACCCCAGCTTAAGTACAACATCCTTGTTGTCACCTGGTCCTGTATTGGTCCTGCTATGCTATGCAGCAAACCCCCACAGGAGCTGGTCCCCTTCACCAGGGATGCTCACTCAGAGCTCTCACAATTGCCCAGTCATCCCAATGGCTGCTCATGCCATTCCCACAACATATCACAAGGTGTCAGTAGAGGGCTGTATAGCAAGAGCAGACCAAAAGGCCAAGAGCTCTCTCCTGGAGGCTGTGCTGAGTCCTTCATAAAAGGTAGGTTGATTGCAGTCCTATATCCTTGCTCACACAGGCCATTATAATTATCTATCATGCCTGCAGCCACTGAGCTGGCAAACAACAAGCCTGTAGCTGTATCCACTGCCAGCCAGGCAAATGTGACCTCTTTTCACCTAAGGAAAGGGCCAATATAGTCAACCTACCATCATGCTAAAGGGATACAACCATGCATCACCTGTCCATGTGTGGCTCCAAGGCATCAGGGTGTGGATGTTCCTGAGCACAAAACACACATGCCAGGGCAGCCCATGTTAGAGGCAGACCCCATTGTTTGACTATATTCCACATACTTTTCACATCTGCTGAAAGTGATGGTGCAACAAAGTCAATGGAAGGTGCCTGCCCTAAGCCCCTTACCCTAGCCAAAGCATCTTCTTCATCATTCCTTGGGCTAGTCAGGGGAGCATGACCAGTAATATGTACAACAGTTATCTCCTTTTAATGGCCTATGGTCCAAAGGACCTGTCACATAGCTTGATCCCATAAAGGCTAATGCCCTACCATCCAATCGCCAACTTTTCACATAATAATCCACAAAGTTGACCCCTTAAAAAACAGCCTAGCTATCTGTATAGATAATCAGGAGTCCCAGTTCATGCAGTGCCACTGTCCATATGGCACATGTAACTCATCCCATTGACTGCTCTGTGCCATTCCCACAACATATCACAGGGTGTCAGTAGAGGGCTGTTTAGCAAGAGCAGTCCAATAGGCCAGTGTACCAAGCACTATTGCCCACAGGGGCTGCTTCTTCCTTAAAGGGTGATGGCTCTATTAACTCATGTTTATCAGCACTGTCTGGTGTTTCCTCAACTGAATATTTATTCCTCAACTAAAATCTGTGGAGCTCATGGGACAAGGGGTTAGTAGACAAGGCACTCGTTTGTTCCAAATATGCTCCCCCACTTTTCTAAGGCTCTCCCAATTTTGCCCCCATCTTGCCACTGGATACCTGGTGTATATCAAAACTTCAGCAGCACCCGTGATCACCTCCGAGGCCTCTAGAGCTGCATACACAGCTGTGAGCTGCTTCTCAGTCAAGGTATAGCAAGCCCTGGCACCCTTTCCCAACTATGATGAGAAGCCTATTTGTCTCTGCAGCTTCTCATGCTGCTGCCATAGGCCCAACCACAAACCCTCCTGGATGACATGAATATCCAGCTTGAAGGGGCAAGCTAGGTCTACTACCTGCAGGGCCTGAGCTTGTTGAATAGTTCTCCTAGTGGCTGGAAGGCCTGTTCAGCTGTTTTGGTCCAGTTCAACTGTGCCTCTTTCTTCACTAGGACATAAAGGGGACAATACAATTAGGCCAAATGGGAGAATAAAAGCCTTCTAATAGCCCAACAAGCCCACATAGGTCTGCAATTGCACTACCATTGTTGGTCATGGACATGCCTGAATTGTATCAATAACATTCTAGCTCAACTTTCGTCTTAACCAAACAAACAATATTCAAAAACTGACTGACAAGCCAGGTCCCTGCACCTTGGTGGTGTTTACCACCCAGCTACATGTGTCCAAATGGGCCTCTAAGTTGAGGCTGTAAGCTTTAAATCTGTGAAAGAGTCAGAAGGCAACAAAAATATAATGAAACATGTACAGTAGGTGGCTGAGTCCACTGGGCCACCAAAATCATGTGGCACATGGTCGGGCTATGCAAATAGCCTTGTGGTAACACTTAAAATATCCATTACTGGCCTTCCTATGTGAAGACAAAACTGCTCCTGCCTCTCTGAGGCCAGTGTAATAGAAAAGAAAGCATTAGCCAGGTCGAGCATGTAATTATATCTGCCCAGCTGCAAGGTCAGTTGGTTCATAAGATCATGCACTGAGGGAACTGCTGCATCCACCACTTTGTTCAGTTTTAGATAATCCAGTCATTCTCCAAGTGCCATTAGGCTTCTTCACTGACCACACTGGAGAGTTTAAGGAGCCGTGTGTGTGTGTGTGTGTGTGTGTGTGTGTGTGTGTGTGTGTGTTGTATTATGCCTACCCAGTGGAAGGTGTCTTTAAACTTTAACAAAGTTTATTTTTATATGCTCCAGTTAAGTCCATGAATGCCACCTGATTACAATATAGTCAACAATCTTTAACTGAATTCTCACTCTTATTTGAATATTTGCAGAGTTTGTAAGGGATACATATTATTCTAAGACTAATAGGCTATTGTAGTGCTGTTGTCCAAGTCAATGAGTGTTTGTTCACAAATGAAGTGTTCTTTTTTCTTTAGGCAGGCTTAAAATTACTACCAGCTTTTTCCATGACCTGAAAAAGCAACTGGAAGAGTTAAACATCTCTAAAATTGAAGGCTTAAAAAATAATGATATATTTTGTGTTAAATTTTATCCCCTCCGTGGGACTATCAAAAAGTGAGACTTCAAAGGTACTTTTTTAATTTCCCTGTTGGTTTTGGTTTCTACTTTGCATTGCTTTTGAAAAGCTGAAAAACAGTTTGTCTTTCTTCACTAGCATGCTTTTTCCATTTGGTGAATATTTATCTCCCTCCAACCTGTATCTAGTAGAAAACCATGTTGGTTTCGCTTAAGAACATTATTCTGTTAGCATACAAACGTCTTTAATCTAATATATTCCTTTGTTTTCAAAGGACTATGTCATGACTTCTATAGTTCTGGTTAGTTAACTTTACCTCTCTCTTTGGCTAGATGATTGCTAATGGAAATATCAGCATAATAAATATGAGATACAAATGAAAACTAGCTGAAAAACAGAGTGATTAAAGCAACTACAACAAACATAGATTTCAAATCAGAATTTTGAATAAACATATCCTCTTTAAATCTGCAGCATAGGAATAGATGAAGACCACACTTGTGAGAGTCCCTACAGGCTGAGAGCCAATGTTCTTAAAATGCTCACACCACAAGAATCTAGGTTGAGTGGTCACAAACCCTCCACGTGCCTGGCAGTAACCTGCACCTCCTTGCACAGGAAACTTATTAAAATTCCGCAAATTTGATGGGACTCCAAGATGGCTGAGAATAGAGTGCATCACACCCCGTGTACCGTGCCATTGCGCAGGTGAATAACAAGTTAGAATGATAAAAAACTATCTTGTTAGGTACTTACAGCAAAATGTGGGTGCACCGAAACCTAGAGGAAGGATTTCCAGCACTGAGGTCCGGTAATTGAGTCTCAAACACGAGCCAACTGTGTGACCGGAGATCCGGGCTGACTGATCTGCGTGCCCCCCCCCCCCCAGGCTACAGACAGTGGGGCGCCGCCAAGAAGGGAACAGCAAGCAGGGAGAAACGTTGCTGCGGATTCTGTGGAATCCTGCCAGCTGAGCCCTCACTGAGCCCGGGGCTGAGTTCGGGATTTCAGACGGGGAAGGAAGTGGTACAGTTCTATCCCCCACAAAGGGAAACTCCACCAAGGAAACCAGCAGCCACCATCTTGGAGAGCTGAAGTAACCACTGCCACTCTCTGACAGATTGCAACAGTAAAACAGGTGTGTGTTACTCAGCTCATCCCCCATAGCATGGGGAATTCGCATAAAATCTCTCCTAGGCTTTCCGGGGGAGGGATTATCAGAGCGAGCCTACATAAAGACACGGGGAAACTAGAGACACCTGAACTTCAACTCCCCCTCCCATCAGCAGCGAAAACAAAACCTGTCTTGCCAGCGCTGGGCAAGCAAGCCGGGGTTCCCAATAGCCACCCTCCACATACAACAAATGGCAGGCCCAGAGTACAGTTTGAGCTGCTGAGAGGCATCACTCAGGGGAAATCTGGTCTAGCAGGAGAAACCAGGACTAGCAGGAGAAACAAGGGGACTAGAGGCCAGGCCCTCGAGACTGGGTAGCTGGAGGCGCACGCCCGCCTGCGACAGCCCACCCGCTGCCCTTGTGACTGGGCGGCTGGAGACCTCCCGCCTTCGGGTGACCAGGAGCTGAAAAAAACCAGAGACAGACCAGTCCCACCCCCCCATTTGGAACCCTGGCAAGGAGCCTGGGGCCCACCATAGCAGAGAGGTGACATCATTCGATCTCGGCCATCGGAATTCCTTCCCAGCGGAATCCACTTTAGCAGGCATAGTCTACCAACACAAAGGAGAGACAACAGATATACAAAACCAAAACAAATCTATAGAAGAGAGCAGAAACACAGCAATCAAATAGAGCTGGAAAGTAACGTGAACATCATGAAAAAACAAGGGAAAAAAGGAGTACAAACAATGCAGGACAACTTAAATCTACAGGAGTGCCGGGGGGGGGGGGGGGGTGCCGAATAACTTGTAGATTGATACAGCAGGAATAGGAGCCGTTTATATTAGGACAACAGAGCTATTTATACATTTTTCACAGCTTATCTTAATTAGCATAAACTAGATACATCAGTCAACCAATAAGGAATCTCCACACTTAATGGCTCACTTTTGTTACTTCTCAAACCACTCCCTCTGGCATTTTGCCAGGCACCATCCAAACTTGTTTACGAACTCTAACATTTCTCTGGCAAAATACCAGGTGTTATTTTGACTTGTTTACAGACCTTAACACAGGAGGATCTAGAAGCATCAGAAACATGGATAGGGAAAGAACTCAAGGCACCTAACTCAGATGGAAAGGAATATTAGAGAAGATATGAGACAGCAAGTCCAAGCAATAAAAGTATATTTTGAAAATGAATTAAACAAACAAATTCAGATAATAATTTAAAATATAGGCCACTCTAATATGAAAAAAAAATTCAAGTTGCCTCTGTGGCAGATGTGGTGCATAAGGAGCTGGCCGGTGCTGGCCATTCTCCATAAGATGGTGGACCAGCAGCAGCAGCACGCTTCGCAGGACAAAGAATCTGGTGCTTTGGGCTCCAACAATGGGGGCTCCCTAGTGTGGGGCAGCGGGAGCTGTAGCAGGAGCGCTGGAGGCTGCGGCAGCGGGCTCTCTGCCTTCCCAGCGCCATGGCCATGGCGAGGCCCTCCATCTGCAGCTGGTGGACAGCGGGTGTGCCAAGAGCGCTGAGGAGTCCCAGTGTAAGAGTGAAGATGGCATGGAAGGTGATGCTGTTCTCTCCGACTGTGAAAGTGCAGAAGACTCAGAAGCTGAAGAAGGGGAATACAGCGAAGAAGAAAACCCCAAGTGGAATTGAAAGCAGAAGGTAATGATGCTGCAAATTCTTCAGCAAAAGAAGAGAAGAGAGAAGAAGAGCCTGACACCAAAGGCACCATGATTGGAGAGAGGCAAAGTGGGGATGGACAGGAGAGCACAGAGGCTGTGGAGAACTTTGGTAATCCCAGGTACCCTTTTGCTCCAGGAGCACTGCCTCCCCCACCACCTCCTCATCTATATCCTAATACACAGGCTCCATCACAGGTATAAGCCATCACTGCTATAACCCTGCCCAGCAGCAGGTGCTGCCAAAGACCTCCCCACCCAGGAGGACTCCCCAGCCAGTCACCATCAAGCCCCCTCCACCTGATGTTGTAAGCAGGGTTTCCAGTTAACATGACTTTCTGAATATTTGAACTTTAACATCATAGAGAAAACAGGGGAGATGAGATCTCAGGAGGGAAGAGAAATTCAACTGGCTGTCTACCACCCTGAGAGCTTCAAAGGTATAGGATGGCACTACCAGCAAGCACCTGAAGGAGAGGGGAGTCCTCTTCCTCTGAAGACAGGCTCTGCTGGAGAGAGGAGAAACAGGTGACCTCTTCACACCTCCACTCTTCACTTGAGCTGTCTGTGCTCAGGGGAGCAGAGACCCAGATAGCCCACGCTTCTGCGGATAGATTCAGAAGCCCCATTCTTGCTCTTCTTCATTTTCTCCTGGGAAATTTAAGTGTCTTCTCCCAGGGAAGTTCCTGCTTGTTTGTTTTGTTTCCTAAAATGTTTGTTTTTAAAGCCCAGCTTGCTATTTTTCTACCTTTAAATGAAACAAGTTCATTCTTCTGGTTTGCTAGCCCCTCTGGGTTCCCTTTTGACGCTCCCTTGCATCCCAGATAATTGAGAATGCATCAACCAAATGTAAAAAGAGCTGGCCTTTTGCTTTTGGTGGGCCTTTGTTATTCCCTTGTATACTTGAATTCTAACTCCTCTAACCCTGGGGAAAAAAACCTGTCTACACACAGTGTCCCTTTGTGGAGAAAAGCTCAGAATAGGTGAGTAGGAGCCCTTTTTTGATTTAGTTTTTACAAGTCTGAGCTTCCCACAGTACCTGTGCTTTGGTGGGCTTCAGTCCTCTACTGAGAGCAGAGTCTCTACTGTGGGGAGAAATGGCAAACCAGATACTTTTTCTTTCGAGGAAAGAGGGTTGAGTGAGAGCCTTTGCACCTTAGGGGAATGTATTCACACAGTCCTCAGGACTCAGACTTTGAGGTTAGTGGAATTAGAGGACCCTGCTTCTCTTCTTTCCATCCCCACCTGACTCCCTTCTCAGTTGCTATGGACCAATGCATCTCTCTAGAGGCAAATATAGCAAGCAGTCTACCTCGTCCTTTGCAGTTGCTCTTCTCCAAAATTTTCCTGCTACAAGTGTTTTAGGTGTTACTTCCCCCTGTTGTCCTGTTCTTGCAAACAGAAGATACGGCACCTGGGCTTGAGGCCTAAGGAAGCAAGTCAGTCACCTTCTCAGCAAGGGCTCTCCCTTCTGTCCTCCCTGTCCATGGCACCAACCTGCTGCCTCTGCAGGATAGCTTCCTATTATTGCAGCACTGTGTCTGCCAGGAGGGAATTGGCCACTATCATTGTCCTTCTACAGAAACTGAGGGAGGAGTTTCCCCTAGTAATGCCACTGTCTGTTCTTACTCCTTCCCTCCAGCAGCTGGCCTAGCTACTGAGTCACAGTGTGGGATTAGGAAGGAGGAGAGGCAATTAAGCTGTAACTAATAACTAAGAGGTTCTTCCAGGGGTAGCTAGAGGTTGTGCCTTTTGTAGGCTTCCCTTTGCCTTAAACCTGAAGATGTCTCCTCAAGCCTGTGGGCAGTATGCCCAGATTCCTAGACCTTAGGACACTGTGACAGTTGTCTGTCTGTCCACTGTATTTAATTGCAAGGATTTTTCCATGTGTTGTTGTTGCTGTTTTAAAGGGTGCACATTTGTGATCAACATTATGACTTGGAGATAATAAAATTTAGACTATAAAAATATCAGGCTGAGTGGGGTGGTGCATGCCTGTAATCCCAGCTACCCTGGGAGTTATGGTAGGAGGAGTGCATATCTCAGGTATGTTTCAGAAACTTATTGAGACCCCATCTCAAAACAAAAAAGGCTAGGATGTAGCTCCGCGGTAGAGACACCTTGGGTTCAATGGTTTACTTGCCAGTATGTGAATGTTTGTGTGTGGATGTGTGTTTGTATTCTTGCACATACATGTGTGCAAGCAGGTGTTTATGTACAAATGTGTATAAATGTTATGACTGTTATTTAGGGGTGTAGTTAGATACATATGTTTGCTTGTGTCTATATGTGTGGGTGAATAGTCATATTTGGTTTATGTTTACATGTATATTTATATATGTGTGTGTATGTCTGTAAGTGAGGTGTTATATGTGCACAGTATAGTGTGTTGTGATTCTTTTTGTTCTGCAGCATGTATAATCAAAACTCTCTAATGTGAGGAAGGTTATAGCTATCACAAGATCCAAGAGTTCCTATTTCTTACATTTTAGACCATTACAATCTCAATTTTTCCTTATAGTATTATAAAATAGAGCATCAAATTGCAAAATAAATGATCTGGCTTTTTCATTTAATTAACAATATTCTATTTGTTGATACAAATAGACATCTTTTTTTTTTCTTATTTTTCCATTAGGCAAGTGACTTCAAGTGTTTTCAGTCTAAAGACTATACTATTTTCAATAACATTAGTTATCAGGTTTGGAAAATATGATTTTTAATACATATAAGCTTCATTACTATTCTGACATGGTTTCTTTTGTTGTTTGTGGTAGTAGTGGTATTCATGATGTTAAGTGACATAATGAATGGAGATAATTTTTTACTTATCTAAAAACAGAATTAAGGAAAAAATTATTTGTGCATAGGCTGGTGAGCTGAGAAAATGTGTTTAGGTGTGTAATATCTTCCCTTTAGTGTAAAAGGAAAGAATTAGATTTCTAACTACAAGCCTAATTATTTTGAATGGATAAAACATTCTAACACATGTTTATAAGCCTGGTAATATTTGATTGCATAATTTTCATGTGTTCTGTTCATCACTTCCTTCTCAAATGCATATTTTGAATTAGAAAGAAGACTGAGATGAGCGGCACATGCAGAATTTTGTGAACACCATATATGGAAAGCATGAGAGGCAGGATTTTCTTTTTTCTGACCCACATTTACTACATCCCTTGGTAGAAGTTTGGCAGATTATAGAAAAAATTTTGAAATGCCACTGGTTAATTAATTTTATAATATTTCTTCAAGAAGTATTGGTTTTATTTTCTACTTCATGATTTCTGCTCTATTCTGTCCATTTCCTCATTGCCTTTCAATTAATGTTTTCTAATATCTACTGTTTTATTCTTTGACCATTGGTCACTTCGATTTGTATTTTCTGATTTTCAATATTATTTGACTTTATTCAAAATAATTTTTAACTTCTCTTAAGACATCTCCTTCCATTGGTTACTTAGAAATGTAACTGCATTTCTATAATTTTGAGATTGTCCAGACAAATTTTTGTTGATTTCATTATGATTCAAGAATATACTTTGCATGGTTTCTATTCTTAAAATTCTGTTATTGTTTGTTTAATTGCCCAGAATAATTGTGCCTTCTTGATGAATTTTTGATGTTTATTTGAAAATAATATGTTCTCCTGTTGTGTGTAGTTACTAAAGTATATATCATCAAATTTTTATGGTGTTATTTAAATAATTCACATCATTATTGATGTTTTCTTTTTAATTGCTTTATCATTTTTAATGAGGCAAATTTACATCTCCTTTTGCTCTTTTCCTTTCAGATTTTCAGCTTTTAGTTGCTACATTTTTTTTGGTATTGGGGATTAAACTCAGGGGCACTCAACCACTGAGTCACTTCCCCAGTCTTATTTTGTATTTTATTTAGAGACAGAGACTTACTCTGTTGCTTAGCATCTCATTGTTTCAGAGGCTGGCTTTGAACTCACCAGACTCCCATATCAACCTTGCAAGCCACTGGGATTTCAGGTGTGTACCAATGCACCTAATCATTTTAAAAGATTTTGTTGGGTGCATATGCATTTATGTCTTCTTGTTGGACTAACTCCTTTACTATTATGAAAGGTGAGTCACCATGATTTTAAAAGGTCACAGTAAACTATTGTTTTGAAAATGATAAATTAACAAAACAATTCTTATAAAAGTTTGTGGGATGCAGCAAGAAAGTGCCTAAGGAGAAAAGCATAGCATTAAAGCTGGATGTTAATAAACAATGATGGCACATCAGGAGGTTAAGTTTCCACCTTAGAATCTAGAGAAAGAAGATGGATTTGAATACAAAGCAAACTGAAGAGAGAGAAAAATAATAATTAGGAATGAAATTGAAACCTGAAAAAAATAGAAATAATCAATGTAATTAGAAGATTACATTTTGGAAAAAATCAATAAAATCGATTTATCTTAGCCAGACTGAACAATAAGAGAAAGAGTACACATTATCAATAGCAGGATTAAAATAGGAACTATCAATAAATATTTCATCACTATTAAGTGGATAATAAACTAGTACTAAAAGTCCCATACACACAAATTGAAGAGATGATATGAAGAAAAGAGCAAAATAATTCCTTGTGACAGACATACTAATAGAATTCTTGAAAAATATATATATATATTTGAAAAAGATATTTTATTAAGAAATTGAATTTTTTGCCAGACATACTGGCAAAAGCCTCTTGTTTCAGCTATGCAGGAGGCTGAGGCAGGAGGCTCAGGAGTTCAAGACCAGTACAGACAACACAGAAAAACATTGAAAAGAATGGAATTGTGAATCCAAAGTCTCCCACTGTTGAACTGAAAAAGTTTTCTGAAATTTTAACATTCATTTTTGATAAATAGTCTCTGCAAATCAGGAATAAAATAGAATTTCCTTTCCCTAATATTTCATTTGTGTGTTTTTTTTGCAATATTGGGGATTAAGCCTAGGGCCTCATGTAGGTGAGGCAAGTTATTTACCACTGATTTACATTCCCAGTCCTAAGATATTTATAATGTCTTCATCCATAATTGTGACGGTTTTACCTTACCATATATAGAATGATTTTTTTTCTGACAGGAAAAATGACACCCCATCTAATATTATACTGAAAATTTTCTAGTGTAATAAGACAGGACTAATAAATAGAAAGCATTTATACATATTAAAATTATGAAAAAATTGTATTTGCTGAACAATGAATATGTAGAAAATCCAAAAGACACTCAAAATGTATAACAATTTATGAGATTAATGCTGAATATCTCAAAAGAAGATATACAAATATAAAGTAAACATAAAAACATTGTAGGTAATTTAATTATTATTAAGAAAATAAAAGAATCTTAACGGAACATGAGGATACCTTTATTAAAATGGAAAAAAAAACCATAAAATTATCCAGTGCTGTTGAGAATTTAGATCAACAAGGATTCTCCTTCAGCTGGCTTGAAAAGCACCAATTTACAAAGCTGAAAAAATCTAAGAGGCCAAATATATAATGTGATAGTCTACACAAACTAACATAAAATATAAATATGAGATCATACTAATATATTTTTTATATATTAAAATATTAAAAATATAATATATTTTTAATATATTGTTGAATAAGAAGAAGCAAATTGTTCCCATGGAAGAATTTCAAATCACTTATAGGAAAAGTGAAGTAAATAGAAAAATTACCTTCAGAATATGATAGTAATAGTTGCTCCTGGTGAAATCCAGTGATGGATCTTTATTAATGAATATTTGAAAAGTTTCAAATTATTGTTAACCATTTATCCACAAATATATATCCACAAATTCACTGCCATTCTACTTCCAGGAGGTGGGGTTTAATTGGCCTCCTCTAAAATGCCAGCATGTCTTCACAACTCAATTTATACAACATGGAAGGAGAGAAGTAATACTTTGTAGAATTTAAACCTAGCAGCCATGCCCCTGAATGTTGCTAGCCATCTATGGGCTGCATGTGGGCCACCACACATTAAAAACTACTGAATAGCAGAATCTGGTGTCTGGGAATGACCAGTAGATATTTCCTCTAGTTGACTACCCTGACTGATTGTAGACCGTATTTAAGCTCTGCCAAGGTCCCACACAGCACTAGAGATGACATGAGTTACTGTAACTACATAGCTTCTCTGAAATGGGGGCAGACCTGCCAAGATATTAATCAACCTACTGACTATAAGATTTAATAAAGCAAAACTATGTCCTTTAAATCTTATCCCTGCCTTTGATGTAACCCCTTTAATAAACCACTGGAGCATCTTCTTTTGTGTAGCTCCAGCACCCATGTAGACTAAATCTATCAGGGGCTTCACTTTTAAAAATATATTTCTGGGTCTTGGACTCTTGTTCTTCACTAATTATTCTAGACTTTAAGTTTCTCCTTGGAAGAAGAACCCCTCAGTGAGATGCTGACCATCACTCGATACTTGTCCAAGTAGATGTGGATAATTTCTTCAGTGATACCTCCTCCTCCCCATATGTTGTGATTAAAAACATCTCCTCACCTCTATACTCTTCTTCCCTCAAATACTACATACAGCACTGTACAATTAACTGATGGGTACTCATCAAAATGTCAAGGTCATGAAAAACAAGGTGCAGCTGAAAGACTGCCATAAATTACTGGACATGAAAGTGTCATAATGACTACTGCAAAACAATGCCCCTCCTTTGCTTCTGTGGATAATGAAACTGAAACAAACCAGGAATGTAAAAATAGTAAAATCCAAGTTAATTGTATAGTTTAGTTACTAGAATTATACCAAGGATATACTCTCTCTAGGATTCTTCCTTAAATAAAAAATTTTAAAACAATTTCTAAAAATGGAATAAACAGGAAGGAAAATGAAGAGTTAAAAATAGGGAGAGTGGAGTATATCTCTCTTTGCACCCTGATCACTTTGTGAGCCATTTCCCTTTGTTACACTCTTCTGCCGTGATTTTCTGCTTCTCCTAGAGCTCTGAAGAATGCAGCCAGCTTTCTATGGACTAAGACTTCTGAAGTCATGGGGCCTCATTGAAAAACCTGACCAAAAACATTACTCATCATTTTCATAGAATTCTTAATGAGGAAGAAGGTGAACACTGCAAATATCCTTAGGATGTTTGACAGAGAAAATGTGACCCTGATGAAATGAAAATAAACATGATAGATTTCTGCTCCAGAGAGCACCAATTGTCATTTTCTAAAATTTACAAATTTTCAGTTTTTCCCACCACCCTTTTTTATATTGAGGCATCAATGAAGACAGTATCATAGTCCCATGAAATATATAATTTGATGGTCATGTCTGAGAGAAAGTTTCAAGATTTCCAAACATTCATCAAATCTTAATGACATCTGGTTCACCTTGACAAATGTATCTGACCAACGTTCTACTAGAAATAATAGTATGTGAAACAACAACATCCCTATTGCATAAGGGTAAGGAAGGTAGTGTGCAGTGGATTGACTGGGATAGGCTTTTATTTCACCACATTGTCTGCACCTAGAGATGGGTCCAAGAAATTGCTTTTGAAATCAAAAGTGAAATACTTCTGCTTCTCAACTTGTCATACTTAAGTGACAAGTACTAACAACTTCAGATGCTGCCTTGTGTCAGACTACAATATTGCTTGAATAATGTCTCACAACCTTTGAAGTAATGCAGTGGAAGAAACTGTTTCTTATATTACCAGGCTTAAATTGGCATGCCATGGTAGCTAGGAGTCAGTACTGATCTGATGTTTAATTTTGTCCAATATTTTAACACTCCTGCCTTCCTAGTCAAGCCACTATATTTGACTTGAGTGGGCTTTTCTTTACCTAGAATTGCTTACATGTTCTAAAGTAAAACCTGCCAGTGATATTCCATATGTATATTTGCATATTAACATATATGTATATATATACACACACATCTATGATAGAGGTTGACATAAATTAGGCAAAAGATATTAACAACAGTAACTAATAATTATATAGAAGCTCTATACTAAAATAAAGTTGTTGAAAACATATTTTTGAAATTTTTCATTTAACATTTTTACATCATTATTGGCCTTGGGGAATGAGAAACAAGTGAAACCACTAAGCCCCACTTGGGGGCCCTTCTGGACTGTACACATAATTTCCACAAAAGACTCAAGGAGAACAGCTTAGGGTTGCCCAGCCTCTGCTATGTTTTAGAACTGATCATGGTATAACATTTCACAGCCTAAGGTCACAGTGTTTAGTACTATTGGGAAAACATATAACGGCAGCAGCACCCCAGAGAAAAACCCCAACATGGTGCCTAACGACCCTCTTTCTCCTCTTTTTTTCTTTCACTGGCGCGAAACGTTCCTGCCGGTGCCAATGTTCAAATCCTGCTGGTGGGAAACCTTAGCCCCAAGAAGAATTAACTTCTTGGGCTCCAGAACTGACATATGGAAGAGCTTTCCAATAAAAGGGTGACCCGTTATCTTCCTCAGCCCTGCTACCTGTCCTTAGTTCTATATAAACACACAGTGTTTTATAATAAAGTGGAACCTCTCTGGTGATCTGTGTCGTGCGGTGTCTCCCATTTATAGTGCAGTGCAGCGTCTTCCAGTCTTCCAGTGGTGCCAAAAACCGGGTGATGGTGTGCTCGACAAACTGAGCCCCGTCTCCGCCACCGCCATCACCAACGACACATTTCGCCCTTGTCTGTCTTTTTGGGCGCTGGCTCCCTGCACTCACCACTGATCGGGTTTAGGTAATTTCCCCCTCCCCGGCTCACCACCTCCCTTCAGGTTGCCAGCAGGGGACATGACCGTGATCATCGGCACGCTCCTGACACCCAGTAGAGAGGTGGGAATGCACCTTCACTGGTCGCAGTGGACCCTCTGGCGACCCGCTTCCCTTTGGGGCGTGAGGCTTCTGGGTTTACATGAGAGAGGCTCCCTGGTCTCTTCCTCCTCCGTGGAAGTTGTGTCCCTCTGGAGCTGCATGCCACCGGAGCCGCTCCCCACCAGATCTGTGTTCAGCCCAGAGGTGAACTTCCGACCTGGAGCTGCATTCTGCTAGGGCTCTGTTCCTTTATTCCTTGACTTTCTCTCATTCCGGAGGAAAAATTTTCCTGACGTTAGGTTACCTGTGGCCTCGATCTTATAGGGTCACACAGACTTCACTTCATCAGTCACAACCGAGCTGTGCCCTCTGTGCATACTCACAGTGGACTGGTCACTTCGGGGATGCCCATGTGACCCTCCATCTGCTCTATGCTTCCAGGAAGCCCCTATGGCCCGGGTTAATTCTTTTTCTCCCTTTGCTGCTCCTTCCTCCACTCTTTAACCATGGGGCCCTCCTCGTCTATACCGGAAACCTCACCACTCAAGTGTCTCCTTAAGAATTTGGCTACTGTCTCTTTCCCCGGATTTCAAGCCCAAAATTCTTATCAGATTCTGTACCCAAGATTGGCCCACATATCCGTTAGATAATGACAATCATTGGCCTCCAGAAGGCTCATTAGATCCAAATTTCCTCTGGGACCTTTTAACTATTACCAGCGCCTAAATGGGTAGAAAGAGGTTCCCAGGTCTTCTCGTCCTGCCTTCTGCTCTCTGCTTCTGATCTTCCTTCTGTGCCCTTCCCTCCCCTCTTCATGTCTGCTCTCCCTCCCAGCGGTACCGTGTCCACGGTCCCCTCTCTCTCCCTGCTGCAGCTGCTGCCCACAGCCCTGCCGGCCCACTTCCCCTCCTCTTCCTCCGCAGAGACATCCCCCTCCCCTCCCTCTTCTTCCTGTCTGCTGCCGCTGCCTCCCTTGGGCCTGTCTGTATGCTTCCAGTCTGCCTGGCCACCAGACACGTGCGCTGGTGCTCCACCTTCCTGGTGCGGTGGGCAAAATGGGCCGGTAGTGTGCCCTTGGCAACCTGGAGAGGCCTCGGGATCCCACCTCAGCCGGCGGGCAAGCCACCATCCTTCACCTTCAGTGCGCGACAGCAGCTTTCACGCAAGCCCCCGATTTGCGTGCGCCTCCCTTTGCTGCCCAGTTCCAATGAGTAGGCAGGATGGGTCCCACCTGGCTGCAGTGGGTGGGATCTCCTGATCCCTCCGAGCCTCCCCCCGACTCTGCTCACCTCTTCTACTGATAAGTCCTTTCCCTCCCCCTGCTCACGCCTCTCTTCTCCTCAGTGCCCACACCCGGTCCCACTGATCCCTCTTATCAGATAACTCACAGTTCTTTTGTCCTCTCAGGGAAGTAGCTGTGCTGAAGGGATAGTCTGAGTGCACTTCCCATAACTGAACCTAACTTGGACTGCATGCAAGCAGTTTCTAATAAGGTAGTTAACTTTGATAAACTGAAGAACATTACCCAGAACCCTGATGAAAATCCATCCTTATTTCTCAACCATTTTACAGAGGCCATAACCAAATACAGTTTCAGTCTATTACAGATGTTTCATGAATTTTGGTCTCTTCACATAGAACTTCCCATATGAAAACTCATCTCTAATTAGACTGTAAGGATCTGACTGTGGAAATGTACAGGACAGTGCTCCTCTGGTAAGCAAACTTCCAAGGGCACCCTGATTTCCACATTTGGAATGTTTTGTAGTTTCTCCCAGGAACTAGTAAGATAACAAATGCATGTGCAATGCCTAGCTGTTGTGGCAATGACCTGCATGAGGAAGCTCTGTGCTAGAGTCTTATCAGCTTTGACCTTGATCTCAGGCACTGAGCTCCTGGAAATAAAGAAACTCTCTGGTTAGACAACCACAATGTTTCACCACCCGTTGCTGTGCCTGAACTTGTCCACATAACAGTAACTTTAAACAATGGACTTTCTTGAGAACTACACAAAGCTCCTAACATTGCAGATTGCAAGTATAGGATGTAACTGAGGAATAAGCTTCATGATGTTGCTAACTCTGTAACCTGCCTAATAACACAATGCACAATAATGTACTACTAATGCCAGTGACCTAGTATAACCTATTGATATGAATAAGGTTGACAGCCTGGCAAGGGCTTTCTGCCTTTCTACCATTCTGCCACCCTGCTATTCTGCCACTTTGCCTCTGCACCTTGCTTCTCTCTCCTTTTGATTCTCTTTATATTCTACTGCTTGTGAGACATCATATAAATAATACAAAGAACTGATGTTCATTTTCCCCCTGAGAGGCTGTCCACTGTTTTAAGGTCATTTAACTACAGTTGTCACCAGGCTTTTGAACACTTTGAATTTGCTTCCTTTATAATTGTCATTTGTCCCTTGCTGCATTCTCTCTTTCTCTCCATGTCTCTGTCTCTCTTGATACAGTAGGATCCACACCCCTCTCCCCATTCATGGTATCAATTTCCAAGGATTAAGTAACCAAAGTTACTTAATCATGAGAATCATGAGTAAAATATGATAATTTGAGAGAGAGAGAGAGAGAGAGAGAGAGAGAGAGAGAGAGCGCGAGAGCGCAAGAGAGAGAACAACAACCTAAAATTTATTACAGTTACTTTATGATTTTTCTATCTTATTATTATTGTTGTGGTTTAGATACCCCCAAAAGCTCATGTGTGAGATCATGCAAGAATGCTCAGCAGTGAAATGACTAGATAATGAGAGATTTAACCATTGAATTAATACACTACATGAGTTAACTGTGTGGTAACTGTAGGCAAGTAGAGTGTGGTTGGAAAAAGTATGACCCTGGGAGCATGCCTTTGGGGTTTGTATTGTGTCCCTAATGAAATGATATCTCTGTCTTTCTCTTCCTCCCTCCCCCCCCCCACTACTTCTGGTTACCATGTCCTGAGCTACTTTTCTCCACCACACTCTTCCTCCATGACATTGTACCTCAGCTCAGGCCAGAGCTATGGTGTTAGTTGTCCATGCACTGTCATATCTGACACCAGGAGCCAAAATAAACTATACCAGTCTTGTCACAGCAACAAAAAAGTTAATGATGCACATTTAATTATTGGCTATACTCACACACAACCCCCTACTCTGAGACAGTCTGAATTTATAGCACAGGCACCCATACAGGGCTTCAAAGTTTAGTCAGCCCTTCACAAACTACCCTAAACTTGTAGTGGACTGATTGTGAAAGAAGAGGCGGAGGTAGGGAGAAGAGAAAAAAGAGTTTTGTTTGACATACATTAATCTGAAGAGTCCTGCTGGTATCAATTCAAGAGCTTAGAGGAAACTTCCCTGGAAAGAACCTGAATGGTGATGTGAAGCAGGGATCTAAGGAATCTCTGCAGAATGAGCTGATGGCCATGGGTGAAAGCCTTTGTTCATCCATGCTTAGACTTGGAGACCAGAAAGGTACATGGATTTGAGAGAAGAAAAGTTAGCCCAAAGTGACCATCAGCTAAGCAGGTACAGATGGCAGAGGGGGACCATTGTCCTAGGAACAAGCGCAGAGACTGCAGCTTGAACAAGGCCAATGTCAAGGGAGGACTATGAGAGGAAAAGCTCATGTAGATATCAATGTCCAGACAATCTTCTCATAGGAATGTACAGGAATAAGGTGCAGGTGGGGTGCCAGGACTATGGGCTTTTAGATGAGAAGTTTCACAGTATGTTGGTATTCTGAAGGAAAAGCTACAAGTACCAGGGTAGCTCAGGATAGAGTGAGAGGACACCATCAATGAAGAGGTTGTGCTGAGGAGGCTGTTCAAATTACAGGGTGTGGGGGAAAGCAGTGATGTTAAGTAGAGAAACAATTCCACAGTACATCTTAAGACATGGCACAAAAGATTTTTATTTCTGATCAATTGATGCACCAGGTATGGGGAGCACTGCAATGAAATCCCACTACACATGGGGTAAAGGCAAGGACAAATGGATAGAGAGACAAAAAGCAGGGTGGGGAACAGTGAATAGAATATGAGTTAAGAGAGACATGAGCAGATTATGGTTCAACCAATCAAAGAAGATTCTACTGAAGATAGGCTTAGGTGATCAGAGATGTTGCCAAGGCATGGCAGTCTGAGGAACCTGATCAGATTTGGAGAACTGCACAATCTGAATTTGACATTGAAGTGCACAGAGGAGCATAGAGCAGAGTCCAAGGACCTGACTACTGCTCGGCCCAGCCAAGAATCTCTGTCAGTGCAAATCAGACAGGGAGTGCCTGGGGCTCCATTTCTGGGATGGTATAGTCATGGGGTGATGGAGTCTTGTGGACTGAGCTGGGGCTGCCCTGAATGTAGACCATGTCTCTGTTTCTCTCCCAGCTTGGTGAAGTACAGAAGAGCCTACTAGGTATGGGTTTCGCCAGGGTAAGCAAGACAAAAGGATGGGGGAAACAAAAACATACATTTAATGGACATGCCTGGAGAAAGAACAAGGAAAGAACAAGGACCCCAGGGGAGTGTAGAGAAAGGGATAGTTACAAGCTGAGTGTCCAGGTCACGTTTCTCTCCCAACCCTGATGCCCACCCTGGTGTTTCACTGCACAAAGCCCTGCAGCATTCCATTACTTGACCAGCCTGAGTCTGGCACCAAGTTGAACCCATTCTGTAATGATGCCTTCCTGCAGTGTGCTCTGAGACTCTGGGCTCTAGTGCCTCAGACTATGGCCAGATTTCTGCTTGATGAGATTGGGATTCATGAAAAAGCCTGACTGGTCTGTTGCCTGCCTGATAGATGAGGGACTTGGGTTTGGGGTGTTGCAGACCTGCTCCGCAGCAGCAGCCCAGGGTCCCCGTTTGGCGGCGGGGATACTGCCACAGGACTTCACTCCATGGCAGCGCCCAGCCGACCTGTCCCTGCTCCTGCAGCTCCAGCCGTGGCCGCCTGCAACCCAGCGGCACCGCCATGGAGGTACGGGCAGCCCTCGCAAGACCCAGGCAGCGGACGAAGGCAGCGCCGCCGAGCCCCCCAGTGTGGTCTTGGCCTCCTCGATGCCGCTGGTGAACCCCGCGCCAGGCCCCTTGGAGTCCTCCAAACCACCCTCTGCTCAACAGTCCTAGTAACCTCCCGCCAGCGGGGCGCTGGGCCCGGGCGCCTTCAGCAGCCTGCAGAGCCCGGTCCTTCTGCACTTGGACGGGGGCGGGGTGGCCCCCTAGAGACAAAGGGGGAGGTGACTCCGCATCGCCGCCTGCGCTGCCTGGCTTTGACACCCCCTGGTTGGTGAAGACCGCATCACCGCCGCCGCGGTCCCAGCAGCCTCCAGTGCCCCAGCCGCCGCCGCCGCCGCCGCCGCCGAAGCAGCCTGGTCACAGCTGCAGAAGCCGCCCCCCAGCAGCCGCAGGCACCCGGCTCCTTGGCCACTACCCCGGGCGGCGGCGGCGGCGACGGCAGCGGCTAGCTCAGCGCCATGCCGCCGCCCAGCCCCGACTCGGAGACCGGCTTCTACTCCGGGCTCCCATCGTCTATGAACCCGGCCTTCTTCCCAAGCTTCTCGCCCGTGTCGCCGCATGGCTGCTCGGAGCTCAGCGTGCCGGCGAGCGGTGGCGGCGGGGGTTTCAGCGGCCCCTTCTCGCGACCCCCATGTCCCCGCCGCCGCCCGCCACGAGTTTACCTCAGCTGCAAGCGGCGCCGCAACAGCCGCTGACCCAGAGGTCGCCTTTCAGCCCGCAGCTCCAGCAGCAGCGGCCGCCACCTGTCTGCAGCAGAGGAACTCATACAACCACCACCAGCCTCTTCTGAAACAATGGCCTTGGAGCAACCACCAGAGCAGTGGCTGGAACACTGGAAGCATGTCCTGGGGAGCAGTGCTGGCAGAGATCATCCTAGAACTGGAAACATGGGAATTCCAGGAACCATGAATCAGATATCTCAATTGAAGAAACCATTCTCTGGTCATGTCATAGCACTACCGAAATTTACTCACTCTACTCCATCACTGACTCCAAAATCTTGGATTGAAGATAATGTGTTCAGAATAGACAACAATAGTAAACACTCTTATCCTTACAGGTGAGATCTAGTTTGCAGTTGCCAGCTTGGGGCTCAGATTCACTCCAAGAGAGTTGGTGCACTGCAGCCAGAACATCCAGAAGAGACCAGGATCGAAGCAGAATATATGACAGTTTATTGGAAAATTCCCTCATTGATATTATGAGAGCAGAGCATGATCCCCTTAAGGGTCGATTGAGTTATCCACATCCAGGAACTGACAATCTGTTGATGTTAAATGCTGTGGATAAAACCCTGAATAAGATTACTGAGAAACCAGGATCAAAT
Organism: Ictidomys tridecemlineatus; assembly: GCF_052094955.1. NCBI lineage: Eukaryota > Metazoa > Chordata > Mammalia > Rodentia > Sciuridae > Ictidomys > Ictidomys tridecemlineatus. The sequence continues at coordinate 57,426,380 of NC_135489.1, forward strand.
TGTAAAGTCACTTCTTACAAACAAGGTCTTCAAGCTATTCTCAGAGCCTTCTTGCTATCTTTAAATACATGAAAAAGTTCACCAAGATATATTTTAACATGCATGTATATATTAAAGGTATATATATGTGTATCAAATAGCTAATCCTCTTTTTTGTGTAAAGTCCCTTTTTATAAATGCTTTATCAAATTTATGTTTGCCGCAAATAACTCACACGCAGGTCAGCATGAGCAAGAAAGAAGAAGCAGAAGAAGCCAAAGCAGCAGAAGAAAAAAAGCCCTTTACTGTATACAGCAGTCTTTTTATAGTATTGTAAACAAAGAAGGCAGCCTTCCAACAGCAATAAATCAGGTCTTTAGGCTAGTTAAACATAGTATACAGAAGTCTTACTTCCTAATCAGAGGTTACCCGCTTCTCATGGCTTAATCTGCTCTTGGCCTGGAGCATACTGAGCTCTGTTCTTTGTTAAGAACAGACAAAAATTTTCTCAGCGCCTTCCTAGCCCACTTGGCAGAACTTGGTTTGCTGTCCTACCAATGACAGCAAATACCTTGTTTTCAAGCATGTCTGCTGTTACTTATCTATCCCATTTGCAGGCAGGCCCCATCAAAGACAACAAACATCTCATGTGCAAGTATGCTTGCTGTCACCTTATCCAGACCTTGACAGGACATCCTGTTTGCAGGCAGGCTCCATCAAGGACAGTAAGCATTACGTTTTCAAGCTCGCAGTCACATCTGATTCTCTGCATATGTTCATGAAATTTGATGTTGTAAATACAAATTTTATGCAAAAAAAAAGCCTGACTGGGAGGAAAATATAGGAGCTGAATCTGTATGGGAAATTCTCTAGGGAGTCTGGGACCCACTAAGTTTGAGAAGGTCAACACAGCCAGTCTTCAGGCCATCAACTGAATCAAGATGGCTGAAGTCCTTTCTAATGCTCATGTCCAGTGGTTCTGATTCCAAATATGGATATTCAAAGTGAACTCCACTTAGATGTAGAAAGTGATCCAGTCTCTGCCTTAGCTTGGGTCCTTACAGCAGCCCTGTTGAGCACTCAGCCATGACGTGCTCTGCACTGAGGTGCCAAGTCCTCCTGACATCTGATGGCCACTGATCAATGCCTGTTTGGAGGCATTAGGAGACAGAGAAAGGCCTCAGGCCTGTGACTCTGAGGTATCAACAGAGTACCACATGTGTACCTAGCACTGTGCTTGGCTCATGGGAGCAGAGGCAGGTCCTACATTCTGAATGGACATGGTTACAAAGTAGGAACTGCCCATGTGACAGGAAAGGCACAGTCCTCAAATGGCCCATCACAACCTAGACAGCAGGAGGAAGGTGGAGAGCCCTTCATTCCAGGTATAGCATACTCCATTACACATTGTGTGCTGAATATTTGACCTTGCCCCCCACTGGCTCCTCCCTTATGGGGGCCCAGAGGACCCCAGTTCATGGAGGTCTTTCACTTGCACAAGGTGACACAGTTATAGAAGCCCAGGCTTGATAAGCCACTCAAGACATGTCTCAACTCTCTCAACAAATGTTTTGGCTCGTACAGGCTGTTCACCCAGGTCCTCCTGAGGCAGGCAGATTGTACAGCTCTCTATCCACATATCTTTTATCAGAATGACACCACCTATGCCAACCAGACTGTACACAACTACTGCTTGCAGCACAGTGTGATAAGATTTATGAAATGACCTAGCCATGAAAAATCTTCTCATTCAATGGGTTGTTTTAAAACAAGTTGTTTTCTATTCTCAGGAGAGAAAAGGAGACCCTTGTTGGATGGAGCCCTGGATCTATGAGCATGAGCAGTCACCCTTGTCTTTTAGTAAGATGAACAGCCATATTCTAAAATTCCAGCCAACAGCTTCAACAAAGGTCTCCATTGACAGCCACATGAGGGAGTTTCAGAAGATTTCAACCTCAGCCTCAGCCATCATGCTGCTAGCAATCAGCAAGGCAGAACTGGACAGAGACAACTACTCTTATTGAGTGCTTAGGGGAATATGGCATTCCTGAGACAGCCTTCTCTGGGACTTCTCTCTGTGAATAATTGCTTGACTACAGTGATGGTTTGGCTCTTGCATGAATTGAGATCTCTCTGATTGATTGAGAGCAGCTTCTCTAGATTGAAGGACAATACTATGAGAGCATCATTTATGGCAGCAGGAGCATTATTCTTTGCAGGTGTACAAAGCAACAGTGAGGGGAAGTACTACTGACTGGCATTTTGTACCTCATGAAGTACAAAAAAGTTGTGAGGTATCTGCATCCTGCTTACCAATCTGAAATAAGCTGTGTTCTGACCTGTAGAGAAACTTCATTTTTAACAGTCTTAGCAGAAGCAGTAGTAACAGTGATGCTGTGAGACCAAAATCAGATATCCAACAGGGAGGTCCGTAGGACATTACACAACACATGGAAACTCTCTAGGATAAATTTCATGGTGTGATTGGTCTTTTATTTTATTCATAATACATAGGATATAAAGACATATAAATAAACAAAGCTCACATAGTCCATTTTATTAAAGTAATGCTTGCTTGTTATTGTGTAACAGGACAGGAAAGCATTCACAGCCCACTCTCTCCATATCTCTAGTGGGTGATGAAGGCCCAGTTGTGCCTCCTTGGGGCTTCCTGCTCAGCATAGTCTCCAAAAAATATCACCAAGGTGGTGAAAGTTTGAGGGAAGTAATGCAATTCCCACCATACTGTGGTCCATATTGGGGAGGCAAGGGATCCTGCCTCCAACAGACCCCATACTTCTACTCCTGCAATCACCGAACCAACCTCCATGAAGGACATCATGCACAGAACACGTGGCAACCTTCCCCTCAGAAGCTCTTTTTAAACCACTGTCCTCCTGCCTTTGAGAGTAACTTCATCACTATGTGCAGAGTGATGTGCAGATTGCTCAATCAATCCTGAGTTCAGCGAGGCAGGAGTACCACAGTACTCAGCAGGAGAGGACGAACAAGTCCTGGGCACTCTGGTTTCATGAGTTTTCATTCCACTCTCCTGCACCTAGGTGTTGGCCAGACCACAAAAGGCAGCTGAGGGTGAACAGAGAACCGTAGATTTTCCCCAGAGTCTCAGATCTCTGGGTGACGCCAGACATCATTACAGGTACAGAGGCTTCCATTTTTAGTGTTTTTCCTTGGGAAAAATTACATTTGTTTTTGTGTCTTGTTCCTCCCTGGTATCCTTTCACGTACTTTGTCAGTCCCACATCCTAACAAACCCTCCAAGCACCACATTAAGCCACCAGGACCAGGCCTCTTGGAAAGGTGTACACAACATTACCTGCTCCCACTGGCTAGACCAGTCTTATAGAGGGAATGACAGACTAGCTCTACAAGACTGTCATCTTTTCTGCCAGTGCTACATGGCCTTGTCACTGAAGCCTAGCCTCCCAACATGTCCTCCAGGTTTTCCCCAAATCCTGCCTGGGGCCCCAGATGGGGCGGTGCTCCCACTGCTCTCTCTCAGTAAGCAATGTGGGAAAAGGTGGAGGAAGAGGTCTGCTCTCTGCCCCATCCTAGAGGGAGCATACCCTTCTCTATTTCCACTGAGATGCACCCACAGACCTTCAGTGAGCCCTTCATCCCTTCTTTGGCTACCTTGATTTCAATGGGTAGCAAAAATATAAGGAACAGATTGACACTGGTAACCTCTCAAGTGAGAAAGACTGGCTGGCCAAGGGTAGCTGCAAACAATTTCATTGTGGGTGCCATACAACATGCCTGGCACCCTTTAACACCTGCCAGTGGGATGCTGAATCTAAAAGCACCTGGAACCCTGTCCACTCTATTTGCGCAGCTGCACCACTTTGCCTCAGTCAAGCTACTGAAGAGGTGCTAATGCAAAGAGAGCATGTGAGTTTGAATTCGGTGTGCCAAGCATGCGAGTTCTTCCCTGTCTCCTGTGCATCAGACTACCTGGCTTATTGCTGAACTGTTCTGGGCATGGTGTAGCTGTGACTGCCACAGAAAAACCCACTGGTTCCAAGGTGAGTTTGGGTGCCCAGGCACACAGGAGCTGGGCAGAAGGTTGGTGCTCTGCACAGAATGGGCTGGGGGCAGGGGATGATTTCAGTGATGCATTTTTGTTTGTGGCTTAAGGTGAGGTGCTAGCTGCTGGTGGGCTTGTTTTTGGGGTGGAAGAAGTAGCAAGCCCAGTGGGTGTCCAGAGCCCAAACTCAACCAAGCTTGTTATAGGCATGCAGTATCTCCAGTCTTGGAGCCAGCCAAAAGATCCTGTCTTCATTTTGGCTCCACACAGGTGGAAGTGTCCTGGAGTCCTAGAAAACCTGTGACCTGTGCCTAGGCCTCTGCAGAAAACTGCTGGTTCTAGTTGTCTTTTGCTTTCCACATCTGTGCATTCTCTTGCAGCCTGCTTCCCTAGTCTGCCAGGCGGTATGAACCTGTATCCTAAATGGTGTTTTTTATTGTTTTTGTTTTGTTTTGTTCCCCTCTCTTGTGAGTTTTTGCAGATGTGTTCTTAAAAACCTAAAAGGCTGTGTTTTCTGGGGAGATTTCTCTAAGGTTTTATCATGGTTTTTGTTTTTTTTTTGGCAAGAACACTTACAGATGTGACTTTGGGAACATAAAACAGCTCAGGGCCAATGTTTCCCTAAGGCTTTTGAGCAGCCTGAGATGGAGTAGGGCAGGGTGATAACCCAGTCAACAAATGGGCCAAGTACCGAACAGACCCTTCTCAGAGGAGGATATACAATCAATCAATAAGTACATGAAAAAATACTCACCATTTTTAGCAATCCGAGAAATGCAAATTAAAACTAATCTAAGATAAAATCTCAGTCCAGTAAGAATGGCAGCCATTATGAAGTCAAACAATAACAAGTGCTGGCTAGGATGTGGGGAAAAAGGTACACTTGTACATTGCTGGTGGGACTGTAAATTGGTGCAGCCTATTTGGAAAGCAGTATGGAGATTCCTTGGAAAGCTGGGAATGAAACCATCATTTGACCCAGCTATTCCTCTTTTCAGACTATACCCAAAAGACCTAAAGAGAGCATACTACAGGGACACAGCCACATCAATGTTCATAGCAGCACAATTCACTGTGGAACCAACCTAGATGCCCTTCAATAGATGAATGGATAAAAAATGTGGCATTTATACACAATGGAATATTACTCAGCACTAAAAATTAACAAAATCATGACATTTGCAGGGAAATGGATGGCATTAGAGCATATTATGCTAAGTGAAGTTAGCCAATCCCTAAAAAACAAAATGCTGAATGTCTTCTCTGATATAAGGGGGGGGGGTGTAACTCAAAATTCAGTAGGGAGGAAGAGAATGAGAAGAAGATTACCACTAAATAGGGAAGAGAGGTGGGAGGGAATTGGAGGGAGAAGAGGAATTGCATGGAAGATGGAAGGAGACCCTTATCATTATACAAAATACATGTATAATGATGTGAGGGGGAAGAAAAAAAAGAGAGAGAAATGTGTAACAGTAGATTGGGTAGAGAGAGGTGATGGGAGGGGAGCGGAGCATTGGTGGGGATAGGAAGGGCAGCAAAATACAATAGACACTAGTATTGCTGTATGTATATATGTGGTCATATAGCCAATGTTATCCTGCAAACTGTACACATGGAAAAATGAGAATTCATACCTCATTTGAATCAAATGTATGATATTTTAACATCATTGTATTGTCATGAGCAACTAATAATTTAAAAAAAGAAAGAAAAGAAAACTTGAGTGCTGCAAATTCTCAGCATTAAGTGGGTCCTAAGTTCCTCACAAGAATGAATGCCAGGGCTGTAGGATTTTTAATCTCCTTTGAGCCCTAATGCATCTTTACATTTTAGTGGTCCTCAAACCAGCCTGGACTTGATCTTCTGGAGTGCATAAGTATGCACCAAATCTCCCTCCAGGAGGGAAGGAGCCCCAGCCACTCATTCCACCTCCTTACAAAGGGGTTTCTCTACTTGTAGACTTTAGAGTCAGAAAAGGCCATTGTGTGCTGCCTCTAGTCATGGGTGCTGCGCAGAGTTTGGGTTCACAAGGTTGCCCAAGCATTCTTTAGTGTGACCAGCTCTCCAGCTTACTAGATACTCTTCCAGAAATGGTCTCCAATCCTTTGGAGGTTTTGGGGATGCACTTTCATTCCTATTGGGAAAGATAGGGATAGGCATTTGTATTAGTTTTTCCTCCTTCTGACCAGAATTCCTAACAAAAAAAAAGTTACAGAAGAAAAAGTTTATTTTACCTTACAATTTCAGAGGTGTCAGTTCGTGGTCAGCCAGCTCCATTGCTTTGGTTCTGAGGCAAGGCAGAATATCATGAAGAAATGGTGTGCTTGAGAAAACTACTCATCTCATTGCCAGCTGGGTAGTTCTTTTCCATGATCAGTAACCATGTGGCTGCAGAGCCTCACTTTCACTCAGCAGCGTAGGCTCAGCTGGTTGTGGCTTTCTAAGCAGCTGTCTTGGGGAGCAGCTAGATCTTGGATGCCCATTTGCTGATGAGGTGGCAGGACCTGTTATAGAGCAGGTAGGTAGGATATTTAGAGAGGAGGATCCTTTTCCAGTTCATGATCAGGCTCACATTCAAGCTCCATCAACACCAAATCACTGTATACTCACAAAGATGTGCTCACAAGGCTTGTTGATGTAACTGTCCTCTCACAGTATGGACTGGTTCCCTGACACCCCTCCTTTAACCAGGAACCTCAGACCCTTTGGACCACACACACACACACACACACACACACACACACACACACACAGCTTACTCACATGTACACAAAGACACATACCACTCACCTCTCACGTACTTGGCACTGACCATCTGTCCCAGGTACCATGACAAGGGAACCTTCCTCTGAAAATGATTTGAAGTTTCTGGCCTTTCATTGCTCAGCACAGGTATAGTTCTTCCCATTACATGGAGAAAGAACTGAGTCCTGGCAATGGGGGTTCCCCATGCATGTACCAGGCTTATTGCACTGAAGCACTTTCACTTCTCCTCAGCAACCTCTTGCCCCCATTCTTCCTGGTCCAGTTTTGCTCAGTACCTCTAGCTGCAAGGAAGGACCTGTCCTCACTGTTGGCAGGTCCCAGGACCTTCTGCTCCCAGCATTGACGAACCACCTATAAATAACATAGCAAGGCTCCTCTCCTTGCACCCAAGCCACCACTCTGCATGAGGCCTGGGAAATTGACCTATGCCTTTACCACAGGTGGGCACCTGGGGTCGGGGAGGTACATGTACTTTATTTCTCTCTGGTCCCCTTCCTTCTCCATGACCAGGGACCAGTGGAAAACTTGGCGTGCCTCATGTAGGCCATACCCTATCTTACCAATCCCAGCTGCTGTGTCCCTCTTCTGTGTCTCCAGGAGCTGCCTGCACCCCTCACACGGCTGGGCCAACTCATGGTCTCTTGACGGTGGATCTTGTGGGGAGATGGCACATGGGGAAATTTATTGTACACAATAGCTAACTTGCCTCTGTTTTTGCAGAATTGCTTTAGGGATGAGCTAAGTAAATGATTGTTTCCTTAGCAGTGTGAAGAAAACAGATTCATTCACTTAATGGGGAGCTCTTGGCATTTAGGTGGGGAGGAAAAGACTAATTAAATATTGTGGTATGTGTTCAAATGGACCCTGGGGTGCCAAGAGAAAGGGATGCTTGGTAGCTGTAACTTTCCCTAGTGCCTTTGCTTGCTCTGCAGCCTGACAGAGAATCCCCTAGGTCTTGTCTTCACTGAGGAGGCAGATACCATCTGTAGCCATATCATGGAGAGCTCACAGCTTGCTGGTCTAATGCTTTATGCTACTTTATTTGCTAATTCATTTTAATTCTCCTGAAAACCCTGTGAAAACCAGTCTCGTTTTACATTTTGAGACTTGAGGAAGGCAAGGCCTCTTGTTTCAGTCAGCTTTTTCACTGCTCTGATGAAAGACCTGACAAGAACAATTTTAGAGGAGGAAAGGTTTTCTGGGGGCTCACAATTTCAGAGTCCCTTGCTCAAGGCTGCAGGTCCAGCAGAATATATTGGTGGGAAAATGTGGCTGAGGAAAACAAATGGGAACAATGTACCAGGTAGCAGAGAGTGAAAGAGAGTGAGGGTTCTCCTTAGTTCAGACAAAAAATAAACCTCAAAGATGCACCCTAATGACCCACTTCTTCTAGCCATGTCCTCCTTCCCTACAGTTAATCCTTATCAGTGGGTTAATGCACTGATTAGATAAAAGTCTCATAACCCAATGGATTCACCTCAAAACATTCTTGTGTTTTCTCACACATGAGATTTTTAGGAAACAACTTATATCAAAACCATAATGGTCTCATAGACCCTGGACTCTAGAATCCATGGAAATCACTGAGGGACACCCCTAGCCTGGTCCCCTGGCTTTCAGAAAGTGCCTTCTCTAGGCCATTGCTGGTGGGTACCAGTGATGAAGCTGAGGAAGTTTCCTAGGAGAGGAAGTGACCCTAAGCCTGACCACTCAGTATTGGTGGGCACTAAGCAACATTAGGAAACAGATCTGGGAGTTTGTTTGTGATATTGTCCTCAAACACCTGAGGCCAGTACCCTTCTGAGTCTCAGTGGAGTTCTTGATTCAGACTGATGGCTTATCTGATGTTTGGGTGTCCCATGGGATGGAAACCCACAGAGTCATACTGAGGAAGGAACAGGCATATGTGGCAGAAAGGTGTCTCTGTGCTGCTATTGGAGCAGTCATGTGGCCAGGACACCTAGGATGTGGCCCTGCACCCAGTATTTGCCTGAACACTGGACAGAAATGCTATGCTATTGATAAGGGATGAGGAGGCTGGGATTCAGTGGTGTTGTATATAACTCTCCATGTCCAGGCACAGCCCTCCTCCCCAGAAGACTAGGAACAGAGGGCATTCATTGAGTGCTCAGAATACAAGGGCATAAAGTTGAAGAAGCAGCTGAGTTCCCCACTTTCTTCCCTTCTGAAAAGTGGACAAATTCCACTGGCTTTGTATTCTTTCTATGAGTAACTGTAGGGAAAGATACTTCCTGCAAGGGCTTCTGTTCTGGGAAAGCATTTGGCTTAGCCCTGGCTCTCCCCAGTTCCATTCCAGGCCCATGAGCTGTCTGTGTCATTGTCATCTATTGCTTTCTCCTCATTTCCCCCACCCCCATTCTTTCTGATTTCTTCATTGTGTTTTCTGGGTGAGTGACTTCATGTAACAATAATAGGAACAATCAGCTCAGTGGGAATATGGGAGGGCTGGTGAGACCTAGGGATTTTCTATTGCTGAGGATGCTATTGGGGAGATGGAAGAAGGGCCTCTTTGGTTTCACATAGTTATTTTGCAGAGGAAGGTGAGAAGTAAAGGAAACACTAAGCAAGGAACTCATTTCATACAAGTCATTTGAGATCAGGGTAGGAAGGGACATTGGGCAGCCAGGCAGGTAGCATGACCTGGGGACACTCAGGTATTCCTCCTCTCTTTCCTTCAAGGCTGGAGGCTATGAAGTGAGTGGATCCCTGAGATGTCCATCGTGAGGCACTGGGCAATATAAGTGAGAGTAAAGTCAGGAGGCAGAGAGGCGCTATTATTCCATGGCTCCTCGCCAGCTTGTATTTCTTTCTCAAACATTTTTTTCTCAGTGCAGCAGATAAAAGACCCCAGTTAGGTGTTGGTTTTAGAAAGGTGTGGGGTTTCTCCTAGTCCTGGTCACCACCCTGTCCTTTCTTCTTACTTTTTGAGAAGGAGACTTCATTCCAGTCACTTCCTCAGTTGGGAAAACATACCAACAATTTGATAGGGAAATTGGAGGATTCACTGCTGCTATGACAGTTTCAGTCTGGCTTTTGGCCCAGCACAAGTGGGCAGCTACAGGTCACCTTTGCAGGACACTCATCCAGCAGTGTCCTCAAGTCTTGACCAAGGAACTCTTCAATCTTTTTTGCTTCCCCAGCCTTACCTGTATCTATAGGGGAGGTAGAGTACATATGGTGATGGGCAGCACCATCCTACTTCAGTGGCTGAGTACTGTTCACTTGTGTCCCTCAGGCCCTAGGAGTGGTTGCTTCCTTTAAACCACTCCACCTCCAAGCCTGTCTGCCTGGAGGAAGCTGCGGAACTGTGCCCCTTTGTCTAATATGGATTGAAATCTCCTCATGGGGCCCTTCATACTTCAGGGGACTCCAAATTTACAGACATGCTCACCTGTTCCTGTTCCTCCAAATTGGCCTCCACTGGATTGTTGGGCTTGTAAGATGGCAAATTTTTAGAGTTAATTTCTTTGTTATGGAGGTGAGATTGATGTAACATAAATTAACCATTCTATAATGAATAAATGCAGTGATGTTGATTTTCATGCACACACAGTTGTTCATAGACAACACATCTATGTTGCTCCAAGGGATTCTATTTGCAGCACCTCAAAAAGACATTCTACCCATAATATGGCTGATGACCATTAATCTACCTTCCTGAGGCCTTGATATACAATAATTTGCTCTGGATTTGCCTGTTCTGTATATTTCAAACAAATGGGTCTTTTTGCCTGGCTGCTTTCACTCAATGCCATTTTTAAGGTTCATTTGTGTTGTATGTTCCAGCATGTCATTCCACTTTAAGTGTCAATGGTATTCCTTTGGATACTGAGTGTGCATTTATTCATTTATTTGTTGATGGAAATTTCATTTTTTCCAACTTTTAGTTTTTATGAACAGTATTGATATGAACATTCCTGTGAAAATACTTTGTTTCCTCTTGTCAGTAATGACATTGCTAGGTAAAATTCTTCATTTGATGAAGAACTACTATACTGTTTTCCACATTGGCTGTACCCTTTTACATTTCCAGAAACAGTGTACATGGGTTATAGTATCTCCACATCCTTACAAATCCTTATTAATTTTTAAAATTCTGGCCATGTTGGTGGGTACAAAGTGAAACCTCATGGCAATTTTTGTTTGCCTTTTCACAGGGATGAGGGATTTGAGCACTTTTCCCTATGTTTCCTGGCCACTTGTGCACCTTCTTTGGAGAAGTCTCTTCAAGTCCTCTGCCTGTGTCTGATTTGGTAGCTTTATTTTTTTGCATAGTTTACTTGGCTCTGTTTTGTATCCAAGTATCTGAAAAACACCTTCATCCAGTGATGTCTCTGTCAGTGTCTTGGCCCTGGCTTCTGATGTGGAGGAGGAGGGTTCATCTTATGTCCTCAGTGGGTATCAGACCATTGTGACTGCTGAGAGTCTGTGGACATTCTTGGGATACATAAATTCTCAGGCCATAGGAGTATAAATGTCCCAGAAAAAAGGGTATCAGACCAATTGCAGGAAAGGCTGATGGCTGGGCATCTTCCCGTGAAGCACAGAGAAGGAGGAATGGATCAGGGGCCAGGGACCTGATTCCACCCAGCAGCATGAACTTGTCATCATGGGCTGCTCTCTCTCCCTCAACCTCTGTCCAGACCCTAACTGTGACTATGTAGACCAGTGTAAGTTAAGTATTGTAATAACAGCTGTCTGATGTCCCCAGAGGTATATTCATGGGATGGCAGTGCTCACAGGTAGTAGCTTCTTTTTTTGTATCCTGGCTCTGGAGGCCAGCATGGGGTAGGAAGCCTTTGTGGGTCCAGACAATTATGATTTCATGGGGGGGATGGGTGGGAGTAATGGCCTCCATTGATAGGAGGTACATGTCTGGACTGGGACTCTCAGGAAAAAGATCTCATCCACATTCATTTTGGTAGACACAACTAGAAAAGCCAAGAGCTCACACCAGTCACAACACTACAATGAACATCTAGGCTTGGACATATTCTTCCCTGCATCTCTATTTTTCATGTCATACTCAAAGTTTGGGATCTGAGTTCATGTCTGGTCCTATTTTCATGGTCCAAGGAGGATATACTTTCAGTCTTAATTCTCTTGTCAATCACTTGGGAACACCTATCACAAAGCCCACCCTGGTTTCTACCCTGCCCACCCGCATTCCTCTTGGTCTCTGGGCACTTGGTTCATTACATGAATAGTTCCACACAGGCCTCACCTGACTCAGACAGAGTAGAATCAGAATTTGAGAAGAAGAGGCTGTGCCATCAATGCAATCATCTCATTCTGCATATGGGGGAACTCAGGCCTAGAGGTAGGTGTGCAGGTGTGTGTTGACATATTCAGTGGGCATATTCTACCAAGAATGTGACACCATGGCCCCAAATGTCCCTTTCTTAGTACAGTGAGTTTAATACAGAGGAGTTTTCATACTGGGGGTGGTGGATGCTTAACTTGGGTAAGAGGTGACTCCAGGCCAGGAATTACCCCCAATCTCTCTTCTATCTAGCTGCTTTTCTCACTAATTTCCATCCTTCTCTCTGAGGGTCCAGTAAAACAGGCATCTGGGGAGAAACTGTACTCCATACCAGGTCACCTGCGCTCATTCATGGAGGTTTCCAGTCTGGAAGGATGATGTGGCAGAGCATTGAGAACTGTGCCGTATGTGAAGCCCAATCAGATGGGCCATAGTTCTCTGTGTGAGAAGCCCTAGGTGTGTCAAAAGCCTTATAGTTCATTATGGGAACCTATGGCACTGACTATGTGCTAGAATAGCCACTTTCTCCTTCCTGTTTTCTGGTCCTATGTGTCCCGTTCTGTCCAAGACACTGGTGTCTACAGTGTCTTGGACTTCTCACTGAGGACTGCAGCATTTTGGGAAGAAGGAATTCAAGTCTGAGACCAGGTCTGCATCTATATTGTGAGAGGCCCTCAGGAAGCCTTGTGTCACTCTCCTTAGGGTTTGTGTTGATACTCAGCATGATCACTTCCACTATCTTCAGCTGCCCTGGGTCTTTCTCAGATAGGACAGCCATGTTGGCTCTGCAGGACGATACTTAACAATGCAGGCCCTACTGAACAGGCTTACCCAGACTGCCTGCATATCATCACCAGGAAAACAGAAGGGAAGGCAAAAATCATTTCCATAGTTGACTCCTGATAATTCTACCAGGGTCTGAGGACATCACAGAGTCACTAGCCTCTAGACCTAACATGGTCAATCCAGGAATATAGCTATCTACGCACTGGTTCTTGGAGGGCAACTGGCCTGTGTATGAGCGGGGATGGTAAGAGGTCAGTAACCATGGATATGTGTGTCTTTTTTGCCTTTCTGGCCTGGACGCTGCCAGAACAGCCTCTCCTTTTGTAATCAAGATCCATTTTATATCATTTTACTCTTTGTTGTTTCTTTCTGTAGGGCATACATTGGGAGCATGGGAGGATTGTTAAGAGAGGGAAAGAGACTTGGGATACTTTTGAGATGCTTGAGTGTGTACTAGGGCCAAGAGCACTACATGTTGTCCCACCTCAGCATCATGAATATTCTACAAATACAGAGAGGCCCTGAATACCTCAGTCCCACAGGCTCACACATCAGCATTTGGCCAGCCAAACTGAGATTTCTTTTGACTCAGGGCCAGAGTATAAGGGGGAAGCATTCCCCACCATTCTCACCTTGCACCAGAGAGGACACCACTGGTGAGGCCAGAGCAGCTCCTTGAGCTATCTAGCCTAGGCTCCCTCACCATTGAATTTGGATTAGTGAGAGTAGCTTCAGAGGATTCGGATAGTCAAGGAGAATGAACAGAACCACAGTGTGAACAGTGTTGCGTGTATAGGGACTGTGTTGTCATCAGACAAATGCCTTGATAGCCAAGGGGACAAAGGGTAGTACTGGGGCAGAGGCTTTCCTGGGATAGAAAGCAGGGAAGGCTTTGTGCAGGTAAAGAGGACAAGGAGACTGGGCACCTAATGTTACTGGTAGAAATTGGAATCTGGTCCATGTTCTAAGGAGTTGAAGAATAAACACCAAAAACACTGAGATACGCAATCAAGCAAAAAATTATTAAAGAGGAGTTTAAGGATTCGAAGTATAAAAAGCTCCCAGTGGAGAATATGGAAGGAGTATAAGTGCCACCAGGGTTTCTTGACATTCCTTCTTTTAAAGGCACATGAGGGGAAATTGATTGACCCCCATGCAACCTGTCCTTGAGATTTTGTTGGTACTATTGTTCTTCTGGTACTGGAAATTGAACCCAGAGGAACTTAATCATTGAGACACATCTCCAGCCTTTTTATATTTTATTTTAGAGACAGAGTCATCATAAGTTGCTTAGCATCTTACTAAGCTTCTGAGGCTGGCTTTGAACTTGTGGTCCTCCTGCCTCAGCCTCTCAAGACACTGGCAATCACAGGCATAGGCCACCACACCTGGTCCTGTCCTAGAGGTTTTAATTGCATGTGCATGTTCAGGCTGAAATAAAAAGATGTCTTTTATATAAAAATAGACTGTCCATTTAGGAAAAAAATGTTTTTTTGATTGACTAGAGCACACCAAATAATGGAGCATAACTCTAAGAGTGAACCTAACATCATCCTCCTCACCCACCCTCACCATTCTCCTAACTATGTCTGCCTAATTTATCTACCTCACTCTAATCCCTGAGCAAAGCTGGGCAGAGCACCTTCCATGACTGATGCTATAGATTTAAACTGCATGGAAATGTGGAAATACATCTGGGACATCCCCGAGCAACCCTGAGCCCCTGCATAGATGGGGGCTGCACAAACAGGGCTGAAGCTCTGATACTGTTGAACCTGCAGCACAAAGACCATCAAGGATGCCTGCATGGATGCAGAGAAGACACTAGGGGTTTGGGGAAGCCGAGCTAGATGCTGAGTAGAGGGTCTAGTGCTTGCCTATGGGGCTCCTAGGTTGTGACCGTGACCTATATGAAGAGGAGTCACAGAAAAGGATGGGCTCCAGGACTACCATGGTCTTGTGAGTTACCAGCAGACAAGGTGGGAATCCCAGCAGAACACCGAATGCCCAGATATTTACCTGTCCTTTTTGGCAGATTTTCAAAAACAGTATTTGCAAATCATATAGCTTTTAAGAGCTAACACTCAGAACATGTAAAAGGCCTCTATAGCTCAACTATGATCAAGTCCAGTTCAAAAATGAGGAACAACCTAGCATATACATGTTTCCAAGAAAAGATGCACAAATAGTCAACAAGTACAGGACATCCTGGGGGATTCTTAATCTTGCAGGTCACACCTGTGAAACCATATCACGTATTTCATCCCCTTCACTCAACATGCTGGAGATCCAAATTAGATGTCAGTATACACGCTGGCATTTCCAGGCCTACCAACACACCTTGGGTCTGATGGAACTTGTCTGGCCTGGGTTTTGTTGACCTGAGGTATTGTTAGAGCAGGCTTTTGCTTTTAGGCTTCTTAAACATGTGGGAGAGTGCACAGGTGCCTTGCATCAAGTTAATCCTCAGGCTGGCCAGCTACTGAGGCTTCTCTACTCCTACCTGGAAATGGCCACATGAGGTTTGTTCTTGAGCATGTAGCAAGGTCTTGAGCAAGGTCTAGGGACCTTGCCTAGGCCAGGATACCCCCAGTGCTCCACAGTAAAGTTTGATCCTAGCTGGGCTGACCCTTCAGGATAGTGTTTTCTGAACTCAGAATTTTCACACTGACTTCTGTGCAATGTGAGACCTCAGAATCAGCTGATGATGGACTCAAGGTGTGGGACAGGAACTGTGCAATTAATTAATGAACAAACAAATACCAGGCCACCTTTTGTGGTCACAAGTTGGGTTATTACCCTGATGGAAAGATATGTAAACCTAAGCTGACTGCCCAGGTCATTTGATCTTTTTTAGACTCTTTCTGCCAAAAAGTTCTGTGTTTGGGCTTGCCATTAGGCACAGGCATCCAGCACTTAGTGAAGGGCTTCTCATGGCATATTCAAGTATGGTTGCCAGCAGTCCACCAGACTGGAAGGTTAGCCCTGTTATGGCATAGTGTGTATATAAATCAGAATGTATGTGTATTTCTTCAAATTAATTTTGTGATAAACCCCTAAAATTGTATTTTAGGGTTTATATGGGTATATAATAATATATTGTTATATTCACTAATATATCAATGGATTTTTATATAAATAAATTTGTTATAAAGATCAGACTGCTTCTGTTTATGTATATAATATTATGAACATTTGTTTCCTAAATGGACAAAGACTCCATTTTTATATAAAAGACATCTTTGTATTTCAGCCTGAGCATTTTTGCCATTTATGGCCTCATTCACCTCTGATCAATAAACCTATATTAATAAGCAAACATATTTGACATATTTGCTTGACAAATGTCCAGATTCCCCAGGATTTCTATTCCGAAGCCCATGACTGGCCTGAGGCATGGACTATGCTGACGTTTGCCTGTGCATGAGCAGATCTGCACCCAAACCACACTAAGTCTGCAGCTACATCCTCAGCCAACAAACTGAGATTCTGAAGTGGGTACAAAGTTTGTTTATTTTTATCTGGCTCTGTGGATTTTTTATCAGAAAAATCAGAAACAGGCACAACTGCAACAGCAACAAGCCTCATTGGGTACTCTTGTTTGAGCAGAAGAAAGACACAGCATTGACCGAGGAAGTATCAAACTGGTTTTTTGAACAAAGGAAGAAAATTTTATTCCTGTGAAAGGAGTGTTTGCAAGGGGGTGGGGACAAGGTTTAAGAATGTTAATTGGTTTTACAGTAATTCAAAGATGTATTTTTCTTTTCCTGGATGAGGACTTTGACTTTGTGAAAGGACTACTTAGCTGGTCACCCTGGACTGAATATTACATCTCATGTCAATGCCTCATCCTAATATAAACATCTGTCTTGTGGTAAGGCTGAGTTGTTATAGCTGTTAAGAGACAGGTGGGAAGAGAAAGAAAACAAATCATACCAATTAGCAAGTTAAGGTCTCTAGGAATTTGCTGTTTCTGTGATTCCTCAATTGTTTTATCCTCATCATGACTTTTGAAGAGTAAACAAAGAATAACATTGTTGAGGTCAATAAGACAAGAGTGAGTGAATAAGCACTGCACATTAAGGCTTAGCCTTTGTTCTTCTGGTGGTTTCTCACTGTATCACATCTACTGAAATAGGCTAGGCAACCAGATTTTCTCTGAGTTGATGAAATTGTTCAATCATATTGTTGGATAATGAGAGAGTTTATTGAAGCAGCTCTTAGGTTTCTTAAAAATTTGGGTGAGTCCAAAGGTGCCTGACTATACTGATGCCTTGCATTGATGTAATCTTCCCTTATGTCTGGCTTCATGAAAGGTTTGGTTCATAAGCAACTACTAGGGAGTTTTAAATTAAAGAAACAAGACTCTCATTACCTTTAGTACCAGCTCCAAGACGGCTTCTCCTAGCTCCCGTCTGCAGCCCCTAACGAGATGGCCAGGTTTAGAGAGAGACAGAGAGAGAGAGAGAGAGAGAGAGAGAGAGAGAGAGAGAGAGAGAGAGAGAGAGAGAGAGAGAGAGATGCCAGGGAATGGGCTTTTATTGGGGAACAAAAACTTCTGGGGAAAATCCCATCCAATGAAGGTTAAGTGGGGTAGCATCCCAAGGTCAGGGGCAAGTGGCCAGGCATGCCTCTGCACGGATACACCCTAAAACCTGGAAAAGGGTGAGGAAGGCTCTAACAAAGCTGTGTCTAAGTGTCTCTCATCCAGCCAGGGAGGTAACTCAAATCATGTGTGAGGATGGCCTCCCACATATGCCCCCTTTTTTCTTTTAAAAAGCAGGCGATGATTTACTCTCTTGAGTCTCTGCACTGTCGCTCTGAAGTCTCACCATCCTATAATTACAACACAAAAAAGAATTAACAGCAAAGAGATCAATCCAATAATGTACCAGGCTGAGTGTTTAAGAATATTTCAGGGTTAAATTCATTTAATTCCTTCAATATTTGGTTAGCCAAAGAAGAAGGATCCAAAAAATCAGCTCTATTTTTTTGAATATCTTGGTTATAGTGATGGAGTTCTAAAAGATCCAAGCTATTATTATTATTTTGCCAATACCCAACAAATGGTTCTTAATCTTCTCCCAATCCCAGAGAGAAGCATTGTACTTGGCAGCTGTAACACACACATATTTATAACTTGTGTGCCATTTAAGTCTTTCCTTAAAGTTTAAAGCCAAAATTATAATTACTGTTATATTTATAACAGTCACCTCTAAGGCATTTAACTTGGTCTCAATTCTTTCATCAATACTTACTTGATTGCGCAGAGCCTTGGAAGAATTTCGGGCTAAATTATTAAGAAATTTTACATGTTGAATATTTTGAGATAAAGTTATTGAGGCTGTTACAGTGGATGCAATGAAAGAAACCAAGGCCAAAACTCCCACAATTATAATTCCAATGGCGCACCTAGGTCTCACTAGTTGGGTATGAATTTGCTGTATGACTTAGAAACAAGCATCAGCATACTGTGGCTCTGAAATATTATCAGGCAATAAAACAAAAGAAGGCTGATGAAGTACTAGCACTCCTTTTCCTCTATTATATCTAGTAACACAAATGGTTAGGTTACATTTGTTACATGTTACAACATATCTGTCATCTACCCATTTAACTTTTACATTTCCATTGATTAAAATGGAAGGAGATTGAAGACAGGCTCATAAACCATAACAAAATCTCTCCTTACAGCTCTTGCCAACAAATTTTGCTAAAGGCTTATCTGTAAAATGTAAGAATTCTGAGGCAGCAATTAAGTGCCAAATATCTTTTTGAATACCACCCTCACTGTAAGTCAAAATATTACTACACATTCTGAAGATATCATAGCAGAATTTTTTCATAATTGTCTCTTAACAATTTTTGGAGACCAATCTAAAATATACCCACTATCTTGAGACACCTTATGTTGTACTGGAAAAGAATTTATACAATCTATCCATCTAGGAAAGGTGCCAATCTCAATTATAGAACTCTTTGGACATTGAGGTATTCATGAAAATTTTGCAGAAATGACTGGTTTGTTATGGGAAAGTCCCATTTTAATCACTCATCTAGTATAAGGTTTTAAGTCTCCATAAATAGTATGATTAGTCAGTCTAGGTCTCCCAATCACTGTCTTTTCCTCAAGATACTCTCAGATAGCCAGCATGTTTATCGAGGGACCAACACAAAGGTAATTGGGCACTGTAGCCAGAATAATTAAATCTAGTCACATGATTGGGAGTAATATGAGTATCTGTAAATCCTCCCATCATGAATGAGTTATTAGTAAACACTGGAATAGATTCTCCAGTCCACACAGCTGTATGTACCAGGTGTGGATCTGGGAAATACATCCAGTAAGTGTCTGCTTGACTCCTTTTTACCTGAAAGCCAAGCAGGGCAATTGTTGGGACCTCTGCTGACCATGGATGTGCAATCGCTGGGGAAAAAGAAATCCCCAGTCTTGTGATTCTGGTTTTGTGATTCTCCATGTACCTGACAGTTAGAGCTTGGGAAATGGCTTCCATATACGTGCCTGAACGGCCCCAAGATATGGTTTCCGCAAACACAAAAAATAACTCCCCAGCAACGGGGCACACATATCTAATGGGGTATTGTTTCTGTAACTAGGGTAACGGGGCTCTGTTTCTATAACTGGGGTGCCTAGGCTTCCCCAATCTGGGGGACTCTCCGATCTCTGATTGGCCCCTGCCTTTGCCCCCACCTCCCTTCTCCTGTCTCTATATAAGTCCTCTCCCTCCACAATAAACTGCCAGGCAGGGTGGCAGGCCCGGCCACACACTCACCCTCTCACTCAGCCTGGAGACACTCACTAGCTGGTCTAGTGATTCTCAACCTCTGTCGGAGGGAGGTCCGACAGCTGGTGCCCTGTGTGAGGAAGGGAACTTCGCAATGGAGCAACTTTGCAATCGGGCAACGGGTGAGTGTACCCCCACCAAAAATGGGGCAGGCTTCTTCAAAAAACGATCCGATCCCTCCCTTCATTCCCTCAAGAGTCCTCCTTAAGAGTAGAGGTCTCATAATTTCTGACACTCAGGCATGCAAGACCTGGGAGACTCTAATTAAAGCCACTCCCTGGTTACCAGAGAATAATTTATTTGTCTGGGATACCTGGGACAGAGTTGAACAACTGATCCAAAAAGCCCAGGTTAATCAGGGTAAAATTCCTCCTCTTGGAGTTTATCCAATCCTGTCTGCTCTCAAGGGTTGTTTCCCCCCACGGCCCATTAGGCCACGTCCTGAACCAGAGGCAAAGAGCCCAAAACTAGGGGAGGCACCCGGAACAACATCTCCTCCCCTTGAGGGACCTAACTGTACACTTTTAGCTGGAGCCAGTCCAGAAAGGAAACAGGAAAATAAAGAGCACAAAGGGAGCCAAAACACAGGCCCCCTAAACCCCCTTGATGCTGCTCCATGGCCCCCTAGACAGAAAAATCCTCTTTAAGGAAACAATAAGAGAGGTAAATAGGGAGCCTACATCATGGGAACAAATCTTTACTCCTCACACTTCAGATAGAGCCCTAATATCCAGAATATATAAAGAACTCAGAAAATTAGACAATAGATAACAAATAACCCCATCAACAAATGGGTCAAGGACTTGAACAGACACTTCTCAGAGGAGGACATACAATCAATCAACAAGTACATGAAAAAATGTTCACCATCTCTAGCAGTCAGAGAAATGCAAATCAAAACCACCCTAAGATACCATCTCACTCCAGTAAGATTGGCAGCCATTACAAAGTCAAACAACAATAAGTGCTGGCGAGGATGTGGGGAAAAGGGTACACTTGTACATTGTTGGTGGGACTGCAAATTGGTGCAGCCAATTTGGAAAGCAGTTTGGAGATTCCTGGGAAAGCTGGGAATGGAACCACCATTTGACCCAGCTATCCCCCTTCTCAGTCTATTCTCTAAAGACCTAAAAAGAGCATGCTACAGGGACACTGCTACATCGATGTTCATAGCAGCACAATTCACAATAGCAAGACTGTGGAACCAACCTAGATGCCCTTCAATAGACGAATGAATAAAAAAATGTGGCATTTATACACAATGGAGTATTACTCTGCATTAAGAAATGACAAAATCATAGAATTTGGAGGGAAATGGATGGCATTAGAGCAGATTATGCTAAGCGAAGCTAGCCAAGCCCTAAAAAACAAATGCCAAATGTCTTCTTTGATATAAGGAGAGTAACTAAGAACAGACTAGGGAAGAAGAGCATGAGAAGAAGACCATCATTAAACAAGGAGGAGAGGTGGGAGGGAAAGGGAGAGAGAAGGGAAATTGCATGGAAATGGAAGGAGACCCTCAGGGTTATACAAAATTACATACAAGAGGAAGTGAGGGGAAAGGGAAAAATAATACAAGGGGGAGGAATGAATTACAGTAGTGGGGGGAGAGAGAGAAGAGGGGAGGGGAGGGGAGGGGGGATAGTAGAGGATAGGAAAGGCAGCAGAATACAACAGACATGAGTATATCAACATGTAAATCAATGGAAGTGTAACTGATGTGATTCTGCAAGCTGTATACGGGGTAAAATGGGAGTTCATAACCCACTTGAATCAAAATGTGAAATATGATATATCAAGAACTATGTAATGTTTTGAACAACCAACAATAAAAAAATAATAAAAAAATGAAAAAAAAATCCTCTTTATCCTCCATTGCCTAGTTCTGAGTTTTCTCACAATCCCTTCAAGTCATCCACCCGTACCCCTGGTGATTTGCATTCCACTCTTCCTCTACTGTACCCTGACTTGGGGAGGGCAGAACCTAATGCACCACCTGGCCTAGAGCCATATCAATTATTTCCTATTAATATTAATCCAGGTGGTAATCACCCTGCAGCCTGGTATCCCTGGGACCCAGGGGATCTTAAGGAACTAAAAAATGGGTATTGGAGAGCTTTGGCCCAAGTGGTTCTTTCTGCCCCGACAATAGCCAACTCCATGTTGTTTGCGTCACCATGGTAACCATGCAGTGCCTGGCCTGAAGAGCAGGCTTCCTGGTCCCACTTCCCACACTTTTGCGTGTTTCCAATTGATTCTTCCACGGTCACTCAGACAGGACTTCCAGTCCCGCCTTCCAGCCACTAACCTCTTTTGGCTTCCTCTTTCAGATTGCTACTAGAGCTACCCAGAGCCTGAATTTTTAAAAAATGCCTACCTGTAAATGCTAACGAAAAGACCTTTTTCAAACAAAATTTAATTCCACAGGTTTCTATGTTACAGTGCTAAATTTAAGTTAGTTCTAAGTTAAATAACCTAACTTTTCTTATAGTTGTGTTACTAAATAATCTATTAATAAGAGATATCTAACATGCTTGTTTGTATTTGCTCGCCACAGGAACAAAGTCAGCAATGTTCCTGTGATGACCAAAAATATTCTTATTCTAGTTTCCTGACTATAAAAAATAAATATGTATACACAAGGATTTTATTTCAGTTACATCAAGTGACGTCACATAAAAGAGTGCACTCCTAGGTAAAAAATAAGTTAAAATGGATCAAAACATTTTTTTTTAAAAACCACGTGGTTACATAAAGTTAATACAATTATAAGTTATGTCCTTATTATTAATATATATTTTTCTAGGTATTCAGATAACCTATATTTGTTAATCTATAAAATAATTGACACATGTTTGTTTAGTTAATATATATATTTGCCTAATTGTTTTTCTTCAACAGGAAACTCATAATTTATATGTTTTATATGTACATTTATCAGATACTCTGCCTTTTCAGTTACAGATATTTGAGATAAATATATTTACTACAAATTTGCTTTTAAGTAAAAATACAATCTTCAAGTAGTTTCTAATTCTCAAAATTATTGTTCAAACTCATAAGATGATAAACAAATATATCAAAGTACAATAATTTGTTTATAGATTCTAAGGTTTTCAAAAACTGTTCCAAACTATAACTAGAAAAAAATCCTAAAAGAAAAAGATGCTTCAACAAAGAAAAAACACACTTTGGATCCAAAAAAAAGAAGAAAGAAATCATCTTTGGGTAAAACAAGGTCTTTATATTCTAAATTTTAATGATAAAAATATTTTCCTAAATAAAAAGATTTTTATATTATTATCTAAACAGATGATATAAAAAGTTAGAACAATAAAAATTTATATATACTAGACTGACTAAAAATTTTAACTGATTAATTCAAAGATATTTCAAGCTATTTTCCTAATTTAACTATACTGATGTGAGCTAAGATTTTGTCCCTATTGACATAAACACCTATTAAAATGTAAGTTTAGATACACTAGACAAATATTTTAAAATTTTTTCTTAAATTGTAAACTAAACATAACTTAATGAATTATCAAAAAAAAATTTAAACCAGTCATCATGCCCCTTCTTGCAGGTTTCCCCACTCCAAACCAACTGGGTAAATCCCTGGAGTCTAAGACCCAATAATCTCTGACAAACTGATGTCACACATTTTCCCTCCTTTGGAAAACTAAAGTATATCTTCCTAACAGTGGACACTTTCTCTCATGCATGTTGGGCTACTGCCCATGCAGGAAAAAAGTTAAACATGCCATAAGTTATTTCTTACAATGTTTTACAACTCTTGGCCTTCCTGATCAAGTAAAAACTGATAATGGTCCATGCTTCCTTAGAAAAACCTTCAAGGAGTTCCTTCAACAATGACACATTGCCCACATCACTGGAATCCCTCATAATCCTCAGGGACAAGCAATCGTGGAAAGACATAATCATCTTCTAAAGTCTCAACTAATAAAACAAAAAGGGGAAACACTCCCCCCCCCCATGATCAGCTGAAGATGGCCCTGTTTACTCTCAATATTTTAAATTTGGCCAAAGGTGAACATTTCTCACCTTTCCAAAAACATTGGACAACAACTGTCCCATATTGAATGATCCAAGTCCGATGGAGGGATCCCCTTACAGGGGAATGGAGGGGCCCAGATCCCCTTATTACAGCTGGATGAGGATGGCTGTGTTTTTCCCACTACTGAACAAAAGCCTATTTGGGTCCCTGCAAGGGACCTCAAATATTGTCCCCCTGTAACAGGGGACCCCAATGAGACTAATGAAAACCCAGAAGGCCCTTTGCTTTCTGAGGATATTCTTCTCTCTTCTCTTTTTCAGGACCCAAGATGAATTAATTTTAATTTTTAATTTTTCAGGACCCAAGATGAATTAATATTAATTTTGCTGCTCCTGAGAAGTGCTCTGATGATCAACGCTGGATTTGGTGATCCACATCAAGCTAAAGCCCTTTTACAAAGCATCCAGGGCAACCCCTGTACAGCTTGTGGTATCCTACCATCTGTTCCTTCCTCTAATTGCTACGCTACTCTTAAGACATTTTCAAATGGAAGAATAGCAGTTACCCTCATACAGGAAAAACAGGCAGGATGTCCCCTAGAGGCCTTATCCAATGTTTGCTGTCAGGCCCCAAAGGTTACCTCTGTTACTCCAGCTACAAAGGATCCCACAAATTGCCCACAGGATTGCTCACCCTCAGGGGTCTTCAAGGCCTATACCTATGTCTCTGCCTCTTGCTATGATCAGGCAAGCTTATGCCAACAAAACTCAACCAGATCCTGGTCAGGCTGACCAAACTCCAACACAAGAAACATTCCATGTCCCTGGCTACAGACTCCCCTTCCAAGACCTATTGCTGGACTTTCCAAACGCACATAGGAATGTCAGATGGCAGTGGGGTACAAGACCTAGCCCGAGATTACATGGTAAAGAAAACTATGGAAAAAAATAATTGAACTCCAGGGTCCCCCCGTTTACCATCCTCTAGTTCTCCCAGCAATTCAGGGAGAGTTACTTCTTGACCCTGAAACACAATCTATCTTACAAGCCATCCTCTCACTGCTTAACGCAAAAAATCCCAATTTAGCAGAGGATTGCTGGCTTTGTTTAAAACCAGGTCCATTACAGGCCAGTGCTATTCTTATTAACTCCTCACAAACTGAGACCTATTGCCTATTCCTGCCCCCGAGGTCTGGAGTCTATTTGTCTCCTTTTCCTCCTCCGGTCACATGTTTTAGATCTGATCCTTTTCCTGATAATTCCAGTAACATAGATGTTGGCCAGATACATTACTCCTTCTGCCAACACAATAATACCATCAATGGTACCCAACTATGCCCTCCTAATGGTACCATTTTCATGTGTGGTGGAGAAGCTCTAAGCTTTCTCCCACAAAGTTGGACTGGACTCTGCGCTCTTGCCATCGTGTTGCCTGACATTACAATTGTTCCTAATAATCAGAGCCTTCCTGTCCCTACATTAGAACACATTGGGGGGGAAAACTAAGAGAGCTATCCAAGCTTTTCTGCTGATCTTGAGCCTCAGAGTAATCACTGGGGCTGGAACTGGCATAAAAGGGCTAGGGACCTCTTTCCACTTTTATAAGATTTTATCCCAACAACTGATTGATGACTTACAAGCTGTAGCAAGTACTATCTTGGACCTCCAAGCACAATTAGACTCCCTAGCCGCAGTGGTTTTACAAAATCACAGGGGACTTGACCTCTTAACAGCCGAGAAGGGAGGATTATGTCTTTCCTTACAGGAAGAATGCTGCTTTTATGCCAACCAATCGGGAATAGTCCCAGATAAAGTAAAACGGCTACAAGAAGACCTCGAGAAAAGAATTATTAGCCAACTTCCTCTGGACGGGGCTACATGGGTGGTTGCCCTACCTCTTACCTTTCCTTGGGCCCATTCTCTTGCTGTTACTACTTTTTACCTTTGGACCCTGCATTGCTAATAAGGCCATTCAATTTATTCAAAGTAGGACAGAATCAATTCAACTCATGACTGTTCAGGTACAATACCAGAGACTCACACAAAAAGAACACCCATAGCCTTCTAGGGGTCCAGCAAGTCCCTCCCCTCAATTATCTCCTGAGGCCAAGGACGGGTAAGGACCATATGTGGTATTGGACAACCTAACAGGCCAAAGGAAGTTTTCTAGTTGCCAGGTGAGCTGTAAGGTACTCAGTAACGGGTAAGATCTGATTGCAGTGGTACCAACCTAAGACAGGAGGTTGCCGCCTGAAGGGCAGCTTATCCGATGACAGGTAAGGACCATGTGCAGTATCGGACAACCTAAGACACGGGCCTTACCCACTGGCACTTTAAAACAAATAAAAAAGGGGGAATTTTTGGGATCTCTCCTGACCATGGAAGTGCAATCGATGGGGAAAAAGAAATCCCCAGTCTTGTGATTCTGGTTTTGTGATTCTCCATGTACATGACAGTTAGAGCTTGAGAAATGGCTTCCATATACGTGCCTGAATGGCCCCAAGATATGGCTTCCGCAAACACAAAGAATAACTCCCCAGCAACGGGGCACACATATCTAATGGGGTGTTGTTTCTGTAACTAGGGTAACGGGGCTCTGTTTCTATAACTGGGGTGCCTAGGCTTCCCCAATCTGGGGGACTCTCCGATCTCTGATTGGCCCCTGCCTTTGCCCCCACCTCCCTTCTCCTGTCTCTATATAAGTCCTCTCCCTCCACAATAAACTGAGTTGCTGCGTCATCTCTGCTGACTCAACTCCCGACTCGGTGTGATTTTGCCAGGCAGGGTGGCGGGCTGGGTCTCGACACTCACCCTCTTTCTCAGCCCGGAGACACTCACTAGCTGGTCTAGTGATTCTCCTCAACCTCTGTCAGAGGGCAGTCCGACAGGCAATCACTGTAGCTACCATCATCAATGGAGTCTTATTCCTTCCTGGGAGTTGAATTATTCACGAAGCTTGTGTTGTCAGCTTCTTCAGATCTTCCCATGAGATCAGCTATTAAGCTGGGTCATGTTGGTTTCTCTTCATTTTTCTTTGCTATCTCTTCCTTTTGAATGGAGGCTTCTCCGGGTTGATTTTCAGTAGCTTGAATCTTGGTTTTATCTCTTCCATGTCTGATTGGGCATTCAGGCACCCAGATAGGATGGAAAACACCTTATAGAAAAATACAAGCATGTCCTCTACCCCACATAATCACTGGATCTGGACCTTTCCATTGACCAGTCTGTAAGTCTTTCCACAAAACTCTGCCTAAAGGGCCTGTTGTTTTCGAAGTCATATGACTCTCAGCTACAGTGACCTTCTGGGTCACAATTTAAAAAAAATAAAACAAACAAGGTATGGTTGAGGCTATTTTGGGGAATCATAAACCTATTCCCCCCTTTTAATTTTTGTAATTGCAGCTTAATAGATAAATGAGCTCATTCCACAATGGATTGACTTTGGGGGTTATAAGGAATTCCTGTTTTATGTTCAATTTGAAACTCTTGGCAAAATTGTTGGAAAGAAGAGCTTAATAAGCTGGTGCATTATCTGTTTTAATCTGTAAAGGGCATCCTAACACAGCAAAGGCTTCTAGGCAATGAGAAATTACATGTTGAGTATTTTCTTTTTACGTATTGTGGCAAAAATAAATCTGGAATGTGTACCAACTATCACATATACATCTGTTCACAAACAGCTACTAATTTATCAATCTTGTCATTACCTGAAGTTAATGGTCCTGGAAGATTAGTGTGAGCTCATATGTGTCCTATGAAACATGGGTATTTTCTCATCTGCACTGCCTTTTTTAGGTTATGAAATAATTTAAATAGCTCTTGTGATGAGGTATATCCAATAATTGAAGTTTCAATATTTTTGTTAACTCCGACTGCATATAAGCTGTCAGAATAAATATTAATAGGCTCATTTATAAAGCAATTTAAGGCACAAATGAGAGCTTGTAGCTCTGCTCTTTGGGCAGAAGTATATGAGATTTATATTACCTCTGTGTGAACATGGCTATAAAAACCTGCTTTACCTGAGCTTGAACCATCAGTGAACACAAATAGGGCTCCATCTATGGGCTGGGCACGTACAATCTTTGGAAAAATATGCAGTGTTATTAATACAAACTGAATAATTTTATCACGAGGGTAATGACTATCTGACCACAAAAATCAGCAAAAGCTATTTGCCATAAACTAGAAGCTTGAAAAAGCCAGTTATTTTGATGAACAGGAAATGGAATAATTAAATTATCAGGTTCAGATACAATTAATTGTAAAACTCTCATTCTACCTTTAATTACTAATTGAACAATAGAGGCATGAAAAAGAATTAATATCTTTTGGGGAGAGTGGGCTAAATGAATCCACTCAAAAACTTTGCCATATGGCTCCCGTTGGGGTATTCACAGTTGGAAATATTAATAAATATTAATAAATATGCTAGTTCTTTAGGATTAAATCTAGTAAGCTGTGTGTTTTTAATTGCACTTTCAACCTTTTTTAAAGCTGTTCTAGCCTCTATTGTCAGCTGATGTGGAGAGGTTGGAAAAGGATCTCCTTGCAATATCTGAAATAAAGGACTTAAATCAGAAGTAGTTAGTTTTAAGGATGGCCTCAGCCAATTAATATCTCCTAATAATTTTTGAAAATCATTAAGGGTATGTTATTTCTTAACTTTTATCTGAAGATTTTGAGGACAGATTGTACATCCTTGAATTATATGACCTAAATATTGAAGGGGAGGTATCTTTTGTATCTTTTGAGGAGCAATGCACAAACCCATTGCTGTAAGTGAAGCCTCTGAGTAAAAATTTCTGAAAATACTTTTAGATTACCATGATCCAATAATATATGATCCATTAAATGAATAATATATGCATCAGGAAAGTTATCTCTTATAGGAGCTATTGCTTGGCCCATAAACTTTTGACATAATGTTGGACTATTATGCATCCCTTGAGGCAATGCCTTCCAACAATATCTTTTAACAGGTTCTTTAAAATTATTTGCTGGGACACTGAAAGCAAATTTTTCACAATCCTCAGGATGCAACCTTATTGAGAAAAAACAACCTTTTAGATCTATTACCTTTAAGCTATATTTTAAAGGAGTTGCTGTCGGGGAAGGAAGTCTGGGCTGCAATGATCCCATAGGCTGAATTGCATGAAATCCTGTAGTAATCTCCAATTATCTGACTTTTTCTTAATAACAACAATGGTGGTGTTCCGAAGGTCTAAGTGTTGATTCTATATGACCAGCCTGAAGTTGTTCCTCAACTAACATATGAATTATCTTAAATTTTTTCCCTGACATGGGTCACTGAGAATCCATATAGGCTCTTCTGTGAGCCAGGTGATCTTTTCTGCTGTCTTTCGGACTGGGGAGACACTCAGGGACCCTAGTAAAAAATTTTGGTTTTGAGTATTTACTAATCTGTGTTGAGGAGACAGGTTTGTAAGTAGATATTCTCCTTGATATGTTCCCTCATTATCTTCAGGAAGAAGCCCTTGATTAATTTCCTCAAATGATCTCATAGAATTTGGAGTTAATAATAACAATCCTATTTTGCTTAATATATTTCTTCCCCATAGGTTTACTGGTAAGGACTGTAACACTTAAGGTTTAAAAACTCCAGTGTTCCCATCAGGATCCTCCCAATAGAGATAATTTGCACTTTGAGAAGGCTGTGAGATTTGTCCAATTCCCTCTAGGTTCACTGGGGCTATATGTAAGGGCCAATTCTTAGGCCAGAAATGACTGGACAGAAGGGATATGTAGGCCCCTGTGTCCACAACACCTTTAATTTTTTAATAATTAATTTTAGTTTTCAGTAGGGGAGCTCCTGCTGCACTAATTGAGGCCAGTGCACTCTGCCTGGTATTTTGGAAACTGAATTTACTTGTGAGTGTCCATCTGAATTACAGGGTAACAAAATTAATTGAGCAAATGTATTTTTTGGAGTAAGCCTAAGGGCATAATTTGATTTTACAGTAACATTTAATTCTCCTTCAAAATAAGAATCTATTACTCCAGGTATTACCTCCATGGCCCCTTTTAAATTGTTATGTCCCAAAATTAACCCTATACTTTCTCTAGGGAGTGGCCCAAAAATCCCAGTAGGGATTTGTTATGACCCTAATTCAGGATTTAATTCAATTGTCATTGAGGGTCATAAAGAAACTGTGATTTTTCGATCTGGTAATAATGACAGCTACCCATGGTTGGTGGTGATGAAGTTAAATTATGTGACCTTCCTTCTGGTTCCCCTGTTTTTTTTGGCCGGGGAGAGGCCAACCAGAAGTTTTTTGTCTTTCTACCAGGCAGAAGTGATGGCAAGAAGGAGGGCTGATCAGCGCCATCTTGGTCCACCACCTGGTTTTCAAACCTGTAATATCTACTACCAACAACAGAGGGACACCTGGGCTTAAAATTACAAGCAATTCGCAAGAAATGGCTGCTCCTCCCTCAATGAAAACATCTCCTGCAGGGTCTGCATGCCAATTCTTGGGGCTGCAGAGTTTGTTTTAAAGCCGTGTCTGGATCGATATCAGAACCCAAGCGAATAAACTCTGAAACTATGCCCTTTTTTCTATGGGGTCTGAGAATATCCTGAAATATTTATTTGCATTTTCAAATGCCAATTGCTTAACAATAAACTCATAAGCACCCGGATCGACAATGGAAGGGTTTGCAGTTTTGTAAATCTGAACTACAAAATCAGAATAAAACCCATTGGCACCTTGTTTAACTTTAGTTAGAATTAAGCTAGATTGGTCCCTCGAGGCAATCTGTCTCCAGGCATGCTTTGCACAGGCTGTAATCTGATCATACACTGCAAATTCATAATTTAGCTGCCTTTTCAAATCAATAAATTCACCGGTTCCTAAAAACATCCCCAAGGGTATTTGGAGATCTTGCCTTCGATTCCTCTCTACTTGCTCAGAACAGAAATCTATCCCTATGACCTCCAAAGTAGAAAATCCCCCCACACTCAAACAAGCCCTGGTGAGGGAAATCCAGTCACTCAGCTGGAGCAGTTGAGAACATATAGTCTCAAGCAAACTCTGCACCAATGGTGAATTTGGACCATATACCTCGAAAGCATTTTTTAACTCTTTAATAGTTTTTAAAAAATTACCACATGGATGCGAACATGCTGGTCTTGATCATTAACTTGCTGAAAAACTGGGAAAAGCTGAAATTTGCTAGTATTTCCATAGCTTCTTGCACCTTCCTAATTCCCCACTGGAACAGAATAAGAAAAGTCAGTGCTATCTCAGAGTATCTGTTAAAATTTGTCCTTTTAACAGACAATGGCCGAATTCGAATGGCCAGGGCAGGTGCTGTTAAGCACATTCTCTTGAAATTTCCTGGTAAATCGTGGAATTCCTCTGTAGATTCTCCCCTGTCACCAAATTGAATCTGGGCTTGTAAGCCACATGGAGGAGGACTTTCTACCACTCTATAAATCTCTTCCTGATTTTCCTCTCCAGGAGAAGGGCCTTCGATCCCCTCTGGAGGTTTCCTCTCTATGGTTTCCCCTCTCTATGGTCTTCCTTTAGACTACTCTGGTTTGGCTCAGGCAGGGCAACTTTTCTTACTTTCAGTTTTGCCCCCAGGTTTTTGTTTGAATATAATTTGTCTTAATTTTTATTTTTAGCTGGCTTAGTGGAAAGGAGATTTCCTTAGCCTCAGGAAATTTTTCCATTTGAATAGACTTAATGGCTCTCTGAATACCTTTCAATAGTTCTTTGGGGGGCCAGGGACTATGGCCCAAGTAATCAAAAATACAGATGTCTAATGCAGTCCAAACCTTTTGTATATTTTTAAAGATTCCAGGAAATTCATTAGAAAGGCAAATTTTATGTAATTTCCTTCCTAATTTGTCCTATGTATGTAAATTTGGTAAACCTTGGTCACAAAACCAAGGGCAAAATTCACCTACAACCTTTAAGAATTGTAGCAACTGAGTCTTTCTAACTTGCTTTCACTTGTTATTAATTTATTGTCTCTTAAACGTGAAATACTATCAGTACAAATTGAATTCCCCATTATTAGAATTTTTAACGTCCCTTCACTCCAAAAACTGCCTGGTACTTCTGTGACCCTAGAAATGTCACAAATTCCATATTTCTATAGCGGGCTCCCTATCTCAACCTAGTCAATTTACTTATGCCCCACTCCTGGGTGCCACTTCTGCCAGGAGACCAGCACTGGCTTCAGAAAAGAAGGTTCCATTCATAAGTAATTGCTAGGGAGTTTTAAATTAAAGAGACAAGACTCTCATTACCTTTAATACCAGCTCTGAGACTGCTTCTCCTAGCTCCCACCTCCAGCCACCAAATGCAGTGGTGAGGTTTACAGAAGAGACTAGTGAGAGAGAGAGAGAACATGCCAGGGAGTGGGCTTTTATTGGGGAAGAAAAATTTTCGGGGAAAATCCCATTCAATAAAGGTTAAGGGGGACAGCATCCCAAGGTCAGGGGTGAAGATTGGGTCTTCAGGGCAGTGGGCCAGGCACACCTTTGCATGGACAAGCCCTCGGACCTGGAAAAGGGTGGGGAAGGCTCTAACACAGCTGTGTCTAAGTGTCTCTCACACAGCCAGGGAGGTAACTCAAATTATGTGCAAGGATGGCCTCCCACAGTTATGCTACCCAGTTTGGCTTCTCTTCATGCACCTGAAAGTAGCCAGAATGTGTATCAACCAGGGACTAGGGCCCTTGCCCAGGCCAGTGGAGTCCCAAGCCCTCCAAAGTGCAGTTTCATTGTAGCAGGGATGAAGTTCCAATCTGGCATCGTCTCAAGTCACAAATATTCTTGCAGCTTTCAGTAAAAACTGAGCACTCTCATGCTCTGCTCATGTTCAACTTGGTATAGGACTGAACCCCATAATCTCCCTGGCACCCCACATTTCATATAATCTTTTTTGTTGCAAGATGGGTTTTTGCCCTGATAGAAAGAAAGAGAAAGCAAAGCCAGATCCCCAGAGAGAATCCTGCCCCTCAGGCTAATTGTATTAAAAGGCCTGTGTTACAGAGCTATATCAGAGCATTTACCTCCCATAGCTGCCAGTAGTTCTTTAGAATGTGCAATGGCTGTTCATGTGAATGTAGGAGTGTGTGTCCATTGCTTCCCATGAATATTGTCTTATTATACCCACATGTCAAATATTTGTATTTTGATAGAAGTTTTTAATATTATACTTAGATCTGTCCATATATCAATTAATTTTATGTGCAACTTTTTTGTTATAAAGACGTGTTTGTGTCCCTCAAAGTGTTGTGATGATTTTCCCTACCCTTGCTATGATGAAGCACCCCAGACTCCCAAGTAGAATCACATATGTCTCTGAATGTATTTGCATATTTGTGTATATACCTATTAATGTAGTTATGTCTAATTCTAAATATACCCATACGAATATTTTTGCATGAGAACTAATAGGTGAATGCTTATCAGGTTGTTCCATTTGTGGAAAGATCATAAATGTATGATTGATGATCTTAAAGATATTGCCCAGCATGCCAGGGCTCCTGGTTCAAAGTCTTCTGTCTGGACTATGACCTTGTGCCATGCACAGTTCTCACCTTGAGCATATGAGATTTACCTCCCAATAATATCATGTACGTAACATCCTCCTCCCACAGCAGGGTTTTCCCTGAATTAGACACAGAGTCCATCAATCTACTTGAATAGGTGAGTCCACCACTCTTTCTTGGACCATGGATATTATGATGTAGGGCCAGAAGGGCTTTCTAAAGCACTTTAGAAAGTTATTAGGCTTCTCAAAAAATTGGGAGAGTTCAAAGGCTCTTGGTTCACCAGGTACCTTGAATCAACAGCATCTTCAGGTATACAAGACATTTAGGGTACTCTTGATACATCTAGAAGTATCCAGATATGGACTCTTCAGGGATGTAGCAGAATTTATGGCCCTTGCAGGTTAAACAGACAGGACTCAACTTATAGCCAGATACCCTCTAACTCATGCACATTCACACTGCCATCAGTACAACCTGACAGCTCATTTGAAGTTGAACTCAGGTTCTATTTCCTTCTCCACCCACCTTAGACCCACCAATATCAGACTAACTAGAGTGGTCAACTATTGGGTTTCATCTAGATGAAAAGATGTGCAAAACCATGCTGTCTCTCCAGAGACAATGATGCCTGTTGTGCAAGTTCACTGCAAAGGCCCTGCCTTCAGGACTTGCAAACCAAGAAGCCTTTCTTGGGCTCTGCCAAAGAGACTCCCATGTTTTTTCAACCACTGTTTCAGCCTATCATACATTGGAGGGGCCAGTGGCCCCTGACATGAATCGAGGATTATATATATTTTAAATAAATTTCAAAAGCATATTTATATATATATAAAATTCATAAATTATATTGAATTTTTTAAAAATATTCATTTTTAGATGTAAGTGGACACAGAACCTTTATTTTTTATTTTTTAATAATCTGCCAAGGAACAAACCCAGCACCTCATGCATGCTAGGATAGTGCTCTACCACTGAGTCACAACCCCAGCCTATATTAGACTTCTTGTTATGATAAAGCACTCTAGACTTCTGAGTAGAGCTACATATGTACAAGAATGCTTTTCCTCATATGAATGTTATACATATTAATATGCCTGATGTATTCTCATGTATGTTGCATAAATATATCCTTCTATGCATATATATGTAAACACATTTCAGATGGGGCTATTTTTTTGGAGGAAACTGCATTGGTCTCAGCCTAGCACTGAAGCTTCTCCCATGTAGCATTCTTAAAGAATTCTTACTTACATACATTATCAAACACTTCATGCTGTACAATATGGTCAACATTTCCATTCACTTATAAAACTGGCTCTCAACTTATACATCAGCATTGTTAAAACATCTCTTTTCATGGATTGAAAATTGGATAGGCAAGGAGAGAATGTCCTGATGCCCACTACTTCCTTGTGCATGGAGATGTGCTGAGGGGGCCTTGAATAACTGAACAGCTCCAGATGTTCTCCTGTGCCTAGTTGCATGTGACATAAAGGGCCAAAAGGGTCTTTGTCACAACCCCATCTGTACCTTCTTTCTGAGCTTGCCCAATTTGAAGGATTTAGAGCTGAGAAAAGGCTTGAACTCATAACTTAAAGTAACAACTCCAAAGATGAATTCTACTGGGGCAGTGGTGGAGACAGGGATCATCTAGCAGGTCCTCTGAATGTTTTTCAGCAAGAAGTAACAATGTCTGCAGGTGTAGTATAAAATGATCAGATTAGGGGTGGGTTTGATAGCAACAAAAAGTAGGATATTGCTTCCTCAGGGTTTTGCAAATTCAGTGGACTGTTTGAATAATGTAAAAATATTAGTTTTTGCCTTAAAGTCATCAGTAAAATACAGTAGAGATTAGTTCCATAAATATTTTCCATGTCACCCAGTTCCAAAATTTTAAGATTGATGAGAAGTGTGATATGGCATGTGTCATTGCCATTCAAGAACAATGTTGTAGAATTGAGCCAGGATGGTGACAACATATGATCCTATTCCAGAGACCCTGTATAGAGCCATGATGACAGAGAACTAAAGCCACCTCACCTTAGTGGGTGAGAGTCCTTCCCATGTAATTTCCTGAAGAGTACATTTGTTTTGTTACTTTTTAAAAGAAATCACCAAAATCCAGGTGTAATTAATAGAAATTAAAATTCAGCAAGTTATGGGGTATAATTCAATGAATTTTGAAAATATATTTCTATGTACACTATGGTCAATTACCACCACCAAATTCAGATACTGAAACACAGAGTATTTCTATCACTTGAAAACATTTTCTTGTAGACCTTTGCACTAAATCCTCTCATCCCAACTCTTTGTTAGCAAACACTTTTCTGTTTTCTGTTTCAGTACTTTTGCCACATCTAAAACTTCATATGAATTAAGACATACTTTATGAATTCCAGTTTTTCTTGTTTTTTTACATAGCATAATACTTTTGAATATAATATATATTGATTTATTCTTTTTATTCTTTTTTATCAATGAATAGTGTTACATTGTGTGCTATATATTATCATTTGTTGAGAATTTTTTTGGTCTTTTCCAGTCTGGTGCTATTATATATAATGTACTATAAACCTTTAATTATAGGTCTTTTTGTGGTCATGTTTTCATTTATCTTGTTTAGTAAGACCTAGAAAGATTTTACCATTCTTATGGCAAGTACTATTAACTTATGTTGTGGTTTGAATCTGAGGTATCCTCCCCAAACCTCAAAGACCAGTGCAGGAATG
This sequence comes from Ictidomys tridecemlineatus, assembly GCF_052094955.1. Lineage (NCBI taxonomy): Eukaryota > Metazoa > Chordata > Mammalia > Rodentia > Sciuridae > Ictidomys > Ictidomys tridecemlineatus. Next base: position 57,462,329 of record NC_135489.1, read on the forward strand.
TGTAGAGAAGAAATGATTAGATTATGAGAACTGTGACATAATCAGGGAATTAATCCATTTGCTGGATTAATCATTTGGATGAATTACTGAGTGATAACCATAAGCAAGTGGAATATGGCTGGAGGAAGTAGGCCACTGGGGCATGCTCTTAGTGATTTTATTTTGTTCCTGGCTTCTCAGTCTCTCTTGCTCTGCTTCTTGGTTGCCATAAACTGAATAGCTTTACTCTACCTTCTGCCATGATGTTCTGCCTCATCTTAAGCACAGAGCAATGGATATCTGACCATGGACAGAACCTCTGAAACCATGTTACCAAAGTAAACTATTCTTCCTCCTTGTTGTTCTTGTCAGGCTACAGTGACTAAAAGATGACTATGACATGCAATTTCATGCCTCTTTGAAATAATGTTTTTGGTTGCTCAATATATTTCCTGACATTTTTTATTGTAATAGTTGAGCATTATAATATAGTCAGAAGTTATCCATTGTGTTGTAATTTGTACTTCCCTCATGTCTGATAAGGATAAAGTTTCCTTTGCTGTTTTGGAATCAATTTATTTTATAAAAATGCTCTTCAGATCCTTAGCCCATCTGTTTTCCTGTGTGTTTTCTCTTTGTCTGATACCTCAGTTGAAAGAATTTTTTAAAAAATAAAATCTCAATAAAAGACTTCTTCTAAATATGTGTTGCAATTAATGGAACTTTGGAGTTCTGATTCAGTACACTTCTTGAACCTACCAAAAATAAAAGCAATTTCTTTAAACTAGTTTGGTCCTCCAGCTCAGATTAGCCATTTTTAATACCAAAATGCTTAAAAGTATTCTGATATAAGTTTTGGTTAATTGTTACTGGTATGTTTGGAAATTTATGAAGAACGGGAAAGAAATAAAAACATACATGCCAAAATAGGCCATATTTTTAAAGAGTTATAATCTTCAGACTTGTAATCTAATAATACTAATCACTATAATCTAGTAATACTAATCCCTATAAATTCTGAGTTAGAATGCCAAAAGTCAATCATTCATTTACATGTTGAAAAGCTTATAGTATTCCAATAAAGCAATATGATTTTTTTGAAAGAGCAAGTTATAAAAAATTAACCATAGTTTTTGTCTTAAGATTAAATTAATCATATAATTCACAAAAAGTAAATACATGTTTTGGAAAATTTATTTACCAATCTATGGTTGGCTTTTATATTTGATTAACACTGTATCTTTTGAGGGACAAGAGTTTGACTTTTTGAAAAAGTCAAATTTATCATCTTTATCTTTTTTATTCCATGCTCTCCTCCTTTTAATGTAATTTCCTTTACCAAGACCACTAAGATTTTTCTCTGAATTTTTTCTAGAACCCTTTTATTGATTTATGCTTTGTAGTTAGGACTTTGACCTTTTGTATTAATCTCTATATTGTTTGACGTATGGGCTGTTTAATTTTTTTTTTTGCAGTTAAAGAACTAATATTAACAGCACCATTTGTTTTACCAAGTGTCCTTTCTTTCCTCCATTGAGTTGCCTTTAACACAATTGTTGAACACCATATATTCATGGACTTATTTTTGAATGCTATTCTGTTGTATTTATCTTTATATCTATCTTGATGCAAACAGGACATTATTTTGATTAATCTATGTAGTAATTTTGACATCAGGAAAGTCAAGGCCTCAAAATTTCTTTTTTTTCCTTTTTGCTATTTATGTAATTTATTTAAATGTATTGATATTGTATCCTTTACCTTGGTAATCTTTTTACTTCTACTACATTATAAAGATTCCTTCAAATGTTTTGAGTATTAAATAGTATCATCTTTAAGTTAAAATATTTTGGTGTGTTCTTTTGTAGTCTCTGTGTGTTTTAATTTCTTTTTCTTTCTTTAACTGGCTCAGGCTTAAGATGGAAAAATTAAATTCTTCACCATTTAGGTCATAGGCTGTAAGCAGCTGCTGTTTGTCAAATTGATAATCTTTTTTCCCTCTTCTTTTGTACTATTGAATTTATGTCATTTCTTCCTCAAAATTTATAGTAGAATTCACTACAAAAGCAATTTGTCAGTATTTTTTCCTCAAAGTAACTTCATTGATAATTTATCCCTTTACTTTTTATAACGTAGTGAATTTTAATATATTGGCAGAGTTCTGGAACAATCAACACTACCTAATTTTAGAATATTTTCATCACCCTTCAAAGAAATCCTGTGTGCATTAGCAGGAATTCCCCAATACTGCTCCTATAGTCCTTAACAAACACTATTATACTTGCTCCATAGATTTGCCTATTTTAGAATCCCTGTGAATTGAGCCATATCATCATTAGACTTTTATGTATCAATTCTTTTAATTACTCTTCAGATTCCATTTTTATTGTGATACGTATCAGTACATGAATACAGTACATAAATTCATGGCCAAATAATATTCAGTTATTTGTATATATTATGTTTTGTTTGCCATTTATCAACTGACAGACATTTTGGGTTGCTTCTATTTTGACCATTGTGAATATTGTTACTATGATGAATTTGTGGAAACATTTCAAATCTTCTAGATATATATTTAGAATGGAATTATTGAACAATGTGGTAATTTAAAATTTCTTTTTTATTTGTTGATGGAAACCATACAAGTATACTTTTTATTTTTAAGTTGTGCTTAGGATCTAACTCAGTGCCTCATATGTGTGAAGCAAGCACTCTGCCACTGAGGCACAATCCAAGCCCAATATGATAATTTTTAATGGCTTTTTCTGTTCAACATTTGAGTAACTTCCAAACCCCTTTCCAAAATAGTGGGGCCATTTTCCCACTCCACCAGTAATGAATAAGGGATGGAGTTTTTCCACATTCATGTTTACATTTGTTATTCTCTGACTTTTTAGTTTGGATGTAGTTGTAAATGTTATTTCCTTAATGACTAATGTTGAGCTTCTTTTTGTGTGCTTTGGATATTTGTTTGCATTCCTTGAGAAATGTCTACTCACATCTTATTGAGTTATTGTCTTTTTTGTTTTGACTTTTAAAATTCTTTTTCTAATCTGGTTATAAGTCTCTTATCAGATAAATTATTAAAAATATTATCTGGATTGACATTTCACTTTGCTGATAGTGTTCTTTGAAGCACAGAAGGTTTTTTTTTTTTTAAAAAAATATAATATCCACTTGACCCACTTTTCTTTTGTCATTTGTTTTGAAATATCCAAGAAAACTTTTGTTAACCTGAAGTCATGAAGGTTTATGTCTATATTTGCTTCTACAAATTTTCTAATTGTCTACATGCTCAACATGTCGGTCTGTTACTCATTATGAGTTAACTTTTGTGCAACTTCATTCATTCACATGTGTGAACACATAAGTGTTCCAGCACCATTTATTTGATAAGACTATACTTTCCTCACTAAATTATGACACTTATGTCCAAAATCATTTGTTCACAAATGTAAGCATTTATTTATGGACTCTCAATTGTAACTCATTATTCTATGAACTATACTTAGGCCCATACAACATTATCTTAATTACAATTGTTTTAAGAAGGTTTTAAAATTGGAAACTGTGAGCTCTGCATCCTTGCTCATTTTCAGCTCTTCTGATATGTTAGGCTGGGTTCTCTAGAGGAACAGACACAAAAGGATGTAGGATTATAAATAGGGAATTAATTTGATTGGCTAGCACAACCAGAAGCTGGATAGTCCACAGTGGCCTTCTGCAAGCTGGAGAGCTGAAGAAACCACTAGCTATGCAGTCCAAGATTCTAAAGGATCAGAACTATATGGATCAACCCCAATCTGACACCAGAATCTTCTGGAAACTCCCAGAAGAATGACTGGCAAAATTATCTTTGAAAGAATAAAGGATCAGAATTCTGCAGCAGCAATTAAGAAACTGTTCAAGAAGAATCAAATTTTTATCTGGTGCTGCTTCCTTGTTCTTCCAACTTTTATTCCACCCAAGTATCCAGTTTAATGGACAGTGAGCCCACACTTAGGTAGGGTCTCTATTTTAGTTCACTATCCCACATGCCAATCATTCCTACATATCCACATTGACATACCCAGAAGCCTCTTAATCTTTGCATCTCTTAATCTAATCAAGTTGACTATTCTAATTAGCCATTACATCTGGCTACCTTGCATTTCCATGTTGATTTTAGGAATAATCCATTAGTTTCTGTAAAATTACAGCAGAAAGCTAGGATTTTGAATTTGGATTGGAAATGAATCCATACATCATTTTGGGGAGGACTGCTGTCTAACATTTTTCAAGCCTTTTGTATCCTTTATTTTGTTTGTTCTATATGAGCCTTTTAACATAGAGAAAAAGAATATTAATGTTAAAGTGTAAAAGTCTACTTGTCTATATTTCTTTGTTAATATGACTTCATCATTTTTAGCTACATCATCAAGTGAAAAAACACATAGAATTGGTACTTTCTTTTTTTTGAGGGGGGGGAGGTGTTGATATTTTTAATATTTATTTTTTGGTTTTCAGTGGACACAACATCTTTATTTCATTTTTATGTGATGCTAAGGATCGAACCCAGCGCTCCACACATGCTAGGCAATGCTTTATTGCTTGAACCACATCCCCAGCCTAGTACATTCTTTTAATGAATTGTCCTATGTTGCATTACATATGTTTTTCTTGCTTTGCAAATCTTTATTTTCCTGAGTGTTATTGTTGATAGTATATGGTCTTATTGTGTATATGACATATTTTTTCATGTTTTATATATAACCTATCTATATCCTTATATTCCTAGTAGATTTTTGAGAAAAAATATAGAGTTGTTTTCCTCTTTTTCTTTTTAATTAAATTTGACAACATTTATGTTTTAATCGAAATGTTTAAGACATTTATATTTCTGGTTGAATTTGCCAAATTTGCCTGCCATACTGCTATTTGCTTTCTATATTTTTAATCTCTTCTTTATTCTGTATTTTTTATTGTCATTCCCATAGCAAAGATCAGTTATTTATTTTGAATGACTCCATTTTAATCTAAATTATTAATTTATTTTAGATATATCTCTTCCTTTTTAAATATAACTTTATTTTATTAATTTATTTTTATGTGATACTGAGGATCGAATCCAAGTCCTTACACATGCGAGGTGAGCACTCTACCACTGAGCAATAACCCCACTCCTCTCTTCATTTTTTAAAAACTGGTTGTTAAATATACATCTCTAGCTTATTACAGTCACATTCTATTTTATCATTTCAACCATGCTGTGAGAATCTTCTAAGAGTATCTTCCCATTGTCCTATATTCCATCCTTTGAACTATTGTTTCCATTTACCCCACTAGTATATTTGATATAATCCTACCAGATAAAATATCATTTACATTTAAAACAATAAACATTTCTACATAGAGAAAAATGTGTTTCATATTTACCTGTTCATCTACAATTCTCATTATATCTTCATACACTTTCAATTGTAGTTGCATATATTTGGTCATAATGAACACTGGCCTTAATGGGCTGAAATGAATCTGAATCTGATGTACCAACATGAGACAATTCCCAGTTTTGTCTATTTGAGTTTAAGAAGAATGTGGATGTGGAACCTCACTGTCACTTGTGTTACACTGATATTCTGACAAGTACTTGCCAAATTCCACATATTCCACAATAATGAATACTAACCACATTGTTTCAAAATGAAGAAGGTGAACTTTGTACTGAAATGGGAAAAAGTTTCTAAATCCTTATCTGTGAGTTATGTGAGTAATTGTCTTCTGGAACCTCTCTCACACTTTACCTTTGACAGTTTCTGGAATTTTTTTTTCCAAATTATGCATTTTGGAGAGGTCCTGCCACTTGTATTTTGCTGGTGCTCCTGTAAACCATTTTCACGTTGCATATATTTGACCATAACGAGCTCTGGTCTTTAAAGTGGTGACATCAAGAATGCAAAATTTGTGCTATAAAATAGGCAATTTTCTATGACAAAGGGACAGTTTCCGAGTTCCTTTGGATGAATTAAGTGAAAGTGCTTCTGTGGAACAGCCCTGCCATTTATTTGTATTGCTCTTGTAATCTGTTTTCAAATTGCTCCTAAGCAATCATTATGAGTAATAGACCCAATCCATCAATATGAAGAATGTGAAGATGGTATTGCAACATGAGAAAATTCTCTAAGCCTCCTTTTTGAATGAAGCTTGAAAATTCCTCTGGAACTTCCCAGCCACCTGAAGTTCACTACTGCTCTTATGTCTAAAATAAAAAATGTGAAATGAAACTGTAGCAATGGACAATCCCCAGTGGCACCTTAGAGAATTAAGTTTGATACTGCCTCATAAACTTTTCTGCTAATCTCATTTTACTCCTGCTCCTACAAGCTGATTTCTTATTACATATATTTGGTCATCATGAATACGGACCCTATTGACCCATTTGAAGAATGTGGAACTAGTGTCACAAATGGAAAAAATTCTCTAATACCCTTTTGTGAATTAAGTCTGAAGCTTCCTATGGAATCCCATTGCCACTAGTATAGTGCTATTGTTCCTATCAGCCGTTTTCAAGTTATACATTCAGCAATAATGAACACTGACCCTAATGGGCCAATATGAAGAATATGAAACTGATGCTCTAGTGATGATCAGGTTCCTATGTCCTTCCTATGAATTAAGTGGGAACCTACCTCTGGAATCACCTTACCACTTGCATTTCATTGCTACACTTATAAGTCATTTTTAAAAATTTATTGATTTATTCTAATTTGTTATACATTATAGCAGAATGCATTCCAACTCATAGTATACTTATACAGCACAAGTTTTCATTTCTTTGGTTGTACACAAAGTAGAGTCACACCATTCATGTCTTCATACATGTACTTGGGGTAGTAAGACATCTTTTTAAGTGCACATCTATGGCCATAATGAACACTGAAACTAATGGACCAAAATGAAGAATGTCAACACAGTACAACAACCAGTATTAATTCCCAATGGCCTCTTTGTGAATTAAGTTTGATACTGCCTATTGACACTCCCAACCAGTACTGCTTTACTCCTACTCTAGCAAGATGTTTTCATATTGCCCATATTAAGCCATAATGAGCACTGGCCTTAATGGTTCAATATGAAAAATGAGAACCTGGTACAATAAAGAGAGATAACTCTCTAAACACCTTGTAAATGAAGTTTGAAACTGCTTCTGGAGCCTACCTGCCACTTGCATGTTAATGCCACTTTTATAAGCAATTTTCAAATTGCACATATTTGGGCATAATGACCATTCATGCTAATGAGCTAATATGAACAATTTGAATATGATTTTTTACTAAGGGACAATTTCTGATGCCCTTTGTGTAAGTTAAGTGAGAACCTACATCTCAAGTGGCCCTTCAACTTGCATTTCACTGAGGCTCCTAAAAGTTGTTTTCAAATTGAATATATTTAGCCATAAAGAGATCCAGCCTAATGGTCTGATATGAAGAATGTGCATTTTGTGCTCTAACAGTGAATATTTCCCAGTGCCCTTTATGTAAATTGAGATCTTTCCTCTATATCTGCCTTCAGACATGAGTTTTGTGGTTGCTCCTTTAAGTATTTTTTAAATTGCATATAATTAGCCAAGAAGATCACTGGCCCTAATGTGCTAATATGAAGAATGTAAACCTGGTACTGCAACAGGAGACAATTCTGTGTTTAAGATTTCCTCTGTCACTACCATTGCAGTGGGCTACTCAAATACTACAAATTGCACATATAAGGCCATTTTGAAATTATACATATGTGGCCATAATAAACACTGACCCTAATGGACAGAAATGAAGAATATGAACCACATACTGCAATAAGGGTCATTTTTCAATATAATCTTTGAGAATTAAATTTGATCCTCCATTGGAACCTCCTTGTAATTTAGTATGGTTTCACCTATAAGTATGGTTGCTCCTATAAGCTATTTTCATATTGCACATATTCAGTGTTGTAGTCAATTTTTTCTCTTCTGTGACCAAAAGACCTGATGAGAAAAATTTTTCAGTTATTTGTCTGATAGAGTTTTATAGGTCTCAGTTCATAGATGGCCAACTTCATTGCTGTGCCCAAAGTAAGGCAGAACATCTCAGTAGAGTTATCAGGAAGCAGAGAGACTAATCCTGGCTCACCAGCAACAAACACATGTGCTTTCAAATCATTTTCCCAATGATCTACCTCATCCATCCACACCATACCAGTCTGAACTTACAACCCAGTTAATTTCTATCAGGGAATTAATGCACTGATTAAGTTAAGAGTGCCATACCCAATAATTTTACCTCTAAACTTTCTTGTATTTTTTCATATTCAGATTTTTAGAGACACCTCATATCTAAACCATAACATTTTGCCAAAATGAGCACTTGCCATGATGGTTCAAATTGAACAATGTGAATGTGGAGTTACAACAACAAGTGATAATTTCCATTTTAGTCAGCTTTTTCGCTGCTATGACTAAAGAGTCTGACCAGAACAATTTTAGGTGAGGAAAGTTTATTTAAGGGATCATGATTTCAGAGATTATAAGCCATAGGCAGCCAGCTCCATTCCTCTGGGCTTCAGAGAAGGCAGGAACAATATGGCAGCAGAGTGGAAGAGGGAAGCAGCACACCAAGTGATCAGAAAGCAGAGAGAGAGAAAAACTCCACTCTCCAGATACAAAATATATACTCCATTGCCACGCCCTCAATGAACCGCTTCCTCCAACCACTTCAATTTCCACTCAGTAACCATAACTGCTTTCTTCTGATACTGTTTGGAATTGTTTTGGATGTTCACAAATGACCGATGGCATGCTATATTTTTGAACTTCTACAATAGGTCTCCCCTCATTAATAACTAGTTTAACATTTTCTACAGAAGATGACCTGAGATGGGATGCTGCGAGTCTATTAGCATATTGTGGTTTAATCCATTCTGGCAGTTCAGCAAGGCTGTCCAACTCCCTTTAGTGAAGGCCTGGAGAGTTGGCAATTGGCAAAAATGGTGACTGGGAAAATGATATTTGGGACTTGGAACCCTATAACATAAAGTCAGTGTTATATTCAACCAGAGGCCTTGGAGTTGTCATGGTAGTATGGCAGGAATCTTCTGAATTAGCAACAGAAATCATGGATACAGATCTGGAGCTGAAACCGGGCTTTTGACTTTCTGATCTAAGAGGCCTATTTAAACTACTGTCTGAAACAAAAGATGAATTCCCTAAAGTAATTACATTTTTTATGTCAACAGACTGTGATCTATTAGTTACAGTGTCTTTAGACTGTTTCTCTTTGGTATAAGCATCAACCAGTTTTGAACCCTTTGACCTAGTAAGCTCCTTGTTTTTTGATTCAACTATGGCATGTTTTGCTTTTTCTTTATTTTTCACTTTAAATTCTAAACAATTTTTGATTTCTTAATTGTTCCTTTTCCTTTTGCTTAATTTTTCCTTATTTTTTTGTGTCACTGTTCTATTCCTAGGTCTTTAAGGCTAAGCATTTGTTCAAAACTTGTCTGCATAAAATCATCATTCACTAACCTCTTTTCTTTAGGTGGAATGTCTTTTGATGCTAGAGAGGACTTATATTTAGACTTATCTGTTTCAGATTTTTATTTTGACTAAACTATTTAGTTGAATTTTATCTTTATGTTTGTCTCATTCTTTGTATCTATCTATCTCTTTTTTATTTTTTTCTTTTCCATCTGGATTTTCGAAGGTTCATCTTTTTATTTTAAGGGATGAAGTTTTCTCATGTTGTGCTTTACTACTACTGTCTACTGTACTTGACTTTTTCTCTCCCATTAAGTGTTTGGAGTTAGCTGTATTTATACTTTGTCTCTGGAATTTGCCTTTTTGTCTTCTTCCCTGTCTTTGTCTTTACTTCTGTCTTTTTCTGATTTAGTATACTCACTGTTATCTGATTGTTTATAACTTTTCTCCAAGTGTTTTTCTTTGCTTTTTGCTAAATGCCTCTTTTTCAGTTTTTTCTTTGTCATGTTTTCTATCCAAGTATATTCTACTTTTCTCTCTGTCTGAGGTTTTTTTGTTTGTGTTTTTGAAAGGGGGGGAGAGAGAGAAAGAAAGAGAGAGAGAGAGAGAGAGAGAGAGAGAGAGAGAGAGAGAGAGAGAGAGAGAGAATGTTTTTTTTTGGTAGATGGACACAACACAATGCCTTTATTTTTATGTGGTGCTGAGAATTGAACCCGGGTACCACTCATGCTAGGCGAGCATGCTCTACCTCTGAGCCACAATCGCAGACCCTGTCATGAGTTTTTTTTTTAGTAGTACTATTTTTTAATATTCTCACCTTTTTTATGGCATTTTTATGTGTGATGTGATTATAGCTTGTCCTTTCTTTTATTCTTTCAACACAGTCACTAAAATCTAATTTGTCTTTTTCTGACTTTTGCTCATATTTTATCTTTTCTTTTTCAAATATTTTTCTTTGTCTTTTCATCATCTTTCTCTTTAGTGGGAAATCCTTTCTCAGATTTTTTTCTTACTTTCTTTCATGTGCTTTTCTTGTTTATCAATGTCCATTTCATTTTCTATGTTAGTCCTACACATCCCTCATTTACAGTTAAACGTGCAGAGCTGAATTGTTTCTTTATCTGTAGGTACATTTTCTCTTTCTTTTATATCTTTTATCTTGTCTTCCTTGAAAGAATCTCACTTTTCTTCTTTAATCTTTTCCCTTTCTTCTTTAAAGTTCCTCTGTTTTGAGGTGTGCTTTTCCTTTGTTGGTTTATCATCTTTTATGTTTTTTCCAATTTTGATTTTTTTTCTAATGTTAAGAACTCATGCTCCATATTTAAAAACAGATCTTCAGTGTCATCTCTTTTAAAAATTCTCTTTCCAAAATTCTCTATCAAATTCTACATTCCTCTGCAGTTCCTTAGAGCCATTGCTATTTTTTTATGTTTTCCCTTTTCACCTTCAATTTCTTTTCTGTGATTTTCCCCCTATCTTTGTTTAAATTTATGTTTTTTCCCTATTGTTTTGCCCTCTTTATTCATTTTTCTCAGTGTGCAATCAGAATTTTCAAATGTTCGGCTATGATCTTTATCCTTCATTTTGGTATTTAATTTTTCACCAAATTCTAAGTAAAAATCTATCTGATGTTTGCTTTTTTCCTTATGCTTCTAAGATTACACAGGAACTCTCAGGCAAGAATTCAGATTCTGTATTTTCATATCAAACAAGATCAGACTATAATGACAATTCAGCTTCCTGGAGATAAACATGTTTTACCATGTTCTTGTTTCAGTAGTGTTGACTGTTTTTCACTCAATCCACAAGAATGTTTGGTTGATTTACCAGTGAAAATATGAAATAAATGTAATGAAGTATCATCTTTTGGACTAAAAGATTTCCTGAAATCCCCCTCTTCTCTGGTCTTTTCTTAAAAGTCTAGTGCAGTAGTAACTGTCAATTTTGTTACTGTGGAATTTACGTTTTCCTCTTTTTCTTCATTTAGCTCTTGGTTTTCTTATTTTTGTTCTGGTTTTTAAATTTTCTTTTGACTTTGCCTTTCTGCTTATATTCATATTTCTTTTTGGTTTGTATATCAGAATTTGATGTTTCAGGAATAGAACATGCAGTAAAAACCTTTTTGTTCTGAAAAACTTCATCAGTACTTTCAGTACTAAATACAACCCTAGAGGACATTTTTTTACTTTTAAGTGATTAATATAGATTGTTTTGTAAATAAATTACTCTACAATAAAATTGTTTTGCAAATAAACTAATCCTTTCTGCTTCAGATTCATTTTCTTTTTGTTGTTCTTTCCTAAGAATCTGCCTGTTATCAATCCTTTTATCTAATTTCTTCATCATCATTGTCTTTGAACTCATACTGATCTAGGGCAGATGGAAGAGGTGCTTTAGTGGGAAGAATCTGTTTACTTTCACAGAGGAGAGAGTCCTCTTCTGTTTCAGAGTCAATAAGATCATCAACACTAGACGGATTGACAGATTGAGCCTCTTCAGAATCTAGAATAAGAAAAGTAAAGTCTTGTTGGTTAAAATACAATTATGAGAAAAATAAGACAGATGGAGAAACATAGCTTATATAGTAAATATTTTAAATAACTCAAGACAACACCCTTTCAGGTTTACAAGTACATCATGCAATAAAAGTATGCAAGAACTCTGGTACAGTATTGTAGAACTATTTATAGAGAATGTCCTTTATGATGTTTTCCTTTTGACCTTTCTACAACAAGTATACGTTAAATTCAAAATATATAAAAATGCATAAAATCAAGAGGACTCTATACTCAGGGCAATTGTTAACTACCAAAATGATAAAAATAAAAATCTGCACATATCTTTTCTGGAGAAAGAACAATTAACTTACATAAATCTTTTGAATATGAAAAGAGTAAGAACTATCAAAGGGTTTAAGTAAGTAAACAAGATAAATTATTTTGTGTGTGTCAAAGCACTTGTCAGTAAAAATGTAAATGATCACATGATTCCTATGAAGAACAATATTTTATAAGTAAAGGTTAAGTTTCCTCCCAGTGCTGGTGATTGAACCCAGGGCCTTGTGCATGCAAGGTAAGTTCTACCACTGAAATACACATGCAGCCATAGGAAAATGGATTTAACCATACCAAAACATGATTCTTGGGGAAAACAAACTTTGAAAAACTAAAAGAAATAACCTCCAGTTCATAATCAAGATTGTAATGGATAAATTAGATTGTTATATCATTTGAAAAGAGGTACTCTGTTCCTTAATTTGTTATCTACAATTTTGACAGATACTAAGAAACATTTTAGTTCAACAGGATAAATAATGGGCTAAATTCTTATGTATCTTTAATTACTTGAAAGCTTAATTTTATTAAATTACATCTAGCCTATTGTATAAATATAGCCAAAGTCTTGCTAGATTCTTTTTTATTATATTTTCTTTAACAAAAAAGAATGATTATCTTCCTGGGTTGGCAGCTTTTCTTACCTCAAATGTATTCATGGATTGTAACTGAAAAGAGAATTTAGGACTCTAAGGAAAAAGAAAACTGAGACCTGTGACAGGGGGAAGTTCCCTAAATTCATCACAATAATAATTAAACATTTAATTTACTGATATCATGTGTATGTGTTCTGGGAATAGAACTGAGGGCCTCACACATGTCACTGAGCTGTATCTCTAGCTCCTGGCTTAATAGTTAATAATACAAAAAGTACACCTTGTAATTTTCTCTTCAAAGGAAAATTCAAATTCTAGAAACATTTTTGAGTATCCATAAGGTACCAGGCACTGTATTAGGATCTCTGTGAGATCACAATCTTTCTTTTGAGGACATAGTAACATTCCAACACATACCATTATAACGTATCTTTCAATGATGTATTTACTCTATATGTACTCATTTATATGGTAAACAAAATTGGAATTGGAACTCTGCATACATTTAAAATGCTATTTTTAGTCATCAATTGGTGCAATCATTCTGAAAAGCAGTTTGGAGATTCCTCAGAAAACTTTGAATGGAACCACCATGTGACCAAGTTGGAACTGGAGACCATCATGCTAAGCGATTTAAACCAATTGCAAAAAACCAAAGGCCAAATTTTCTCTCTGATATGTAGATGCTAATACACAACAAGGAGGGTAGGTTTAGGGAAGAATAAGAAGTTCTTTGGATTAGACAAAGGGGAACAAAGGGAAGGGAGGGAGAATAGGAATATGAAAGACAGAAGCATGAATCAGACATTGCTTTCCTATGTTCATATATGAATATATAACCAGTGTAACTCTAAATTATGTATAACCATAAGAATGGGATGTTTTACTCCAAGTATGTATGATATGTCAAAATACATTTCACTGTCATGTTTCAAAGAAAAATTTTAAAATGCTACTTGCAGTCATTAAAATTGCAATATGCATTATGAAGTCATAGAACTTTGTCCAACTAATTTGAACATCTATTTAGGGGCTGTATTTATGTTGGTCCTTGAGAAAATGAATCAAAGAATACATATGTGAACATCTTATTTATAATCTGATCTTGAGAACATTCCTCCCCTTGCAATTTTCAATATTTAGTTTTTCATGGTTTCTATTCACCTTATTTCTCACTAGATTATTAGCTTTCCTGGAAATTGGGATCCCTTTTTATTGTTCCATAAAACACAATGTACAATGCTCTACATTAGACTCAGTCTTGGGTAAGTATTTATCAAGCTCCACTAGGCTGAGCGCTAGGTGCTAAGGGAAGGTAAAATGAAAAGATCACAGTCCCTGCCTCAAAAAGCACTGTACTTTTAAGCGAAATAACACAATAATTGTTAAAATGGCAGTAGATACTATGCCCACAGGATGCTCTCAAGAATGAGCAGCTCAGGAGGAATGGAGAATGAATGAAGTTTTCTCAGAAGTAGTACTGAAATATGCACAGGAATTTCAGGAAAGATTTAAAGGCATGAAAATAACTATGATGTAAACAAGCAGCTGAAATTACAGTAGGTACCATTCCCCTCTTTCAATAGATTGTGGACACTTTGACCCTGTATTTTCTTTGCTATTTTAATAGCTGCATATTACACTTAATAACAACTTAAACTAATTTCTCTATTGAGGCTATATTTAGGTTGCTACCCATGACTTGATATAACAGATATTCAACAATGGAAAAGAATTTTAGGGTGTACTGTTACTTGGAAAAAGCAGAATATCAATATTTGCAGGTATGTAAGAAAAAAGGAACAAGAGAAACATATTGAAATAGTATCTGCAGGAAACTACTTGGAAGGATTGTGACTTTTCTTCTTTAGGATATTCTACATTTTCCACATTCCTAGCACAATAGATGTATTATCATTAGGAAAAAAATATTTTTGAAAAGTTCATGGTTATAAAATGTTTCTATTAAATTTTTAAATTATTGTTATGGCTTATTTTTCCATGTATGTGTTGTTCTTTTTGTGTAATGTCACTTTGTAATTTCCTCACCTCTTTTCGTCTGAACATTTTATACCTATACATATCAGAACAGCTCAATTATACAGTACATATGTTACAATACTTCATTGAAAATATCATAGTGTTTGAATTTTTGAATATATGCATTAAAGTTTAAACAGAAATTCTCTTAAGGGAGTTACTCATACATGTATACACTGAGAGATACATAGTTTGTCTTTTATGTTCTTGATTCATCAATTGAATGTATGTTCTTCAGTGTAAATATCCTGACTCCATCCTCCTAATGGTTCTTTTAAAAAAGATATGTCCTGTTTTAAAGAAAAACTATAAGGTCTAAAATTATCAAGTTAGCAATTTCCCTGGGTGAACGAACTCAGTCTGACCTAGAGTACCAAGTTACATGCTTACCAGCCACACTCTGACAGTTCCTCTGTACCATCTGTGATGATCTTATACTGCTTGCAGAGGCAGAATCTGATCACCAGCCTCTGAACCTCAGCAAAGATCATCACCTCCATGATGTCCTTTCACTTGTGAAATAGACTGAAATCCTTTTCCTTCCTTGAGTATTCCTCAATTTTTAAAATCTACTTTAATCACTGAGAAATATAGTAAACATCTATTTAGGGGCTGTATTTATGTTTATGTTATGATGAACTCAGGTTCTGGATTCTAGTGGAACAGTAGTTTTCAAACAAATAAACAAACAAACAAAAAACATTTGTCCTGCTCTTCTTAGTAGATGGCTGCTTAAGTGAGAAAATCATCTGTCTCCAAATCCTCAGATTCCTATACTCTAAAATGGTCATGGTCATTATTATACTAAGCTACTATTCGGTCACACTTTTAAAAGTCTTTAACACCTGTTTAACCACTATATATGAACTTGTACTTAAAATAGCTTATAAAGTTACTTCTAACAAGAGGCTGGAGATATAGCTAGGTGGTAGAATGCTTGCCTAGCAGAGGTGAGGCCCTAAGTTAGCTTTATTTGCAAAAATAAATAAAGTAACAAAAAAGAACCTTTAAAAATTTTTAATGTATATCATATATCAATTTACTCTCAACAATCCAATAATCATATTTGGAAAACTAGGAAAGATAGTGATAAATAATCAACTGTTATAATGTTTCATTAAAATTTTGTTAAATAATTTATTTCCTATGAAAAATAATAATTAAGCTCCATTTATTACTTAGCAAATATACTTAAGTATATTTGAAAGTTGCTCTTTTATAACTTATGACAATTTTAGATATCTGTGAGTAAGACTGGTGTCATTTAAAGAATGGTTAATGTTATAGGAGATCCCAATTGTTCTTAGGCTTGACTGAATCTACCATGAATTTTCATAATTTCTTGCATATCAAGATCCAAATGTGACCAATTTTGGGAGATCACAATACACATAGTAAATCTATCCCCTTGAAATCTCTCTAAAATAACATGAAGAGAGGTTTTGATAGGCTTTTGAAACCATCTGCATTGTACATTACACATTTATAGGAAATTAATTTTTCTATTAACATTCACATACATTTCAGGAGGGTGTGATTTTGACACAATACTAAATATACCATGATGGTAAAAGTACAGTTAAGTCCAAGTCTCTACCTCCCATTTTTCCTCTGACATTCAGCCAACCAACTGTCTGGACTCCTTTCAATTACCTCAAATTCAAGATTAAAAACATTAACTCATTGTTTTTCTTCCACAACTACTTCCACTTGCTGCTTAAGCCAATCTTCCCTACCTGCGAAATACAAACAAGAAAGTTACTCAAATTAAAAAAAAATCCCAGAGGAATTTTTTTTATTTATTAAAATATTATTTTATTTTTTTTTATTTTTCCAGAGTCATTTTCAACTGTCTCATTTCCTCAACTTCCAAATTCAACCATTCAGTTTCAATCTCTGAAATATCTCTGAAATCCATGTTTTCTTTATTCCCACTGCCTCTGTTGCAGCTCAGGTTTTCACCAGTTCTTGCCTAGGTAAATAGTTGCCTTAAAGCACAATGTGGCCAGCACTACAGACCATATTACATCTTGTCTTATTTGAGCCGCAAGTTAGTATAAATCTTCCCAAGATCTAGACTACCACCTTTACTACTACTAAGTAGTAACTAAGAGCCCTGAGATGAGAGAAGAAACCAGCAATGCATCAGCCATACAGTAAATGATGGCTGAAAACTATATAAAATTACATAATGAATAAATTTATATTTTATGTTGTTCTGTATTCTAAACAAACAATATCTAATATTTACAGTAGCTATTTTAATTCCATTTTAAGAGACAAGCAACAGCACCATTAAGGTTCAAGCTCACCTATTGTAGGATGTAACCCAGGGTATATGACTTCATAGTATGTTCTACATTGCCCCCCCCATGTTTCATTACTTCTTGCTATACTAGGATAGTATTTCATCTTCCTCAAATTTCAATGCATATATATGGATTCTCAATCAGTTGCTTCTCATAATTTTCCATCTGCTTAATCATGACCAGGGAGAAGTCAGTTTAAAGATTTTATACTTGAGAAGGGTTCAATCCCCAGTACAAAACAAAACAACAACAAAAAAAGAGAATCAAGGGCTGGGGTTGTGGCTCATTGGTAGAGTGCTTACCAAGCATGTGTGAGGCACTGAGTTCAATTCTCAGCACTACATATAAATAAATAAAGTCCACTGACAAATTTTTAAAATTTTTTAAAAATACAGAATCAAGAAATCATCTGAGGGATAAATTAATTGGAATGTGATAGATATCATTATCCAAGGTACATGTATGAAGACACAAATTGGTGTCAAGATACTTTATATACAGAGATATGAAAAAATTGTGCTGTATATGTGTAATAAGAATTTTACAACATTCCTCTGTCATTTATTTTTTAAAAATGACAAAATAAAAATAAAAAAATTAGGATAAGATAAAAATATCAAATACAAATTCATTCACTATGTAGTTCTGTGTTGTTTTCAGGTCACAACTATAACATTCATTCTAAACTCATTATTCTAAACTCAGCAATTAGAAGAGATGGCCAACAACTCACATGTGACATGACTTCCTGTGGAAGTACAGTTACATTTGATTAGTTTCATAAGCTACCTTCAGCTTCCACACAACCTGCCCTTTCATAAATTATACACTGAAATGCCTATTTTCCTTCATTGAGATTTTGATTTTATATATCAATTGAACTCAGCCACAAGTTTATTTTATACAATAGCACCATTTTTATGTAGCAGTGTTTATAATTATTTGTATGAAATATTATGAAAATGAAATAAAATGCTTATTCTAGTAGAAATTAAGATAAAGGGGAAAACTGATAAAAGTGTTTAATGTGAAAGAAAGGCACATTGGAGAACCTACATGAAATACTGTATCTATGCATCTGTCTACACAAACAGGTAGGTATAATACTGCATGAGAAAGTACGCTGTACAGAAAACATCAACATTTATAAAAGTGATAAAAAGTGAGGTTTGAAAAGTATGGGCAAAATTAACATGTAAATGATTTTGAGAATGCATATAAGATATTTCTGTCAAAATTATGTGCTGAAAATCTGTGCAAAAGAAATCCAATGTTTACCTCAGTTCTTGACAAAAATTACAATTGATCAGAATAAGGAAAATTAACATTATGATATCCTATTCAATTGTCATTGAAATCTTGCAAAATCATCACAGGAAAGTCTTTTCTTCTGAACACTAAAGTCACCATATGCAAACAGAAAATTTGAATTTGAAAAAAGCAAATACTTTAAAACACATAACTCTTTAAATCACACTATGAATTTGCAATGAATAAAATCTGGACACTGGCAACATTTGCAGACATGATTAGGTTGTTTCAACTAAAAATTGCATGAACATAAGAAGGAAGGATGTATGGATACTCACTAATGTGCATGTATTAATATATCACAGTGAACTTCACCTTTATGTACATCTATAAAGCACCCATTAAAAATAAATAAGTGATTGGAAAGAAGACAATATAAGAGAAGACAGAGATTAGGGGAAGGAAGAAAGGGGAAAGAAGGTGGAGCTTAAGGGACTGAAAAGGAGTAAATTAAATCCATGCATTTATGATGTCAAAATAAGCCCAATTATTATGTACAACTACAAGAAACTAATAAAAGCATAATTGCTTATCAGTCTTTTGGCTAAGATCAGGTATAAAAGCATTACAAAAAAAGACTGGAGACACATCAAATTCAATGTAAAGGATTCATTTGGATTCTGATTTTGAAAAAAAATTAAAAATATGTAATTGCCTTTATTAACTTGCCAAATAGTGGTATATTTAAGTAGGTAATTAGGGAGATTTCAACATAAAGGTTGTCCTGGATTCTGTAAGTTCAGTCAACCTTGGATCATTCAAATTAATTTTTACTTTTAGCAACCATTGCCACTAATTTACATTAAAAGTGTACTGTAAACTTGGGTTCAAAGCAGAATCAGGCTATTCTATCTTGAGACTGAAATTCTGTGATGATGTGACTAGTGAGAGTTCTGATTTGTCCATTCCTATATCATCTTCGTTTCACCATGGTATTCACATGATTAAATAAATGACTATCCAGAATGAAAATTGTCCAGATTATTCAGATATAGTCATGTAGCAGAATGTATGAATAGATAAATAAAATCTAACATAAAAATTCCAAAAACATTCAATGAGAAATGACTTGACACATAGGATTTCAAGAGCTGGCATCTGTTAGCTGTTATTTGCAAACATGGTGGGACTTAAGCAATGGAAAGAACAGTAAAATTTATCCAAATTCTCTTTCTTGTCCTCACAGAATAATTTCTGGACCGATATGGTGATACTGTTTTTCTTCTATATTTCTCAATGAAATATATTTTTGGTTTCTAAACATAGGATCTACTTGGTTTGAAATCAGGTGGTTGGAACTCTGACTTATCTCAAGCATGCTGTAGATTCAATATTTCATTGAAGGTGGTTTTGGTTAACTTGATCTGTGTCATTCTGTAAATGGGAACAGCACCTAATGTTTTTTACTTGCTCTGGTTTGAGAACCTATGCTCAAGGTGGATTTATATTTTAAAGAGTTTAATTAATTTACTTTGGTACTGGGGATTGAACCCAGAGGCTCATTATGTATTAATAAAATGTATTCGCTCATCATGGATTTTATATAATTGATAGTAGTGTCTATGGCAAAATACAAACCAAGAAATACACTAATTCATTTCATTTTTGAGTACGCTTGGGTACAGAAAGTGTTACGTTTGTATACAAAATGAAGAGACTAGTCATGTACACTTCATACTGTGTGATTAAATCAAGTAAATGTACAATTACTAAACCATACTTCAGTTATATGCTTGCATCAAAATCATCTGACTCTGAAGTTCCCATACAGAGTAACAAACAGCCTGGAACAGTAGAAAAACACACAGGTTCTGGCATCAGCCTTAGGTTCAAATGTTTTCTCTGCTACTTAACAGATCAGTAATCTATTATTAGGGATTAATATTTGCAGAGTTGTCATGAGGATTAAATGAACTAATTTATGTGAAGTGCTTGGGACATACCTGGCACATACCATGTGCCAAATCTAATCCCATAACTTTTCACATTTGTTTGATTTTGAACTATCTACTAAAGGGGTAGAGGGTAAAAAAAGAGAGAAATAAAGGAGTAGGGTGTAATAAAAATGTAAGACTTTCATTTGCCAACTACAGTATTGGCAAATTATATTACCTTCCTGCCTAGGAAAAAATGTCTAATAAAAAATTATGTAACATACACTTCTGCCAAACATAATGAAGTATATGACAATTTAAAAAACCCTAAATGTAATCCCATAACTTTTCATATTTGTTTAACTTTGAATTATGCACTTATTTCATTTATCACAGGGATAAAATGAAGGCAGTGGAAACCACCAGACATAATAAATGTAAGTAGATATGACCTTTTTTTCCCCCATGGGATGAAGCAGTGAGGGGAAAGAAGAAATAGAGTGAATCAAAAACATTATATTGATATTCAATTTTCTATGTATTAGTTTTGGTGAAATTCACACATACACACAGATAGTTCCTCCCAGTGGTGGGCCTCCTTTGTATGTTAGGTAAGTGCTCTACCACTAAGCTATACTCCTAGCTCCAATTCATATTTTAAATATGAAGTATTAGTCACACAACCACTTGTGTAAAATATATTTTAGTATTGCTTGAAGAGGAGAGAGTAGAAAAGATAATGAAAAGAGAGTAATAAAGGGGTAGATGGTAATAAAAATGTAAGACTTTCACTTGCCAACTATAATTTAATGCTAGTATGTAATGATTTTACAAATATTTTTATAACTAAATCAAAACTTTTATTGAAAATTAGCCTTGGTAAAATGAACACTGTATTTATACAAGTTCTATTAATTGTCTCACTTATCTGTCCATCTTACATGCTCAGAATGCTTCTATTTAACAAGTTAATACTATTAGTAGCTTTACTGTCTTAGATAAATTTATTAAGTAAAAAAGCAAGCTCTCCAAAGCCAAGTTTCTCTGATATCGGTACTCACAACCATCATCCTGCATGATTAACTGTACAAATGTCCACTAAAATGAGATTTCCATAAGCAATGAAATATCTTCTGTCTTTATGTCATAATATAGCATACTTACTATAATCAATTTACATGTAAAGTGCTTTGGGGAAAAGTCCTACAAATTAAACATATCCATCTGAGGCTGAATTTCAAATATGAACTTGCTATTTATTTATCATTATCTTGATTTTGAAATGTTCACAACTCAGATATAAATGAGTTGGTTTACCTGAATGCATTTTTACATACAGACAAAAATAACTCATTCATCACTATTAACAATTCTTAAAGGAAAATTCATGCCTTGAATACTTTAAGTGACTTAAACTAGTGAATCTGGATGAAATTTTCCATTTCTATAATGATAAATACAAATGACATTTTAAGTTTGAGAATATTAAAGCTGAAAACACTATGTATAATTACATTTCCTTTTAGATAAATGTCTAATGTGATAGCTTATCACTATTTTTAAAGATAATATGTATTAACTGCGAATGCTCAGTCAAGTTTTCATGTGTCCATGTATTAACTCATTGAACTATTACCACACTTCCACAAGGTATCTATGTGATCCTTATTTTATAGATATGGAACCTGCGCACACACAGGTTAACTGATTTGCTCAAGATCCAAGAATGAAGGATGAAACCTAGACAGTCCAGGAGTGCTAAAATATGAGCTCTTACAGTTAATATAGCTCGTTTTTAAACGCACAGTGGGAAAAGATGGCTGTTTGAATTATTTCCATTGTCAAAATCCCTACAACATAAAGTTTGTTCATATGCATGCATTTAAGGCACTCAATTAAGATTTATGTATTCTTTCAATACTACAAATAATAAGAACAAACTATCTTTACAATTGGAATGGGCTAGTGCTTAAAAAGTCATAATCTATACTTCAAGTGATTTTTTTGCTTCATTTATTTAAAAACAGTATATATTGATGTGTTTGTTATAAAAATAAGACAGTTCATATTAGAAAACCATAAAAATAAGAAATGTGTTAAGAAGGGAATCAACCACCACCCTAAATAATCTCACTACCCAAACCAATCATTTTTATAGCTTATTTAAAAGAATTACACTTCAAGATTTGTTTGAATTTACTTAGAACTAATAAACAACTTATTTATTTATTTATTTATTTATTTTATTGTTGGTCGTTCAAAACCTTACACAGTTCTTAATACATCATATTTCACAGTTTGATTCAAACGGGTTATGAACTCCCAACTTTACCCCGTATACAGATTGCTGTGTCACATCAGTTACCCTTCCATTGATTGACATATTGCCTTTCTAGTGTCTGATGTATTCTGCTGTCAGTCCTATTCTCTACTATCCCCCCTCCCCTCCCCTCCCCTCCCCTTTTCTCTCTCTACCCCTTCTACTGTAAATCATTTCTTCCATTTGTATTATCTTGTCTTACCCCTCCATTACATAGTTCTTGATATATCATATTTCACATTTTGATTCAAGTGGGTTATGCACTCCCATTTTACCCCTTATACAGCTTGCAGAATCACATCAGTTACACTTCCATTGCTTTACATATTGCCATCCTAGTGTCTGTTGTATTCTGCTGCCTTTCCTATCCTCTACTATCCCCCCTCCCCTCCCCTCCCCTCCCCTGTCTCTACCCCCCCCTACTGTAATTCATTCCTCCCCCTTGTATTATTTTTCCCTTTCCCCTCACTTCCTCTTGTATGTAATTTTGTATAACCCTGAGGGTCTCCTTTCCTATCAAATGCGTCTCCTGTAGGCAGCATATTGTTGGGTCTTGTTTTGTGATCCATTCAACTAGCCTGTGTCTCTTAATTGGTGAGTTTAAGCCATTAACATTTAGGGTTATTATTGAGATATGGTTTGTTCTTCCAGCCATATTTGTTTATTAATGCTGCTAAACCTGATTTGTTTTCCTCTTTGATTATTTTCCCCCCTTTACTGTCCTACCTCCCACTGTTGGTTTTCATTGTTGTTTTCCATTTCCTCTTCCTGTAGTGTTTTGCCAAGGATTTTTTGAAGAGATGGTTTGCTAGCTGCAAATTCTTTTAACTTTTGTTTATCATGGAATGTTTTAATTTCATCTTCCATCCTGAAGCTTAATTTCGCCAGATACACGATTCTTGGTTGGAACCCATTTTCTTTTAGTGTTTGAAATATGTTATTCCAGGATCTTCTAGCTTTTAGAGTCTGTGTTGAGAGATCAGCTGTTATCCTGATTGGTTTACCCCTAAATGTAATCTGCTTCCTTTCTCTTGTAGCTTTTAAAATTCTCTCCTTATTCTGTATGTTGGACATCTTCATTATAATGTGTCTAGGTGTGGATCTCTTATGATTTTGCACATTCGGCGTCCTGTAGGCTTCTAGGATTTGGGGTTCTGTCTCATTCTTCAAGTCTGGGAATTTTTCTCGAATTATTTCACTGAATAAATTGTTTATTCCTTTGGTTTGGAGCTCTGTGCCTTCCTGTATCCCAATGACTCTTAAGTTTGGTCTTTTGATATTATCCCATATTTCTTGGATGTTCTGCTCATGGTTTCTTAGCAGACTTGCTGAGCTGTCTATGTTCTTTTCAAGTTGAAATACTCTGTCTTCATTGTCTGATGTTCTATCTTCTAAGTGATCCACTCTGCTGGTAGTATTCTCAATTGAGTTTTTAAGTTGGTTTATTGCTTCCTGCATTTCTAGGATTTCTATTTGTTTGTTTTTTATTTCCTCTATCTCCCTGTGAAATTGATCTTTTACTTCCTGGATTTGTTTATGTAGTTCCTTGTCAATGTGATCTTTCATTGTCTGATTTTGCTGTCTCATGTCTTCCTTGAGACTCCAGATCATCTGAAGCACGTATATCCTGACCTCTCTGTCTGACATTCCATCTGTTGCAGCTATTACCTCTTCTAGAGTTGAGTTGACCTGCATTGCCTGTGGTCCTTTCTTTCCTTGTCTTTTCATACTGCTGGCGTTTCTTTCTGCTTGGTGAAACTGTTGTGTTTTTGAAATTTTCCCTCTATTTATTTATATTGCTCTTGTATAGTTTAAAAGTCTCCCTTGCAGGACAGGTGGTGGCTGTGATCCTCCACCAATTGGTGCGATCCGTCTACCATGCTGGCGGGCCCTAGGTCTGCTCTGCTGGTCGGTTGAAGGTCCGCCTACCCAGCAGGCGCGAGGGGAACCTCTGTCTCTCCACAGGTTGCTGGGCCTAACCTCCCGATGGGTCCCCGGTACGCCTACCTTGCAGGCACTGGGGGTGGGGCCGGCTCCGGCCTGCAACAAGCCACTGGGCCTGATCTGCCGGTGGTCACAGTCCTGCCTACCTTGTAGGCACTGGGGGAGGGGACGGTCCTGCCCCTCAGCAGGCTGCTAGGCCTGATCTGCTGGTGGTCACAGTCCCGCCTACCTTGCAGGCACTGGGGGAGGGGACGGGCCTGCCCCACAGAAGGCCGCTGGTGGGTCGCAGGACCGCGTTCCCTGCAGGCGCGTGTGTCAGCTCTGTCTCTCCGCAGGTTGCTGGGCCTGACCTGCCCATGGGTCGCTGGTTCTCCTACCTTGCAGGCACTCTAATAAACAACTTCTAAGCCTCAGTTTTTACTTCTAGGTCCTTCTAAATTATCTCAGCTACTACTGTCATTTCAGAAAGCACGTTCATATATGCCTTCAGCAACAAAATCATGCCACATTCAGCTGTTTCATATTTACCCCATGACACAGTCATTTCCTTATAGTTTTTGCCATTTTCCTTTCTCATCAAGAGACAAATACTTTTGTACCATCAATAGCATGACATAGTGAACTCTGAGAATCTAATTTACACATTGTGTATAAGGGTTCTGGTTGTGGATATGTACAAGGCAGCATTCTTTTGGTGAGCAAACTCCTGGAAGATAACAGGTGCCCTATTATTCACATTTGGGATATTCTACAGTTCTTTTCTGGAACTAATAAGATGACTAATATATGCTCAATGCCTAGCTGCTGTAATAATGTCCTTCAAGAGGAGGCTCTGTGCTAGAGTCTTATCAGCCTTGAAATCTTAAACATTCATTTTCTGGGAATAAAGGAACTCTCTTAGACAACACAAATATGTTACTGGAACTAAACCTGCCCACATAACAGTGACTTTATACAATGAACAAGATGTACTAATGATGTCAATGACCTAATGTAGCCTATGGATATAAATAAAGCTGGTAGCTCAGATGAGCCACCCCTTTTACTCTGACCCTGCACCTTGCTTATCTCTGTCTCTCTCTCTTTTTCATTACAATTGTGTTAAGAATCTAATTTTTCCTTGAAAACATTTTCCACAAATTATGATCTTCTATATTAAAGTAAACCAAGTGCTTATTGCTGCCATTCTTGATTTTTCATCAAAATCCTGAGTTTGTCAACAAATCATTTTTGCTTTTATTTCTAACATTTCTGTTTCAACAAATTTAAAAATAAATCCTTATCCTTAAAGTTGTGATTTGTGTTGTGCATTTTTCCCCCTTTGGTCCCCCTCTCCTCTTTCATGGGGTAGGGGAGAAAAAGAATGAAAAAAATTCCTTTTGACTTGAAAACATACATCTTTCTTCAGTTAAATGTCACTTTTCACAAATTAAATTTTTCTTCATGGTATTTGTTCTTTTTGGAATGTGAATAAAATATGTTCTGGGTGGGTTTAGTTTAGTTGGTTGTTGTCTTTTTTTTTTTTTCTGTTTTTCGTGTCGTTCCAATGTTTTTGTTTTTGTATGTTTCATACACTCTTCTTCCAGATCTCTTATTAGATCTTCAGCAATGTCTGGTCTAATCCTCAGTACTGTATAGAATATTTATTTTAGTGATCATATACTTGAATTTCAAGGACTTTTTGGCCTCTTGTTACTCTCTTTTACAGCAGTCTTTTCTTGATATGGTGGTGGATCTACTGTTTTTTGTTTTCTCAAGGACATTGACAAATTACCTTCAATTTTTGGCTTTAATTTAGTCATTTTCCTCAAATCTTGGTATTTCTTTTCAAATGGATAAAGACAAAAAACCATTTGCTGAAGCAGTTAGTTTATGGAGGAGTATCTCATGAGTTAGGAGGTTTGTGGTTAATAATCTCTAATCCTAGTCTTCCAGCTGAGACTGCTCTCTAAGCAAGATTCTTCTACTAGAAAAAACAGATATAATAAGAAAACCTGAGAACCTTAGTTTAAGAGATTTTCTCTGGGAAAAATGTTTTACAACATTCAGCAGTAGGACCCCCTTAGTTGATTTTTCCTTTGTTCTGCAGTAGTTCACTAACCAAAACTACTATATTTATAATTAAGAATTATATAAACATCGCTATTAGTTACATTAAAAATGCATCAGTATTTAAGAAAGTAATATTTAAAAAATGCATCAGTATTTAAGAAACAAACTTTTACAATTTTCACATCCCCAAATTGAGTCATGTAGCTAAAAAAAAAATAGAAAGGTAAATAAATAAAGGGAAATTAGATAATTTAATACTGTCTCTTCTAAGCTTACATCTGTAAACCTCAATTCTCCATTCTTCAGAATATTAAGTGTTTTATTGGCAAAAAGTAATTACACTTCTCTTTGAAAATAAGTATGTCATGTGAGCATTTATTTTGATTTATTTTCATTATAGTTTTATACTAATAGATATTGGCAAGAAAATTACAACTGAGAGCATAGGTGTGAGATGGAGAGGGAAGAGAATATAATCAATAGCTGAAAATATTAAGTCTGAAAGTAAAATCTATGCATGAAATAGAAATAAAAATCAAGACCCACCATACTCTATTTACACTAAAATTGTTCTAACACAGAAATTCATTCCACAAACATTAAAGTTTTCCTTCTTGAAAATAGGACAAGTAATAAAACAGAAATTTTGATGTCACCAAAGGAAACTGACAAAATCAACCCATCCTCAGATATTTCATCATTAATGTATAACATCACATGGGAATCTTTCAAATTATGATGATAAAACATTTTTCTGCAGGCAGGATGATGGAGCTCAAGCTGAACTCATTCAAATGTAAACACATATAATTAGTGTTTTAAAGCAAAAGAGTATTTAGGGTTCTGCCCAAATATATCCTTTGTATAGAGTTTTTTCTTAAACATTCAGCAATATCTAACTATACTAATTACGTGACAGGCTCACTTTTCATTTCTCACTGATAGAAATTCAGTTAACCATCAAGTTAACATTAAAAACAACTAATCTGGGTATTTGTGATAAATAACTTTTGCATTTGGGGGGTAAATATACTTGACATTTCTATTATTTTAACATGAACTTCCATATAAACATGTACTAATATTTGTATTTTCATAGCATCTGAAATATGAAACTGAGGAAGCTTCACAAATTATGACAATGTATTTGTGGTAAAATAGTACAATTTACTATTTTAACATGGAACAAAATGAAGATTCAAAAATACTGGTTGTTCTGTATATTTTAGGACACACAAATCACTTAGTGAACACCAGTGGGTAATAATATATCACTGTTTTTTACAGGTCTCCCATCTCAAAACAAAAAACAAAATTAAAAAAACAGCTTATTTATTTATTATAATGAAACATTTTGTTACTTAAGGAAAGTTTATAGCAGCAGTTGTTTAAGAAACAAGGCCAGATTGTTGGCAAAGATCAGAAAAAGAAGAATAGCTCTTATGACAATCACTGGCATTTAATGTTTGTACAATGGACATTGTTTTAAAATAATAAAACCAGTGTCTGGAAAAGTTGCTAACAAAACCTCTACTTTGGCAGTTAGTAAGTATCAGAAATTATGTGGGGGCGTTATATGACAGAGAGTTACCCATTTTTCCATTATCATAATTATGGTTTATGAGTAAGATCAGGCTTCTAACTATGAATTCTCAGAATGGTAGCATAAGGAATTATTGGTAACAAACATTTTTATTAGATAGAATTTGCTATAGGAAGGTATTGTGGAATCAGACTATGGGAAAAGACTAAAGAGAAAATGACTACAGAAGTATGCGAATTTAAAAGAACCACACATTTTATACAAATAGGCTATATTAATCAGGGCATGTGTTCCTGTAACACCTTCAGGTCTGATATACATGACATAAAACTTCTGCTCCAAGTGTGGTCCATGGAATGAGGTCACCTGTAAAATAATTCTTGCTTAAATACTAGTAATTCTGAATTTAGAGTGAAAGAAGTTTGATAAAGTTAAGTCTAATAAAGACCTCATGTCAACTAAACTTTCATTATTTTCATGAGTCTTTTTAGCAACTCCAAAATTTTTGTACGATACTTACTGACAATTTCTACATCATTTCTTGAGGGGCTTTGGTTAAGCAATAATTCAGGCATAGTCACCAGGTAAAAAGTAAATATTTGGAAGATCAGTTGATAGCTGATGAGCACAGATAATCATTAAGATCAGTGAAAATCCAAAAGGTTCTAAAACATGTGTTCTGCTCCAATTATACACAGAAGTTCAAATAAAATACATTTGAGAGAAAATATTGTTATAGCACTTCTTTCTATGGAAATGTTTACAAAAGCTTTATGCTTTGCACAGTGCCACTTTTCCAAAAAGACCAAATTAAGAGTTCATAGGTATAATAAATAGAATAAATATGCCATATTACAAATGTTGTAGGTTTTAATCTTATTTTTTAAATTTCTCATGAAAGAAAATGCAATTTTATTTTTATCTCTAAGGCAACAAATCCAAAATTTATTAAATTGTATCATGAACATTCTACAAGCAAATCTAATATTAAAAATCTATTTTTATTTATTTATGTATTTATTTTTATTTCTTACATGACAATAGTGGAATGTATTACAATCATAATTATCCATTCATCATTACACAAAATATATGTATGAAGATGTGAATTTGGTATCAACATACCTTATATATAAACAGAGATATGATAAATTGTGGTATAAAGGTGTATTAAGAATTGTAATGGCAAAAATAAATAAATAAGAGTGCTCGTGTATAATGGCATAATTTGGTGCGAACATATTTTATATACAGAGTTCAAAAATTGTGCTGTGAATGGAAAATGCAATTTCAGATAATATAATCCTGGTTCCACATAACACAAAAAGTGTTAACATTTATTTTCTTTCTTTTTAAGTTTAATGATAGCTACAAACTTTCAACAAATATAGCACTATTTTGGCCTCAACCTGTAAGTACTAATGGTTATGTATACACTATCTACAACACTGAGATATTCATAATATGCTGGGAAAACTGCTGCAGATTCCAAGTAATACTATATTTCTGTCAGTTTTACCTTATATTTCTGACAACTTTATGTTTTACATATTTTGGACAGTACTACTCAGTACTTAAGAAGGCAACACAATTTAATCTCAGGTTTGAATTATATGTCCTTTATTACTACAAAATTATGATCTTTCTGCCATGGATTATTTCCTAACTTTCTTATCTAATGTTAAATATGGTAATTCTTGCATTTTCAATTGCAAAAGCATTTGTAACTGATATTTATTCAATCACCATAGAATAAGTCATTATTATAACCTTCCCTATTTTAAACACAATTTTACTAAAATTTAGTGTCATCTCTTCTCGAAGGTTTTAACTTGATACTTAGATTTGATTTTTTTCTTATGTGATCTCACATCTATAGTCAATTCGATATCTATAGCTACTATTTAAATATCTCTATGAGGTAAATGCTCACTGCTGAATCTCTTATTTCTGAAAACCTTTATTCTATTTATCATAATTTGGCACAATCCTATTCAGTTGGGAGTATATTTACAACTCAGTTTTGTTTAGCAATCAATAAAGATGTATTGTTCAGAAGGTAGGTTCTTTTAGTTGTCTATCAGGTGAAAACTAAAGTTGTGTTGTATCATATAAAATAAAAAGTAGAAATTCTGTGCTTCCAAGTATAGATGCTTTCCTATTGCTTTCTCAAGGGAGATGCAATTCAGTAAATCATCTAATTGTTTACAGGAATTCTCTAAGATTTTATGAGGATATGGCCATAGATTGAAAGAATTCTAATTTTATTGGGGAGGAGGAACTGGGGATTGAACTCAGGGATACTAGACCACTGCGCCACATCCCAATCCCCTTTTGAATTTTATTTAGAGACAGGGTCTCACTGAGTTGCTTAGTAACTCACTTTTGCTGAGGCTAGCTTTGAAATCTCCATCCTCATGTCTCAGGCTCCTGAGCTGCTTGGACTACAGGTGTGCACCACAGTGTCTGGCTTAGAATTCTTTTTCATTGACCTTTTTCTAAAATATGACTGAACCTTTTCTGTTTATGCACAGATTTTCTTCAACAAAATTTTAAAAAATGTTAAATTCTTTTAGTTCTTTCTTTTTTTTTTAAACCATTTTTAAGGAGATCGCCCCTACCCTACAATAATGTCCAGAGTGAAGGACTCATTAATGCCAGAACAGGACAAGATTTGGTTAGTAGGGAAGACTGAAAATAATACAGAAGACTGAAAAGACATCATGGGAGAAGCTATGCATGGGGAGAGGTTCTCTAATATGCTTGAATGTAATAAAAGTATAGTTTAGTAATTTGTGGGAGAAAATACAGAAAAAGGGTGAAAAGCACTATGACGCCTATCATACAATGTATGTGTAGCAAAAACCTAGATTACTAACTACATCATTCTTAGGTAGCTAAGATTCTAGTAAGAGCTAGCAAGCATTATTCTACAGTATTTAAACTTTATATATTAAAATATTAATCCAGAATTAGCTACCAAGTGCTAAACAATTGAATATAAATGATCTAAAAGCACTTGTATAACTTTTATCATCATCAGACACAGGCACCGGTCTTTTTAGTGATAACTCCAATTCTTTTGTTTCTGCTACATCACTAGGCGCTCCCCATGTTTATTAGCTTGAAATGGGTTTCCACCATGATGAAGCAACAGTTTTACTATCTTTAACATTAAGTGGTAGGAAGATTTAGTCTCTTCATAGTTAATATTATTTTGATCATTCTCTTGATAACATAGTGTTCTTCTCAGTGTTATTTCTACTCTGCATCCATTACTTGCATCCTATTCTATATTATTATTTTCTTCCAGTTCCATTTTCACTGAAACCTGCTTCCATATACTGTTTGGCAAATACTAAAATAATCTTCCACCTTTAAATTTAAATAGGACCATTTTATTGCTCAATTTCATTGTTTTCTTCCTGTTTTATCATAAAATCAGCAAGAATTTGACTATTAGTAAGTACTATTTCAGGTTTGGATAAATAGCAGCAAGCTCCATAGCCTCTTGAATTGTGCATTCTAGTAGAAATCACAAAGGAACTATTTCCCTTCTGTTTAGAGCTAATACTACTATGAATGTATTAATGCCCTAATTGTCATTTCTTCCTTATCTCCCAGGAATTTCATCTGCCCACAGGACTTACTTAGAATTAATGAAGCTTAAACTTCAAGGCCTTTCACTTTTATAGGATCTTACAATTCCCTACATCTTATTTTGTATTCATTACTTTAAATTTTTTCTCAAAAGGGACCTCTTATTCCCATCAACATATAAAAACTTCAGGAACCATAAAACCAGGATCTACCCAGTTAGTCATCATTTCTTTTCTATTCATTTGTATATTCTTCCTTTTGATATTTTTGAACCCCTTTTAGTTGTCTTCTATGTAGAAGACAATCTTTTCAGTTCATATTTATTCCAACTTAAAAAAATAATGGCAAGAAAGAAATGAAACACAGGCAAAGAAAAAACTATGTTCAAACCTATATTCCCAATCCTAGATGCTTGGGAGTCTGAGGAAACAGAATGGCAAGTTTAAGGTCAACTTGGGAAACTAAGCAAGATTCTGTGTCAAAATAAAATAAAATAGTGATTGGTGGTGTATCTCAATGGTAAAGAGTTTGCCTAAGATGTACAAGGACCTAGATTAGATCCTTGAAACTCAAAAAAAAAAAAAAAAAAGAAAAGAAAAGAAAAGAAAGAAAGAAACAAAACAACAACAACAAAATCCAAATTTCACCCCAAGGCCATATTTTCCTCCTCTAGATGAATCTTTCTTTAGTCAAATTCCTGAAAAGATGTTTACCCTTGCAACCTTCACTTTTAGAAATAGCTCTTCACTCTTCTACCTGCATGCATCAGTCCTATGAAGAACCTGTCCTGGTCTACTTTTTCAAGCTTTGATATACATCTCTTCTTAGGGTTCTCATCTACACTGACAGAATTTGATCATTCTACAATGCACTCATTCATTTTTGTTCTCTTGCTCCCTTAACTCTAAACCAACTATTCAAATGCTCATTGGATGTTTCAATACAAATCAGCAAGTTTCAAATGAACTTCATTAAAATTTCTACCATTAACCTTTCCATTCTTAGCAACTGGCACTGAAAACTACCCATTAACTGAGTTGGCCAACTGTAATCAATTGTGCCTACTTACCATCTCGCCCTGTTTTGATCTTTTACTTCCACTGACACTGATGTGTTCGATGTGACACAAACCTACATTAAAATTTATTAATATATATTTCCCCCTTATTCTATACTTCCCATCTTCACATGGGTTCAGGTTTTAAATATATTTCTCTCTGTATTCCCAACACTTAACTATGGTGTTTTTGTGAACTTAGAAATTATACCTTCTGAAAGAATCTTTAAACAAATAACATGAACAGATGAGTATTAACTACATTTTGCATTAAAATAATGATTTAAAGATAATGTAAATCAAGAATTTGAAACAAATTATATAAGAATGAAGATTTGCAATGAATGATATGAAAAAATTTTCTTAACTGCTTTGTAGAAAATTTGAAATGTAAGATTGTATAAAGATAATAATTTACTTGTGAATCCAAAGGCTAATATTTTATTTATGTTTATTTTTATTAAAACATCAACTAGCTTTCCAAAGTTGTTACTGAAGGACAATTATTCCTAATCCTTTGCTCCATCTGGGAAACACCTACCAAGGTAGAAGTGAGGTCATCTGGCTATATAAGATTGGGGAGGGCCTATAAAGTAAAAAACAAACAAAACTTTCATTCAATCACATTGTTTGCAGTCCAAACAGGAATTCTAGAGGTAAGTGGTGTCATCAATTCCTGAGCTTCAATTTCTCTGCAATTATGTGTCATAATGGCTTTGTTTCAATGTTCTTATCTCTCCTAAATCACAGGTAGACAAATTATGGCCTATGAGTACAATAATTTTTATATTTTTAAAGTTTTGTTAAAGAGTAAACGGAACAGTGGAAAAAAGGTGCAAAGTTTAAAATTTTTACCATTTGACCTTTATAGTAAAAGTCAGACAAACCCTGTACTAGGTTAGCAACTGTATATATATTATCTAATTTCCACTTTCTAAAATCTTGGTTTTCCATTTCTTCTTATCTTTGTCCTTGTGTGTCCATATCTTTTAAAATCTCACTTAGGAAAGACATTTGAGAAGGTTAAATGAAGTTAAAAAATCATTTAATCATTATAAATAACAATGTAATGAACATTTTAATGATATGAAATATTTTGCATTTTAAGGTTTATTTTCTTAGAAAAGAGCCCAGGATGAGAAGCTAGCAAAAAGGATCTTCACATTGCTTTCTGTTCATCAGGAATTGATCGATGAATATTGAATACATGTCTATGATGATAAGTCAGGTACAGATTCAAGCATGATGTACAAATTCTAACAACCAATATTTTGCACATCATTTTCATATGCAGATACTTATTCTAAAAAGGACTTAAGGGAAATAAAAGTTATTATAACAGGCAACAAACTAGAAGTAGGTAAAATGATAAGACAAAAAATGATACAAATCTAAAACAAATAGAACTAAGGTTGCTATAAAATTATGTATTGTGAGGTACAATTCACTTATATAGCAGGTCAAGGAATAGGTTGTTTAGAAGTTAGGTTAATCTTCTCTTATTCTAAATACTTTAGACCTTGCTACAAAACAGCTATATTTTTGCTTCTTCTACATTAGGGATGTTTTATGGATGGTTGAAGTTGTCATGGCTATCAATGAGTAAAAGAAATATAGTTCTTTAGGGAGAGGCTCCTAAGACCTAATGCATCTATATGCAGAATTGAGAGATTTTGATTCTTCTTAATTCTCTTTTCCCTAGGCTCAAGTCAAAGAAAAAGAACATAGCTTGTTGCTAGGAGGAAAAGCAAACATCTTTTGAAAACAGCATGCCAATCTTGCTCAGAAAGAGTCTGAAAACAATGTTTCAATCTGTTTTAGTATATGAGCCAAAGGTCAGCTTCTACAAATATTTTGCAGCAATGTACATATTTAGAAACTTATACTGGTGTAAAGAAATATGTCTTATTCACAAGACATAATTCTTTCAAATTACACTTGTAAATCAAGAAATCTTTATATACCATGTTTAAAAGAAAGTTATTAATTTATGATAACTATTAATAATGCATTTTTAAAATTCTAAAGTATGGTATTAGCTAGAAAACACATCTCTTCTGATAAATTCAGAGGAAAGCACAATGCCTCCTATAATTTGTCAGGCCTTATGTACAAAGCCTTTGCCCTTCTGCCTATCTTCAGTTATCTATCCATCCAGGTATCTATGCCAAATTTAGTATTTCTTTTGCAACACACATTTCCAGAATCAGTAACAGAAAACACCAAATGTCTGTCCGAATAGTATTCACAGACTAGCACAGGAAACATGACAATAGATAAGTAAAGAGGAAGAAAAAAGTTCTATCCACAGGTATGTACAAATTGTTGATGCATCAGGAAGTTAAGAATGGTTCAATAGTACACAAGAGCAGTTTAGAGAAAAAATAAGGATTACATTTTCCTATTATTAAAACTTAATGAGTAACTTGGAAAAGTATATTATAAAATTATAAATGAGAAAGATAGCATTTTTAATCTAAATTTTAGTTCCTAAAATATTTGGATATATTTAAAATAACATTACAGGTAAATTTTGAAAAAAAAGATAATGCCAAATCTGACTGTGAATTAGTAGTTAGAAAAAATAAGGGAAAATAAAATACACATGAGTTAGTCAAGCAATGAATGAAATATGACACAAGATCATACAACAAAGAACTAAGCTAAATTTTACTGTGATGTAATCTATGATAGAATTGCACATTATTGATTTCTTCTATCGTACTTACCTCTCTGTGCCTACTACTAACAGACTCATGGTGTGGCATGTCATCATCTAATAATCCTTGTGTGTTAACATCTGGTCCAGCTGCTATAAGTATATTAGCAACATCATTATTTCCAAGATTGAAAGCTTCATTCAGTGGTGTCCAACCTAAAGTTAGAATAATAAATAATAATTAAACATACAATTTTAAAATACATACACCAGTTCAAGATATATACAAATTTATAAGAAACATTTACTACCATTACTGATTATGGATATGAAAATTCAAATTTTTTCATTATTATAATAGCAATTAAGTTAATGTCATCAAGTTATAGTGACAGACTCTTGATTGTAGTATAAACTGATACAGGATCTTATTTTGGTGGGAATCTCCCATTACAATTTCAATTCTACTGAAACAGTCCCAAGTTACTCACAACTATGGTTTTATAATAGTGTTGACTATATTAATATTATGTAGCTGTTAAAAATGAAGTAAATTTACCTATATGTATTGAAAGAATTTACCTGTAATTACAAACAGGCCGAAGAACAATAGATGGAATAATAATACTTTTTTTAAGCCTATAAGAAAGTAAATGTTCATATTTACATATGATCATGAAAATACAGTGAAAGAATAACCTACAAATTATTAATGACATTTCTGTGGAAGACAAAAAATATAGAAGTGAAACAGTACTGTGAGATTGAAATTAAGGAGAATTTCTATATTATTCTCTGTCAACATCTATTATTTGAATTCTTCATAGTAGAATACATTAGCATATTATTTGAATAATTAAAGTGAAAATAATGCCACTCTCTTACAATCTTCAGGTTCAGGTTAATGTTTCTCAAAGAATTATGAATAAATTAACTGCTTTGAAATATTATGTACTCAAATTTACTTTGGACAGAACTTAAATTTAATAAAGAATTATGTAGATGGGGCTGGGGTGGTGGCTCAGCTGTAGAGCACTCACCTAGTACATGTCAGGCCTTGGGTTTGATCCTCAGCACCACATATAAATAAATAAATTAAATAAAGGTATTGTGTCCAAGTACAACTAAAAATATTTTTAAAGAAATTATACAGTAATGTCAACTAAAATATAAGTTTAATATGAAAAACTGTAATTATTGACAATACAGCAGAACATGGTTTTATGCACATACTCCAAAAGTTTTATAAAAAATATATTATCAGAACCCTTCTATTCCAGCAAAATTTTTAAAAAAATGAATAACACTGTAACCAAAATCTATTTCAATATTAGTTCCCAAATATTAGTCTTGAGTTTAATCTAATCTACAAAATCTTTCATGTTCACATTTCTCTCTAAATTTATTAATTCTTTGACTTGTTTCACATCTCCTAAAATAGCTGCCATGTGTAAAGGAGATTCACTATGCTCATTTCTTTTGTTAACTTTATTTTTTTGACAAGATGAAGATCTGGGAGTTTTCTTTTGGGCTGTTATTATTTGTGATAGATAGTTTGGTGTGGACCTATAAGAAAGAAGTTCACAAAAGTCCTTGGCTAAATACTGTACATACTTACTAAAAAGGTTCTCCATAATAATGTGTCTATTTCTGAAACTTTCTAACATCACAAAACTTGACTTGGATGACACATCAATAACTTGACACAAGTATATAGAGTAAAATTTACTTTAGGATTATCAATGATAACAAGTTGACTAGAAGCCTTTTATTCTGTCAATTTATAAAACTGGTTTAAAATGATAATAATAAGTACTTGACACAAATATATAGAGTAAAATTTACTTTAGGATTATCAATGATAACAAGTTGACTAGAAGCCTTTTATTCTGTCAATTTATAAAACTGGTTTAAAATGATAATAATAAGTATCAAGTATATACCTTAAATGTATCTGCCTAATGAATAATTCAAAGAACTGAAAACAAATGGTATTTTTTTCCTGGGTAGTTTATACTATTAGTCTAATACCTACATAAAATTAAATGAAGACCAGAGTTTATACCTCTGACCCAAAAGCATTGGAGTTTTCTACTGATGATGTGTACAAATTAAGTTAGAGATGATAGTAGTATGAAAATAAAGCCAAAGATCTGAATTAAAGGCACATGGAAAAACTCTCATAGATATTAGACTTTGCTTTAATCCCAAACTTGTGATTTTTGTTCTCATTTTTATGTCAAAATCCGAAAAGTTAAACTAGATTATGACCAAAGCTCCACTCTCTCTTTCTAGAACCACAGGGCAGGAAGAATGAGGTAATGTTTTCTCAATTAAAGGTATGACAATACTAATTAATTCTGAAATTTTATAGCTATTTAAAAGAGTTAATGCACTAAGAAAAAATAATTTGGAAAATAATTTTCTATCATCATTATTGCATACTGACATCATTAGAGTTCTTAAAGCAATATCAATAAAAAATTAAAAATTTATACTTTGGATTTTAAAGTATGTT
The DNA here is from genome assembly GCF_052094955.1 of Ictidomys tridecemlineatus. NCBI lineage: Eukaryota > Metazoa > Chordata > Mammalia > Rodentia > Sciuridae > Ictidomys > Ictidomys tridecemlineatus. Next base: position 57,500,455 of record NC_135489.1, read on the forward strand.
GTCTCAGTAACAGTTTCCTATGTATTTCTAGAATGTATTTCCATAAGAGTAAGAATTTCTTATCTCTTATTCATCAACTTATCTCTCAACTGTCTAGAAGACTTCTTGTTACATAGTATAACTCAATAAAAAGTTGCTAAATGAATAAATTTTATTATACTCTTTATACTAAAAGAATAAACAGGTATCTTGTTGGTTTCCTTAAAAGCTAAAGGACCTAATTAATGGATAATCAAACCTAAACTCCAAGTACCTCTGTTTGTTGACACAGCTTAGTTTCAAGCTTTCTACTCCAGTTATGTACATACTAATAATCAAAACTGACAAGGAATTATCCTGAAATGAAAAGGGCCAATGGCACAATAATATTATAGTATAATTGTATATATAGTGGAAAAAAATAAAAAAAAATATGTCTATATGTTTATGTGTAAAAAATTCCCTGGAAATATAGATAAGAGACTCTGAAGAGTGGTGCCTCTCAAAGGGAGTCACTGGAGATACAGATGACTTCTACTTTTTTTCTTAATGTAATAATTCTTTAATATTCTAAGAACAAAATTTCATGGCGTAAGAAAGCCATTTTTTACAAAATAAAAGCCTTTGTAATTCAACATTTTACAGAAACATTTCAAGTTGTAGCAGTATCTAATAATTTGGCCACTTTCTGCCCCAGTTAGTGGCAGAAAAGGTTAGAAAATCCAAAATCACACTATTTGGAAAAGCACAAGGACCTACAATATTTGTAGGAATAAAAGATATTAGGTATGCTTATGCTTTTATTGAAATCAGGATATTTAGAAACAACAATAATTTAACTATAGTGTCCTCAGGTGTTTTTTTTCCTCCAAAGTCAGCATAGGAGAAGTTCACTTGAAAAACTTTCTTTTTCAATACATTTCAACAGTCTTAAATCAACATGTCTTAAATTTGGGCCTCAATTTTTTTCTAGATTCTTTTCCCATATCAGTCAGAGAGAAGCATGTACTAATACAACTAACAATTTATCAGCAGGGTAGCAGTAGACTGAAAGCCTAGAAAACATTTTTATAGAATCTGGGATAAATCTTCAGTAAGATAAAAGCACAATTTTGCCATGAAGTTCCCATGTTGTTAACTTATTTCTAAATGATTCATTTTATTTAGCATTTATCTACTTATGCACAGTAAGGGTAAAAATCCCTACTCTTATTTTTTTATTGATTTACAAAAAATGACAGTGGAATGCATTGCAATTCTTATTAAACATATATAGCATAATTTTTTATATCTCTGGTTGGATATAAAGTATGTTGACACTAATTCGTGTCTTCATACTTGTACTTTGTATAATGATGTCTACCACATTCCACCAGCCTTATAACCCCCTACCTGCTCCCTTTCCCTCCTATCACTCTGCCTTATCTAGAATTAATCTATTTCTCTATGCTCCCACTCCCTACTCCACTATGAATCAGAGACAACATTTGCCATTTGTATTTTTGGGATTTGCTGACTTCACTTAGCTTTTTCTTCTCCAATGCCATCCATTTACCTGCAAATGCCATGCTTTTATTCTCTTTGCTGAGCAAAATTCCATTGTGTATATATACCACATTGTTTTTATCCATTCAACCACTGAAGGGCATCTAGGTTGGCTCCACAGTTTAGCTATTGTGAATTGTGCTGCTATAAACATTGATATGTTTATAGCACTGTAGTATGCTGATTTTATATCCTTTGGGTATAGACTGAGGAGAAGGATAGCTGGGTCAAACTGTGATTCCATTCCAAGATTTCCAAGGAATCTCCATACTGCTTTCCATATTGGCTGCACCATTTTGGAGTCCCACCAGCAATGTATGAGTGTACCTTTTTCCCTACATTCTCACCAACACTTATTGTTGTTTGTCTTCATAATAACCGCCAATCTGAAAGGAGTAAGATGATATCTTAGAGTAGTTTTGATTTGCATATCTCTAATTGCTAAAGATGATGAACATTTTCTCATATATTTGTTGATTAATTATATATTCACTTCTGAGAAGCATGTGTCCAGGTCCTTGGCTTTTATTATTGGGTTATTTGTTTTTCCCTGCTCTTATATAGTTTCTAATCTAGGGGAAGAATCAGATGATAAATTTTCATACAAATAATCATAAAATTAAAAACTGATGTTACAAGTAATTATGATGAAATCCAAGAAAGGATAAAAATTAAAAGCAGTTAAAAGTAACTGTCAACAAAAGGCTAGAATATAATATAAATTAATTCAATGATGATAGGTATCCTGGACTGTTGTCTCTTGCAGTCATCTGCATAAGAAGTGCCATCTGCTTTCCTTCAAAGAGTGGATAATGAAAAAGTATGCTAACTGTTGTGGGTTTCTTATTTCCAATTTTGTCATGTTTTCTTCTTTTCTGAACCTTCATTCTCTGAATTATTAAATATGTTAGAATATGATTAAAAATGTACTCACAGTAAAACATAAGACAACTTTTTTGATAGCTGCTATAAATGTATATGAGAAACAGTTATAATATATAAACTGGTAGTTGCCAAAGAAAAGAGTACTGGGCCTTTAAGTATAAAAGCAATTTCCTCACTAAATGCTTTGGAAAATTATATTCTTGTTTTATTTATTTTAGGCACTTAAAAATTTATAATTTTTAAGATTTATGTTTTAGTGATTTGTTTGTTCTACTAAAATTTAACAACTTCAAAAACACTTCAAACATTCCTTAGTACAGTCATCCCTTAGTATCTGCAAAGGATTAGTTCTATGACTTCTTGCAGACACTAGAATCTGGTGCTCAGGTCTTTGACATGAAGGTGTAGAATTTACATATAATCCGTGCTAATTCTCCCATATCCTTTAAATTAGTTCCAGATAACTTCTAATACCTAAAATAATGTAAGTACTATGTAGTTATACTGTAATGGTTAGAGAATAATGAAGAGTAAAAAAGTATATATGCTATCATAATAGAGCAATTTTTAAAAAATATTTTCAATCCATGATTAGTTGACTGTGCAGATAAGAGTGCTAATTTGAATATCTTTGAAATTTTTCTTCATTATCATTTTATTCTTATTACTGCTAAACCTACATACCAATGCTCTTTCAAATTACTTTCCTTTTTTTCAGTAAAGATTTGCACAATCAGCCAAGAAACTAAGTAAGTAAGAGAAGTCTTATCACTCAGCAGTTAATGAAATAAAGGCATCAAATTAATACATTTGAGTCACAGGACAGTGGAACATGGGATGGTACTAATCCAAGCTAAACATGTGCAAATTAAGGATTCTGTGTGTCTGCATAAATTAAAAAAAATCCTACAAAGATTCAAAACTTTCTAAGGCCATTTTCAAAGAGATTCCATCTATACAAGGTCTGCTTTCAGATTTATTTTTGGAAATTCTTTGGCAATGCAGCCAGCATTCTACCTACGTGCCAGGGAATTCAGACTGAACCAGAATCCAAAGGTAAAATATACAAATGTTTTTTTTTTCTTTCGGAATCCTCTGGAAGTGAATGCAGATGCTTTGTGTAAGTGAATATATATTTCTGACTATTGTCTAGGCAGCTACTTCTTGGAAAGCCAAACAAAAATATTTGATATTGTGGGGTTTTAGGAGTACCTGTTAAGTGGAGTTATAAGTAAATGAGTTCAAAAATAAGTAAAAATGAGTGGCAGAAGGGAAGGCTTAGTAGTCAATACAGTGTTGTTGGTTTTTTTCCCCACCTTCCATCCCCAGCAGAAACTGCAGTCAGCAAGTAGGATTTTTTGAGATAAGCATTTATTACTCAAGTTAATTCCAGTAAGCTAAAATCTGGCATTAGTAATTGTGAGAAATTAAAGTAGTGATGGTTCAAGCATCCCACCTCAGTTAAGATGAACTGGCATCCTAATGGCTTAGAAAAATTGGGGTATAATACTTAAACTCTGATGCCCAAAAGTCACCCAAAATTCAGTAATTCCTAATATAACCATTTTATTGAATTTTATTTTACATAAAATCACACATTTCAAGACATTAAAATAACTTTTATTCATATTTATAATATAATCTTTCATTTTCATATTTCCCATATCATTATCAATAATGATCCAATTTAGTATAAATCCAATCTCAGCACAATATTTAATGTATCACTTAAATTATTTGCAGCCCTAAATAGGTCATTGAAACAGGCTATTGTTTTTCTTGAAATGTATGCTCTTTCTCATCATAATTTTCTGTATATTTTGGTTCTCTAATGTTTAGGAAATAACTACTATTATTATTGTTATTTTCATGGTTTTTTATATAAATACCAATTTTTAAATATAATAATTTAAAAATTATTATTAAAAATTAAATAATTTAATATTGCAAAATTTTTACACAAAGCCGAGACTTTGTTTCAAAGAAAAGAAGTAAAATCCAATCATAGGCAGAAACAAAAAATTCTTAGTATCTATCCTTAAAATATTTACTAAAATTTGGGAGAGGGAGTAATTTACCTTTTACTTTTTTAAGTGACGAAATGGCTAACTTTTATATGCTTTCTGCATTGTAACGTAATTTTAGAAATGACACTAAGATTATATATATTTTACAGAAAAACCACAAGCTCATTAATAGAATTCCATTCTGTCTAATAATCAAATATAAAATCATTATACTCTGGAAAAGAATAAGTAAGATGGAATACTCCAAACATTTAAGCAGAAATTCAAATTAGATTCCTGAACATTAAAAAGTATAATTAGATGCATGAACTTTAAAGGACTGCCCTTAGTCTGAATTCATGTTTTCCATAAAACAGGAAAAGGTGGTTAAGTGAACAGCAGCTGGTGTAAGGTAAATGGGTATGAGATCACTATACGATTCGAAATTTTTAAGTGCTGTAACAGTAAGAAGCAACACTCCTACATCACTTATTTTCAGTTCAAAATTTGACTTCCATGAACTTGAATCACAATGTTTGTTCTGAGTGTCAAATCTACTCTGAAGACATAAGAACACTTTGGACTGTAGTATAATCTAAGACCAAAAACCTTTCTATCCATTACAAATATTTCAATAGAATGAAATACTAGAATCACTACTGAAGAATCTTAGGGATAAAAAGCAATCAAAATAAAAACAAAGTCTATTAGTTAAGAACATAGAATTCTGTTTGACAATTTATGACAGAGAAACAAGAATATGATGAATTGACTGGTGATTTGGACAGAGCAGATATTTTAACATTTAAATAATATGGCATCTTAACTTACAACATTATTATAATGAGCAATCATATTCTCAGTTTATGAACATATACTTTTCATTCCAGGGTCATTCTGATAGACAGGATTCATGATTTCATTTATGTGTAAATAAACAAGTGTTGAAAAACACAAATTTAGCAAACAATTAATCCCTAAAGAGGGTATTCGAAAATTTTAGAGATAATCCTAAAAGTTTAGTGATGAGAAAATTCATTCATTCAAAACAGCAATCATTAATAACATTTAGACCAATTCTAAAGTAAGTAGCTAAATGGACTAGATTATAAGAACTTCAAGGAACTTTATATTCCAAAATTGAAGGCATTAATTTAGTAAGCACAAGAATTCTATGAAAATAGTATTTTACATTTCACATGAAGATAAGCAAGAGACTGAAAATTGCTTCCATACATTCAAAGCAAAGAAAAGGTGGCAACCAATAAAATTACATCAACCAGATTAAATGTTATTGAAAGCAGATTATGTTTTTAAACAAGTTAAAGCACAATGGATAAAATGAATGTTCAATTATATTCATTAACAGAAGGAAGCAGTTTAACAGTTCAACCAACTATTCCTTTAAAAGTAACCAATCACTATGACCTCATACACTCTACTTTAGTTTTCATTTGAATAAGTATGTTTATACTTGGCGCACTCAAATATGTATTCTATTAAGATTTACTTCAGGAGCTGGAAAATAAAGCTTCCACGTCCTGTTCCTTTACTATTACTTTGGTCCATGTTCTACTGAGATGAGGTTGTATGAGACTACTGCTATTTGTATTTGAGGCAAATGTAAAGCACTGTTAGGGAAAGCAATTCTCTCACCCTAATGACTTCAGGTTAATATACTCTGCTTTATGAGTACAGTAGCATGGGAGAAAAACATCAAGAATGATTTTGAATGTCTGTACTACAAGTTGGAACATTTTATAATAAAACATTAGGAAGGGGGCAGGAGTTAAGTCTAATGTAGTATAACATTTGACTTTATCTGGTACCTTAACACAGTTCTCTATTTAAAATTGTTCCCCTCTGCCAATTTATTTGAATCTCATTAATTAAGGTAAATCCTTTAATGGCATCTAAAGCCTCAGGAGAATAGAACATCTAAAAGTGGATATATGGCTAAGAAAGTTAAAATCTTATGAAATCTCAACATGCTCTATAACTGCTCTCACAGACTTTGGGAAAAGATCATACTGAGTCTCTGAATTTTCTCCTATCACATTTTCTAAAAATGCCAAAAGAAAACACTATAGTAAACAAATAATGGTTAGTAAGAGGAGACATTTATTAAAGAAAAAAAGTGAAGCATATTATACCTTTCTAGGTATAATATGCTTCACTTTTATGAACAAATATGCAAATTAAAATGATGAAATACTCCTGGTTTATTTTTATAGGACATGAAATGTATCAAAACTAAGGGAAAAACATACTTCCCAATACTTAAAGAACACTGAGTTGAAGAATATTCATATACTGATGGAAGCTTTTAAAACTTGGTAGTATTATTTTGGAGAAACATGAAGAATCACAGAAATGTTCCCATTTTTAATAAGGAAATAGTTCCAAACAGGACAAAAACACAATCTATAAAGATGGTCTCCATGACATCATTTATATTGAAATAATTGAAGTTTAGTTTGGAGCCCAAGAGGAGACTTTCACGTAGTTCCCAGAAAGCAGCATAATATTTTTACAGGAGGGATTATGACATCATGTTAAGGGATTATGGTTTTTCCAGATACAGGAGATAGGGAACGAAATATGATTTTATGACCGACAGTACAAAAATAAATTTCATTAGATGGAAACCTTAATTGCTAAAGTTAGTAGTTATTTGATTAGATTTTATATACAGTGTAGTAGCAGATATTGTAATCTGCAAACACAACATTCATTCTCCTCCTCTAACCAGAATACCCCAATGAATATTAGGGTGACTTTTTAGATTCCCTTGTAAATACAGTGGCCTAAGCAATGAAATGGACATGGTTTTAGAGAGGTTGTTTTATCAATAAAAAGGCCAAGTTTCATTTGAAAAAAGACATCTTTGTTCTGGTATTTCGCCTTCTAATTTTTGTTAGGAAAAAGCAGCAATTCTGTGACTACAAGTCAAAATTCTCAAGGACAGGAGAGCAGAGAGATGAATCCAGTCTCAGTTACTGTTATTGAGCTGCTATACTGACTCTGGATTACCTATGTCTAGTGCTCTCATTGTATTAAATTTAAAATGTTTTAAGATAAATTTAATTTGTTTAAGATGGTGTTCATCTGTTCTAGTGTGTTTAATTAACCTATCACAATGGGAATTTATGCATTATGTCACTTAAGGGTCACAATTTTCTCAGGATGTTATTACAAGCAGAGGTGGAAACTGAGGCTCATTAAGAAGTAAAATTATCTGGCCAGTGTTGATACTGGTCAGATTTCAAAATCTTCAAAATTAAACACTATTATCATTTATCTCCATTATAGGTATAAAAATTTATTCTATATCCAAAGTTTGGAATAGGACAGAATGAAAGTATATTTCAAAAGCTAAAAATAAGCAATGAAGCAAGTTGATATGGGAAGCATATCATCTACATCCATAGTAGAAGCTTTTAGGCTTCCATATATTCAACGGGTCTATTGGCTTCTTAGTATTCAATAAAACAAAAATTGTGGGAATTTTCTCACAGGATAAGAAAATGTGGATAGATACTGGAACAATGTAACCAGATATGTTGGTGATTTTTTTAAAGAAAGTAATTAAGAATAAAAGGTACTATCATGTAGCTAGCTACAAGGGCCCATTGAAAAGACTTCAAACTGTGCTATAATTCTTTCCAACATTTTACCTGTCTATCCAACCACCTACTTTTCTAGAAAGACTTATCTTTTCAAAAAGTTAATATTAATTAATTAAAAATTTGCAGTTTTAAACACACTGGGTTATCATAAGACCAAGAATTTCTCACTTAGTTGATGGCATTATTTGTGATTTGTGGGCCCCTTGGCCTTCCCTGGATAATGATGCAAATGTTTTTACAAAAGATAACTTTATTTTATAAAAGTAATATATGCTTACTTTTACAAAATACAACCCACACAAAAGAGTACAAAAAAGAAATTGACAATGGGGGCTGGAGATGAGGCTCAAGCGGTAGCACGCTCGCCTGGCATGCGTGCGGCCCAGGTTCGATCCTCAGCACCACATACAAACAAAGATGTTGTACCCGCTGATAACTAAATAATAAATATTAAAAGTTCTCTCTCTCTCTATCTCTCTCTACCTCTTCTCTCTTTTTTAAAAAAAGAAATTGACAAGCATCCTAAGCCCTGAAAATAAACTAGAACATTTTGTGAACATCATGCCAAGGATCCCTCTAAATATATTCAAAGACACAGGCACTAATGGAGAAGACAAAGGAAGAAATAAAATTTATGTAAGAAAAGGCAAATAACATACATATATATACACAAACATAAAAATCCTTAAGATTAATTTTATGTTACTCCAACATAAAAGAAGCTAAATAAATTGCTTTTATTCTGTTAGAGATATTGTATACTAAGATACAGACAAATATACATATAACCTTGGTATAAGAGCATATGAGCCAAGTAGTATTATTAATACTTTCCATTATTCACAATTTTTTGTTCTTTTATTATTTCAAGTCAGGGTTTAAAACCTTTATATTTTGCTCTGGACCCAAAATACACCCACCAACATTAGGCTTAGTTCCTACAGTGAAAATGACTTTCATATTTCAAGTCCTTATTTTATCTTTTCATATGTGTGTTCATATGTTGTACACATACATATATGCATATAAATACACCAATGATTTTAATGCAATGAAATGGTACACATTATTTCCTAAACCTGATTTTTCACTTCCATTAACATAAATGTCTTCCCTATCATTCATTCTGCAGTGATATTTTTCAGTGCAAAAAACTATTGAAGCATGAAGAGCAAAGGAGGAGGAATCACAATATCAGACATTAAATTATACTACAGAGTTACAATAAAAACAACAACATGGTATTGGCACAAAAATAGACATGTAGACCCATGGTACAAAATACAAGACACAGAGACAAACCCATATAAATTCAGTTATCTCAAACTAGACAAAGGCATCAAAAACATACATTGGAATAAAGATAGTCTCTTCAACAAATGGTGCTGGGAAACCTGGAAATCCATGAGTGACAAAATGAAATTAAAACCCTATCTCTCAGCCTGCACCAACTCAACTCAAAATGGATCAAAGACCTAATAATTAGACCAGAGACCCTGTGCTTAATAGAAGAAAAAGTAGGCCCAAATCTTCATAAAGTTGGCTTAAGACCTGACTACCTTAATAATACTCCTAAAGCACAAGAAATAAAATCAACAATCAAATAAATGGGAAGAATTCAAACTAAAACGCTTCTTCTCAGCAATCAATAACGTAAAGAGAGTGCATACAGAATGAGAGAAAATCTTTACCACACAGACATCAGATAGAGCACTAATTTCCAGGATATATAAACAACTCAAAAACCTTAACATCAAAAGAACAAATACACCAATTTATAAGTAGGCTAAAAAACTAAACAGACACTTCACAGAAAATATACAATTGATCAACAAATGTATACAAAAAGTCCAACATCTCTAGCAATTAGAGAAATGCAAATCAAAACTACTCTAAGATTTTCTCTCTTTTCAGTCAGAATGGTAATTCTCAAGAATACAGGCAACAATAAGTGTTGGCGAGGATTATGAGAAAAGGTACACTCATACCCTGCTGGTGGGACTGCAAATTGGTGCAATCACTATGGAAAGCTGTATTAAGATTCCTTAGAAAACTTGGAATGGAACCATCAGTCAAACCAGCTATCCGACGTCTCAGTTTATACCTAAAGGATTTAAAATCAGTGTACTACAGTGATGCATACATGTCAATATTTATAGCAGCTCAATTCAAAGAAGTAAAACTATGGAACCAACCAATATGCCCTGAAACAGATGAATGGATTAAAAAATGTGGTATATATACACAATGGAATATTACTCAACCTTAAAGAAGAATGAAATTATGGCATTTGCAGGTAAATGGATAAGCCAAACCCCAAAAAACAAAGGCAGAATGTTTTCTCTGATAAACAAATGCTGATTCATAATTTAGGGGAAAGAGACCAGGAAAGAAAGGAGGAACTTTGGACAAAGGGTAGTGAAAGTAAAGAGGGCACATGGAGATAGAAAGGATGGTGGAATGAGATGGACATTTTATATATAAATATATTATAATTAATACAATTAATTAAATTACATTAATTAATTAAAACAAATTAAAGAATTAAAAATAAAAAATTTTTAGTGAGCTCATGTAACTTTTCTAAAACAAACTTGTTCAAACAAAATTTTTAAACAAATTTGTTTGTTGTTCTTATTCTCTGCTTTTTAAATTTTATGTTATGACATGCAATAATAAAATCATGGAAGCAATAATTCCATTCATAAGATAATAAAAATAAACATCATTACATAACAAAAAATATTTTATTTTATTTTATTTTATTCTTTAGTATCAGGGATTAAACCTCAGGCAAGGTAAACCAATGAGCCCCAACCCCAACTCATTTTTTTAAATTTTTTAATTTTTTAAATTTTGAGATAGGGTAACACTAAGTTGCTCAAGATGACTGTGATCCCTCTGCATCAGTCTCCCAAGCCACTGGGATTTCAAGTGTGTCTCATACAACCAGGTATTATAAAATGCTCTTAAAGACAGCTGTAACATCATCCCATTAAATGGAAATAGTGGAAACAATTATCAGGGAAACAAGTATATAATTTGATTCAAATATGGATCAGGTTATGTTTAGTTAGTGAGGTTAGTTTACTTCTGTGTAACATTTTTTCATCTCTTCCTAAGTAACATTTTCTCTTTAAATGGTTATCTGTATTTGAATTTAACAAACTCCTGTCTTAAAAATAATATTGAGAAATACCACTGTCTACCAAAAGGACTTCCAAAAAGAAAATATAAGAAGGGTTAAATCCTTAATAGGTGTCTGAAGACACATACAGGTATATAACACTTAAGGATAGGGATATGCTCTGAGGAATGATTCATTAAGAGAGTTTACTCTTGTGCAAACTTCATAGAGTGCCTATATCCTTGGCAAAATGGTACATTATCATTAGGTGATATATTCTTATGGGATCATCATTGTACATGCAGTCTGTTGTTAACTAAAATTTTATTATCATATTTCACTGCATAATAATCATCACTGCATTGAGATATATTCACAAGTATTCCAGGCATCCTCCTCTTGCACAAAAGACAGTTTTGTATTACCTACATGATTTGTAAGTAATATTAGTACATTTTTTCTTTAAAAAAACCATAAAAGTGCTAAGCCAGGCATGGTGGTGCATGCCTATAATCCCAGCATTTTAGGAGACTGAGAAAGGAGGAGAGTGATTTCAAAGCCAGCCTCAGCAATAGCAAGGTGCTAAGCAACTCAAGTGAGACCCTGTCTCTAATAAAATACAAAAATTGGGCTGGGTATGTGGCTCAGTGGTCAAGTGCCCTCAAATTCAATCTGCAACTTAGTTATACCCTCCCCTCCTAAAAAATACATAAGTCTTCACACCATGTCACACCACATTTCTTGCAAAAAAAATTTTTTAAAGGCATAAAATCAGCAGTCTTAGTGCAGTGAAATACAGTCTCTGGCACAAGACTTCTTGTCTACCTGACTAGTGATAGCTTTAGAATACCACTTAAATAGAGTTGGGGTTAAAGAAAAAGGTTCCTGAATCTCTAGAAAAACCAGTGCAACTTAAAATGAACTAAACACATAATTTCTTTATTGCTACAAGAAAGAATAGACTTTGAGGTTTAAAAATGTCATGACTGAAAACAATTTCTAATTCAAACTAAAGAGCAATGAAATACACAGAAGGAGATCTATTTACTACAGTTGTACACTAAAAAATTGAGTATTTACTAAAGCTATGCTAGCTCAGGGTGTTTCAAAATTGTCAGAGTATTTTCATAGTTTCTAGAGTTATGAAAATTTTGGTATTTATTATTAAAGATTGCTAGAAAGATATCAATATGATATAATCTCTGCACAGCAAGCCTGTAATTCCAGTGGCTCAGGAGACTAAGGCAGGAGGATCGCGAGTTTAAAGCCACCCTCAGCTAAAGCAAGGTGCTAAGCAACTCAATTAGACCCTAACTCTAAATAAAATACAAAATAAGGCTGGAATATGGTTCAATGCTCAGTGGTTGAGTGCCCCTGGGTTCAATCCTCAGTACCTGCCTCCCCAAAAAAGTCTTTGCACATAAGCTCAAAATGGAACACTGACTTTCTAAAAGTAAAGCAAAAACATTTTTAAAGAAAGTTTATTAACATTTCACATAAGAACAGAATTCCTGTGGCAAATATATTGAAGTTGACATTAATTTAAAAAATACTAATTAATAGTTTTTAAGTTTAGTTCAGGGCTAAAGAACAACCTGGTAACTTATTAGATAGTAATAATATTAGATAATGGTTCTCACCTATTAGGAATAATTTGGATTGATTGATTTCAAATTTTGAAATACAAAAGTTCTATGAATAGCAATTAAGCAGTGAGCCTCCTTTTATAATAATACATACTTCCAATTCTTTCTGAATTTAAAATGCCTAAAATTCTTTTGTGTGTTCAATCAGTACAAAAAACATTTTTTTTCTAAATATACTATATCCTAGTGGATACTTATTATCTGAGAAAAATTTCATCTTTCTTAAGAGAGTAAAGAATAAATTTTTTGTCTCTGGTGAGAAACACATTTGCGTGACAGATGAATTTCTGCCCCCGAAATGATAAATCTAACATACATATATTTCTCTATAAATTGGGGTATCCAAAAGAGTGATTCATATAAAAGAAATCACAGTATGAAAATAAGTAATATTTTACCAGAAAATAACAAGTTATTTTACCTTGTCTGAATCTCATTCTTCATTTTGTGATGGGCTAATCGTAGATGAATCATGGATGATTTCTCCTTCATCTCCTTGCTGACCTCTCTTTGGTCAATTTTTGGAGTTTTTCTGTAAGATGCAACCTTGTCTTTATTAAAAGATCAAGTATGAATAAAGTTATATCAACATTATATAAAGACACTGTATTTAAAAACTACTCTTTAAGGAAATGTTCAAACAGACAAAACTAGGTCTTCCAAACAATCATTGTATTCAATATACTTATGACCCAGATTCATCATTTTTTCTAACTTCTTTCATATCCTCCTGCTTTTTATTTAATAAAAGGGCTTTAAAATAATAATAAAATATCCTGAATATAACATAGCCTTACATAAATTGAACTCTATCAAATTAATAAACATATAACTCTGAAAACAGAATTCTGTACTGAATTAAATAGACTTGTGTTAGAATACATATATTCTTGGCCTATTATATCCTTGAGTTCATCATCTGTAGATTAAACCAATCTCAGGAAAAAGAAAATAGAAGAGAAAATTACATCTCTATTAAACCTGCAATTTTTTTGTCATTATTATCTAAACAAGAGTATAATAACTATTCATACAGCACTTAATGTTGTATTAAGTGTGATTAAGTAATCATCAGGCAATTTAAAGATAATGGAAAGAATATGTATAGGGTATCTGTGGGGAGTCTTGGAACAAATCCTCTAAGATAAGTTACCACCCAATCATCTATACCAATTCTTAGGGGATGCTAGACTATCAGCATCACGCATCACCTAGGTACTTATTAGAAATTGAAATTCTCTGGCTGTATCCCAGACCTACTGAATTATAATGGCTAGGGACCAGTGATCTATTTTAATATTCCTCTCAGTTTGAGAATCGCTGATTTTAATCAATAAAGAAGAAAATATGGAGATCAAAGGACTAGAGGAAGGGTTCATACTTTCCAGCTGTCTCAGGGCTTGGGATTCAGCAAGATGGGTGATAGAATTCACTGAAATTCAAATCAGATAGTAAGAGATTACTTATAGAGACCCAGAATTTCAGGTGTTTTGGACAGAGGACAAAAATGAGTACACTGGTGCCAAGTAGCCAGTAGTAGTGCTGCCATTTCACCACAGAAGAGAGGCACAACACAAAGTAGAGAAAAATACAGTGGAAAAACTTGGCATAGGGCAAACTATAGAACAGACCAAATTTAGCTGAACCAGATTAACACAAGATGGTGTTTGAAAAGTGCTCTATGTTTCTCAAGTGGCAAGTGAAGAGCTGTAGCATGGAGCTATCTTGAACAGCTCATGATGCAGCTTGTTGATGTAGAAGCCCAGGAAATTAGAGCAAATATTGCCATACCCTTGGCAAGGACCAACTGTGCTGCCTAGGGTGTACCTAGCAGAATACAATGGAAACAAGCAGAGAGAAGACTTTACCCAGGGTTATTCAGGTTAAAGATATAGAGGGGAATGCAACATGCTTCCCTTTGAGTCCTTCTGGTCCATAAACTTAATGGGCAAGCACAAATACACAGACTGTAAGCCTGGGAAGGCAGTGCATGTGTGGAAAGTGTAGTGATACCTGTGATGGATTGGTTATAAGTAGAATTCTCAGGACACCCCTGAGATCCAAACACCCAGAAGAGATCAGCATCCTCTTAGTCCTAGAGATGCGTTGATTTACTCTCTCAGGAGCAGATACCATCCCAACAAATTTTGCAAGGGATATGATCAGAGCTAAAACTTAGCTGCTGGAACTTCCTATTTAGAACTCAGCATCATCCCCACACAGGGAGGATATCAACCTAGTCTGTTCACATGAAACTGTAACGGACAATACATTCTATCCTACTGGTAATCAGGGAAGCTGAAGGCTATTTCAACCCAGTTTGTGTTCCATGTAACTCCAGCTGGCAGTTTGATAAGCAACAATAAAAAATAGCAAAGATTTAAAGTTTCTCAGTTCTTGTTCTAAGCGGTGCCAAGCCAAAGAAGAAATAGAAAGAAAAGCAGTCTGGCATAGGCAGTGAACTTCCATCTTTGTTCTTGACAGTTTTGACCACTGTGGTGGAGATAATCCTATTTTTCCCCTTTGGTTTTCTCGCTGTGCTGATTGATTAGTTCATGAATAAACACACATACATATTCCTTTTTTAATTTTATTTTACTTTTTTCTTCTCTCTCTAATAGCCAAATTCTCTTGTTCTCTATTAGCCCCTACCATCTTTCTCTTTTTACATTTTGAGTATTTCTTTTGCTCTCCTACCCCATTTTCTTTTTTCCTAATGAATTATAATTTTACTATATTTTACACTTCTTTAGTTTATATAATTTCTGCCAAATCCGTTC
The DNA here is from genome assembly GCF_052094955.1 of Ictidomys tridecemlineatus. NCBI lineage: Eukaryota > Metazoa > Chordata > Mammalia > Rodentia > Sciuridae > Ictidomys > Ictidomys tridecemlineatus. The sequence goes on from NC_135489.1 coordinate 57,516,052, forward strand.
ACTTTGTCAGAATTATTAGTACTGTGGATGGTGTAGTTGATGCCTGCTATTTGTTTTAATACCTGACCTAGTTCTTCATCATTACTGCTGTTGCTATTAATGGCTCACCCTGCCATTCTTGTTTTTGTAGTAGTGTTATAGATGTCATAGGAGGCAATAGATATTTATTTTAATGTTGCTTATTATTCACTTTGTGTGTGTGTGTGTGTGTGTGTGTGTGTGTGTGTATAGTTGGGATTCTACTTGGATGCTATGAGTTCACAGGGTAGAGACTCTCTTGGTGAACTAAATCCAGTTAAGAGACAGCACACCTTGCTCCACACACAAAATACCCCTGGCTTAAGCTTCAGTAGTCCTTTAACACAGAGAATAAATACAAAAGCCCAAAACCAATAACCAGGTCACAAGTGAAAAAGGCTATAGGAAGGTGAGCTTGGATCCCACTAATGGAAATCTGTTTCTATTACAAAAAATAGAGAGAGGCTACAACACATCATCTCAAAGAATATATTGTTGCACAGCTGAATTACATCAGCAGGTCTGTACTGGTAAATTGAGAGCCACTGCAGGTTGAAACTCATACTTTAAGATAAGCACATGTGTCAAAGCTAAAATATACCAAAAGCACATGGCTTATTACAACAGATACTCAATAAAGGACTTCTTTGTAATAGAGGAAAAGAACTTCTTTTCAACAGATATGCAAGTACACACACCAAATTTATAATCACCCAACTAAGAAAATACTGAGGATGAAATTCCAGATGGCATCTATAAAACATTAATTATTGAAATGATTAATAAGTTAAAAAACAGATCTAAGGAGCAAATTAAGAGAGGAAACACAGACAAAAGGCCATTTCTAAAGATAGCAAAACTCATGGAAATGAAATACATAATAAATCAAGTAAACTTACCTGAAAGTATCACCAATAGATTAGATTTCACAGAAAACAGAACTTCAGGCTTCAAGGTATATAAACCTGAACACTTACACACAGTAAATAAAAAATAAAAAAGTAATGGCAAGAATATACAAGAATGCTGGGACAATATGAAGAGATAAAACTTGAAGGTCACTGGAATTTAAAAAAGAATGAAGATATAGGCTCATTTTTAAATAAAAAAATAATAGAAAACTGTCCAAACCTAAGAAATGATATTAACATTCTTATATAGTATGCATATAGAACCCCAAACAGAAAAGATCAAAAAAGAACCTTTCCAAGAGAAATCATTATCAAAATGTCTACCATGTAGAAAAAGAACAGAATATTAAAAGCTGCAAGTGAAAAACATCAAGTCACATTTGGCTGTAAGTCAATAACTCTTACATCTGACTTCTCAGCTAAGACTCTAAATTCCAAGTGGGCTTAAATGAGAGAATCCAAGCTTGGAGAAAAAAAACAACTGTCAAACTAGAATGCTATCTTCAGCAAAGCTATTATTTGGAACTGAAAAGGATATAAAAACTATCCAATGTAAGGATAAACTAAAAGAATCCATGATTACTGAGCCAGCACTACACGACATGTTTAAAGATATACTATACATGGAAGAACACAAAAACAAACCTTAAAACTAACTCCTGAGTGGATGACACTCATAAGAAAAGAAATTAAGGAAATGCGGATTAATATATGAAATAAAGCAAAATGTCAGGAAACAGTAATCACCTCTCCATAATAACTGTAAATGACCTCAATTTTCCAAATAGAAGACACAGCCTTGGTAAAGTGGATTAAAGTCACAAATAAATGCTGTTTGCAAGAGACTCATGAAAGGTAAAGACATGTACAGGTCAAAATAAAATAATGACAAGCCAGGCCAGCTGCAGCTTCTGTCCCCCGCAGGACCCGCGGCCTGGAGCTAGGAGACCCAGCGCATGCGCGAGAAGATGGGCGGGGCCCAGGTGGTGAAGAACCTGGCCAAGAAGAAGGGCGAGTTCTGCGAATCCTGGGCCCCTGGGCGCTAGGAAGAGAGCGGCGGCAGCGCGGGGGCGGGCTCAGCGCTCCTGTGGGCCTGGCGGCGCCAGGCCTTGGCGACTTACCCCCAGCCAGTCGCGGGGACCCGAAAGGCCGCTGGAGAGACCCCGCGGGGGAACTGGCAGATCCCCTCAAGAAGAAGGGCGCAGCAGAGCAGGGCAGGAGGAAGAAGGCCGAGGCGGGGGCGGCCATGGCGGTTCCCGACAGGCCCAGCGCGGCGGATGAGGAGGCCCAGCGGACCCTCCAGGATGAGCAGGTGGCGGACACGGACCCAGGTAAAGGTCGCTTCCTCGCGCGCATCTGTTTCCAGGGTGATGAGGGGGCCTGCCCGACCTGGGACTTCATAGTGGGCGCGCTCATCCTGCGCTCCACCAGCAGGGACCTGACGGACATCTTCGCTGCCATCCCTGGCAGCCGCGAGTTCGACGTGAGCTTCCGCTCCGCGGAGAAGCTGGCCCTGTTCTTCCGCCTCTACTAGGAGAAGAGTGAGCAGGAGGATTGCTGGGAGGACTTTGTGGTGCTGGGTCAGAGCAAGTCCAGCCTGAAAACGCTTTTCAACCTCTTCCTGAATAAGATGGTGGATGTGGAGGACACAGTGACCTGACTGAAGCGCCACTGCAAAGTGCTGGCGATGTCCCTGAAAGTGACCAACAGGTTTGGGATCTGGACCCGGGAGTACAAGATCGAGCTGCGCCAGGGGGAGGGCAAGTTAAAGTACTTATACTCTAGAACACACATTAAAACCTCCACCAGAGGGCATATAGAGCTGATAACTCAGCAAAGTAGCAGGATATAAGATCAACCATCAATACCTTTCCTATACTCCAAGAATCAATCTGCTGAAGAAAAAATTAGACAATTTCATTCACAATAACCTAAAAATACAATCAAATACTTAGACATAAATCTCACTAAGGAAGTTAACGACCTGTGTAAAGAAAAGTACAGAACACTGACGAAGGAAACTAAAGAAGACCTTAGGAGATAAAAAGACCTCCCACGTATTTATTAGGCAGAATTAATATTGTCAAAATGCATATATGACCAAAAGCAATTGACAGATTCAATGTGATTCCCATTAAAATATCACTGACATTTTCCACAGAACCCAGGAAAAAAGTCCTAAAATTCATATGAAAGAATATAAGACATAAAATAGCCAAAGAAATACTAATCAAAAAGAGTGATGATATAGAGCCAGACACATCACCAGTTCAAAGCCAGCCTCAGCAAAATAGAGGTGCTAAGCAACTCAGTGAGACCCTGTGTCCCAATAAAATACAAAATAGCATTGGTAACTTGGCTCAGTGGTCAAGTGCCCCTGAGTTCAATCCAGGTACCCTCCCACCTCAAAAAAAAAAAGTGATGACAGAGGCATCATAATACCTGATCTCAAATGATAACACAAAGTGAGAGTAACAAAACCAGCATGTTACTGGCATAAAAACAGACATGAAGACCAATGGATCAGAAGACACAAGAGACAAATCCACATCAATTCAGTCATCTGATCCTTGAATAAAGTGCTTAAAAATTGTAGAAAAGTTTACCTTTGTAACAAATGGTACCAAGATACTGGATATCCATTTGAAGAATGAAATGATGTACATTCCACTCATGCAGGACGAAGATGAACTCAGTGCTTCAAAGACCTGAGAATTAAACCAGAACACTGCAAGTGCTAGGAGAAAACAGTGTCAACACTCCCCATATATAGATATAGGCATTGGCTGGCTTAGTAAGACTCCTGACTCTCAAGGAACAAAACTGAGATTTCAGTAAGTGGGATGGCATGAAATTAAAAAGCTTCTGCATAGCAAAGGAAACAAAGGCATGAGGAAAGAGCCTACAGAAGGGGAGAAAATATTTTCTAGTCACTCTTGTTATAGGGGATTAATATCCATAACATAAACCAATCAATAATATATGGGCAAACAAGCTAAATTGACATATCTCAAAAGAAATACAAATGACCAACAAATGCATGAGAAAAATCTCAGCAACTTGCAGACAGGGAAATACAAATCAAAACCATACTGAGATTTCACTTCACCCCAGTTAGAATGGCAATCAACAGGAGTACAAATAACAATTATTGTTAAGAATGGTAAAAGGTATAGCTGTGCAGTGTTGGTACAATTGCAAATTGGTACAATTGAAAGGTTAATAGAATAGGTACTTGTCACTCTGTTTTTCTATATGCTTAACAAAACACTGTTGAAATCTTGTTCCCAGAATGTGCTGTACCCAACTGCCAAACGGCAGGATGCACTCCCTCACTCGGTTGCAGGCAAACTGCCCACTCGCCTTGATCCGTCAATGAACTTCCCTCCCTGCCCTCTCCAAGAAAAGTATATAAGCTCTGCTTAAGCTGTTCTCAGGGCTCTTTCTCTTTGCTCTAGTGAGCACTGAGCCCTAGCATGCTGGTCCTCAAATAAACCCTTTTGCTGTTGCATGAGGCAGTCTCTTGATGGTCTCTTCCTCTGGTCCCTTACACAATCACTTTGGAAAGCAGTATGGAACACCTTCAAAAGTCTAGGAATGGGATGCACCCATGGGACCTAATATACCACTATCTGGTTCTTTAGAGAACTAAAATCAGCATACTATAGTGATACACACATAGCAATGTTTATAGCAGCACAATTCACAATAGCCAAGTTTCAAACTAGCCCACGTGTCTATGAAGAGATGAACAGATAAAATGTGGTATACATACACAGAGTAGTTTTACTCAGCCATAAAGAATTAAATTATGTCATTTGCTAGTAAATGGATGGACCTGGAGAACATCGAGTTAGGTGAAATAATCCACACTCAGAAAACCGAGGGTAGAATATTTCCTCTTGTGGAGAAGCTAGAGAAAGAGAACCAATCTCAGAGAAATCGAAAGGAATCCAACAGAGTAGAGAAAGGCAATCTTGAAGATGGGAGGAGGGAAGGAGGGAAAAAGGACGATCTCTGCTTTCAGTCACCTTGAGGTAAATTTTGTTACTAGATATGCTATGTCCATGTGCCACTATACCACAGTGAATTCTGCTTATGTATATAATTTGGAAGTGCTAATTAAAATAATAACAACAATTAGAGGAATATCATTAGAGTAGAGCAAGCAGATGAGGGGGGGAGGGAAGGAATTAAGGGAGAGAAAGGAAACATACTAAAGAAAAAGACTGATCAAATGATGTGCATGTACAAATATGGCATAATGAATTCCACTATTATAATTCACCATAAAAAGATTAAATATTAAAAAAGGAATGAAAGTCCTCATTAACAGATATTTTATATTAGATATTAAACTAAGTTCACAGACATGAGCAACACATGATTTTTAAAAATATTTGAACAAAAGTTTTAAGAAAAGTAAATATATTTGGATGGAAGAGACTAACACACTTGTTACATCAGAGAAACAAAAGTTAATTTCTAATTTAACTTGGAACAAGAAAATATATTGAATATAAATTTTATGTACCCACCCACTCAGGTCAAGTATCCTATTCTGCTCTACATCTAAAAACCGCCATCCAAACAGTACAATGCATCTAAGCTATGAACACTCTGTTGTGAAAAGTAACCAAAAGATTATCAATAAAAGCAAAGGTTATCCTAAAAGAACAACAGAATAAACAAACTTGTGGCATTTTTAATGTGAAAATGAGAGAAGAGGAAAAAGGTATCACACTTAAATACAACTTCAGAGTGGATATTAAAGTTTCAAAACCATGTTGCTTCTTCTTCATACTACTTAAAAACTGAAGGCTGGAAAAACTGATAATTTTCTTAGAAAACCTGAATCACTAAAAACTGACTTATGAACAGAAGAGAAAACCTGCACTCCAAAGTTTCATGGCTTGCAGAGGTGGGACTTTTGGGAAGTGACTAGCTCTGACCTCAACGATGGGTTTGTCCACTGATGGAGCCACGACAGAATGGACTATTGGAAGGTGATGAAATTTGTAGTTGAAAGGAGTGGGGCCTTGAGAACATGCCCTTGGGGACTATATCTTGTCCATGGACTCTTCCTCTCTAGCTCTCTGCTTCCCAGTCACATGAGGTAAGTGGATTTGCTCTACCATGCCCATCAGTCATCATAATACTACACCTCACCATGGGCACAGAAATAATGAAGCCAGCTGACCATGAACCAAAACCTCTGAAAATAGGAGCCAACATAAATCTTTCCTCCTTTGTCTTCTCAGGTATTTTGTCACATTAATGGAGTGCTATCTAGGAACAGGCTCAAATGCCAATGTTCTGGCTACTGTTATTTCTATTAGGTGTAATAAACTTTTCTTTGTCTCTCCTCAGGAATCCTGTGTCATCTGCCAGCATCCATAAAATTGATCAGCTTCCAAGCGGGTAAAATCTCAGATCTCTCATGGTTTTCAATAAGGTAAATTCTATTTTCATTATTATTACATGTATTTTGAAACTCTTCCACAATAAACATGTATTATATTACCTAAATAATAGAATTTCTTTGTAATTATTTGAATAGACAATCAAGGTCTTAACCATACTAATAATTAAAGGATATAACTATTTTATTCAGAAGGTTAAAATTATTAATATTCTCTCCTATTAGGAAAACTCAGGTTTTAGATTATCACATGAAGCTTTTTGTAAGATTCTCTTTTATTAGTTATAAATATTGATTAAGCTATGCCTAATTTAAATGCATTTAAGAAGACAAATTTTGGTACAAAAGCATGCATAAGCAGATTTTGTAAAGGCAATTGTATTTTACTTGCTAAGCCTGTCTATTTTATAATTCCTTGTATCCATCATCATAATCCTCATTGATTCTGTTTGTACCAGACAGCTTCTGTTATGGTTTAGATCTAGAGTTTCCTCCAAAGCCTCATGGGTTGAAGACTTCCCAAAAGCATTCACATTCAGAGGTGGGATTTTTGGGAAATGATTGGATCCTGATGGCTCCAATCTCATCAATTGATGGAGTCATTGATGGAATCATATTTTATGAAATTATTGGAAGGTGTTTGAAATTGCAGGTGGTGGGACATAGTTGAAGATATAAGGTCACTGGAAGTGTGACATGGCATATTTCTTCTCGATAACACCTCCCTCCTCCTCTCCCTTCTCCTTCTCTTCTCCCTCCTCCTCCTCCTCTTCCTTTTCCTCCTCCTCTTCCTCCTTCCTCCTTCCTCCTTCTTTCTTCCTTTTTCCTTCTTCTTTCTTCTTCTTCTCTCTTTGTTGGCTATTATGAGCTACTTCCTCTGCCATGCCCTTCTGCCATGCAGTACTACCTCAGATCAGGCCCAGAATGAGTGAAATCAGCAACTATGGACTAAAAAAATATGAAACTCTGAACCAGAATAAATCTTTCCTCTTCTAGGTTTATTTCCTCAGTTATTTATCAAGGTGATGGAGCATTGACTAGCATAGCTTCTATTTTATGTGGGTATAATTTTAGAATATTATATAGTTCTTGCCCCAAATCTAGAATGTTTAATAGAAATTAAACAGGCATATAGTCAGAACAAGTAAACCCATTACCTTTCCACCTGCTTGATCAAGACATACCAATCTATAAATAATCAGTATCCAGCCCTCTCACCACCCCATTTCCTAATTCAGTAAACCACCATCCTATCTAGAATTCTGGAGTAGTTTAGTCATTTATTTTATTTTAAAAATAATGCTCTTAAAATTTATTTTAATTTATTTTGTACCTCTTTAAGACTGAGTAATAGTCAATTGTGTACATGTACCACATTCTCTTTGTCTGTTCATCTGTTAAAGAGCATCTACATTTGTTCCATACTTT